>NC_140649.1:32739899-33257399 GCF_978046115.1 Saccoglossus kowalevskii | reverse complement strand
GGTATTTACGAAAGCAAGAAGCGGTCATGTCCGCGTACATATTGATGTATATTGTAATACTCATTCACAAATCTATTGACTAAATCAGTATAAGAAAGAATATGTATTATATTGTCCTGAAGTTATTAAATGTATCGCGATAGCAATGCAATATATCGTGAATTTACTTCCTTGTATCAATTTCGTGAACTTCAAGTACATTATATTTGGAAGTCAGAGCAGTTGGTACATTATATCGTAAAGTTGGTACATTCTATCGTAATGTCAGTGCTGTATGTCGTGATGTTAGTACTATATATAGTGATGTTAGTGCTGTATATCGTAAAATTAGTACATCATATCGTGATGTCAGTGCTGTATATCGTGAAGATAGTACATTATAACGTGATGCCAGGGCTGTATATCGTGAAGTTAGTACATTTTATCGTGGTGTAAGTGCTGTATATCGTGAAGTTAGTACATTATATCGTGATGTCAGTGCTGTATATCGTGAAGTTAGTACACTTCATCGTGGTGTAAGTGCTGTATATCGTGAAGTTAGTACATTTTATCGTGATGTCAGTGCTGTATATCGTGACGTTAGTACATTATATCGTGATGTCGGTGCTGTATATCGTGAAGATAGTACATTATATCGTGATGCCAGGGCTGTATATCGTGAAGTTAGTACATTTTATCGTGGTGTAAGTGCTGTATATCGTGACGTTAGTACATTATATCGTGATGTCAGTGCTGTATATCGTGACGTTAGTACATTATATCGTGATGTCAGTGCTGTATATCGTGACGTTAGTACATTATATCGTGATGTCAGTGCTGTATATCGTGACGTTAGTACATTATATCGTGATGTCGGTGCTGTATATCGTGAAGATAGTACATTATATCGTGATGTCAGTGCTGTATATCGTGACGTTAGTACATTATATCGTGATGTCGGTGCTGTATATCGTGAAGATAGTACATTATATCGTGATGTCAGTGCTGTATGTCGTGAAGTTAGTACATTATACCGTGATGTCAGTGCTGTATATCGTGAAGTTAGTACATTATATCGTGATATCAGTGCTGTATATCGTGAAGTTAGTACATTATATAGTGATGTCTGTGCTGTATATCGTGAAGTTAGTACATTATATCGTGATGTCAGTGCTGTATATCGTGATGTTAGTACATTATATCGTGATGTCAGTGCTGTATATCGTGAAGTAAGTACATTATATCGTAATGTCAGTGTTGTATGTCGTGATGTTAGTACTGTATATTGTGATGTCAGTGTTGTATATCGTGATGTTAGTACATTACATAGTGATGTCAGTGCTGTATATCGTGAAGTTAGTACATTGTATCGTGATGTCAGTGCTGTATATCGTGATGTTAGTAAATTATGATGTCAGTGCTGTATATCGTGATGATAGTACATTATATATTATATTTGTCATTCGCAGTATTGTTACGCGGTAGTTTCCTTGACGTCATCTTTGTTATCTTCCATGACGTAATATCTATTGATGGAAATATGCAGTATAATGCCTGTTTTATTAAATGTCATGTTACTTGGTTCTAATCAATCACGGCATGTGATGTTCATGCACTATAATCAGGACGAGAGATCCTGACATTTGTATATTTACATTATCGTGATGTCCATTAACTATCATGCTGTGTATTTGTTATATATTGATTTCTATGCATTATTGCGTGTTGTTTATTAACCGGGTCCAATCAATAACGATTAATGACCTCATCAATGACGTCAATACATTTGTCATACCATACTGTAAACAGACCATGGACATCCATATTAAAATTATGACTGCTAGTCGACGCTCTATAATCATGAGTATTTATCAGTACTCGACGCAAAGGTGGCCACGCCCCCTATTTTCACCGTATTGCATTTCTCTGGAAACCAAGCTATAAACCATTGCAAACATTGTACGTCGTACGACAACAAATTGTTTTAATTGATTGTACACGTCAACCACAACATGTGGCTTATTTGTGGCAACGCGATGACGTAATTTTTAGAAAAAGGTCATTTTCATTTGCGCAATTACAGAAAATGTACCAGTCATGTACTTGTACATCGTGGTTACCGTAACTACCAAACGACGTCCAGCTCATGTTACATATATGGTTTACCTATGCATGAATTATCTATAATTATGTATAGTTTATTTAACATGATATAAATTGAGATGACCCTGAGTCAAGTCGCACATCTACAGCGAGTTATAGCAAGAAACCAAACAATCTGTTTCTAATTTGACGGGATTAAAATCTCCAAAGCCACCCTGTGATGAAGACACGATGCGCTGCTGCTATGAGTATCGTTTAAATGCAACGCCCTGTAGATGAGATGAGATGATAAATGATGGTTACTATGGCTACTGTAAAAGACACATAAGTCATCAATAAATAATTCTTTACTAATTTCATCTAGCTAGTATTCAGTATTATTTATCTGTTTCTTTATTTAGTTGAAGACCACCAGCTTTAAACGCCATTTCACCACGTGTATCTCGTCACCGACACACCAGCAATAATCAAGATTGCCATCTCGTGTGGTTGTCTGGAGACCTACTCCAATCTACATTGTTGAATGGAGACAAACTATGGTATGGAATTGGATGACCAGCTGTCATTGGACTCCACCGAATTCAGTAAACCTCCCCCGGGGTACGACACGCTGGCAAACGACAGTAAGTAGACATAGTGTAGTATATATTCTGATATTCAGTCGAATGGCTGCCGAGATTTCGTTGAGGGCCATCGCATCCACTATTCCCATTGACACGTGTAACCATGGTATTTGAACAGTGGATGTGATAAGGAGAAAAGATGAAACACTATTTGTGGGTAAAAAAAAATCTCGTGACACTTTCGCTCTTAACGAGATCTCGGCGACCAGATGCGAATTAGGTATATGCAATCCACTTTAATGCTGATGAAAACACACCTTTAAGAGTTTATCGGCTTAAGGTAGCAGAATAGTTTTTTGAGCACTTTTCACATTTTCTTTTGAAAATCACACGAATAGCTCCCTAAGGCATGCTACATACATTGGTGTATTTATTTTATTGAAAAAAAGATATCTTGTACAAGTAAACTGATTTTTTTCTTGTGTGCAAACAAATGGCCAAGTTTTTGTTCACCCAGTGTACACCCAACTAGTGCATCTCATTAATATGCATGGTTTACAAACATAACTGAACTGAGGGTAAATAGTTTTAAGTTGGGCCACTTTCTTTATTTGCTATTTACAAACAACTGATAAGATATCTGTTTGTAGTTTACACACAGCTGATAAGATGTGTGCACTGCTGCCTTTCTAGACAGGAAGTACAGCAAAGACAAAACAATCACTTTTGAAACAACAAATTTTGAATAAACAAAAAAGTACATGAATGTACCACTTCAATGTAATTATATGTTAACAGAATAAAAACTTACAATAAATTTCCGTAATATTTTTTCTTGGCTTTGTCATTGAAATGTGTCTGACCACGGGGTTACTTTCTTAGTCCAGAAGTAATGCAGTTACATTCGGGGGGGCTCCCTTTTACAAAATACGGTTGCAAACAATAAAATACAGCCATCTGTGGTGGTTATGCATTGCATGAAAATTCTGATAACAGGCCACAAACTACATGTAAAGGTTGATCAATGATAAGAATGTGCTTGGACCTGGTTTATATGATCCCCACTTCAGAGGAGTTTTCACCAAGTAGGCATACTTGCATGCTTAAGTTTTTTCTAAATTCCTAAATGATGTTACATGTAATAAATATGTCTGATATATACTTGGTTATTTATCTAATGTACTCATGCGAACAAAATGCACGGCAACGAAATAGTAGCGTGCCCCCCCCCGGCCGACGTCTTGACATCGGATATGGGCCAGTGTTTCACGCAAGGCAAGGGTTGACTTTTTCGTACGACCTCGGTAAAAAAAATAAAAGAATCATCTAAAATCTAGGTAGTTTTTATAGATGATAACAGTGAGTCCGGTTACAATTAAATTTTGAAGAGATTCATCTACAAGTATAAGACCCGAGGTTACTGCGACGGTAAAACTCTGTTTTGCGGGATTTGATTTTAAATAGCACAGGAAATGCTACATGCCGGCATACATCACTGGGTTACATTTTACATTATTCTATTCACACCAATTAAAAAAACAGGGCAGCTTCCTTCATTAATGTGCTAAATATGCAAAGAAGGGGAGGGTTATCTGTATTCTTTAGTTTAGTTGTCATTATGGACGAGATAGTGAACACGCGAAAATTTCCAAGAAAAAGAAAGCGAGGAAGAAAGAAGACGTCAAAAGAATGATCACTCCTGTCAAAAAATGTTGAAAGAGACGATGCTGATTTCATACAGAAAGGATTTCCCCGTCGAAACCAGTGTCAGCCATGAAGTGGGCGAAGAAAGTTTTACCGTGACTGAGTCCGATGAATCAGACTTCGATATAATGGGTGATACTCCGGTTCAAAACGTTCGAGAGATGTATGTTTCTCGCAGGAAAATAGTGTTACCTTCCGACATAGAAGAAGAAAGTGAGAGTGAATATCACGGCCGATCGTTTGAAGACGGCGAGATTCGACTTGTTGACATGGCATTGTTGAATGGCGCCCTAGAAAAAGAGATTTGTCAATTTTGCAAAGTAGGCAACATCTCAATAGTGGAGCGCAGGCGGTCTGGGCAGTCAGTTTGAAATTCTTTGCACGCAAGGAGATTGTGTTCGATCGAAACTGAGCCAGCCTAGCTTCCCGTCATCTCGAAAGAAGGGAGCAGTTTTTGAAATAAATAGGAAGGCTGCCATTGGAAAGCGAGCGATTGGAAAGGGACGGCGCGCTCTGGTAAAACTGTCGAGCTATTTGGGCTTACCTCAACCAGTAACGGGACCGGATAATAACAAATACCGTTGAGGGCGGTATAACAAACATGAATAGAGAAAAATATATACGCGGCGATGCAATGAACAGACACTGGAAATCGAGTAGATTTTCTATGTAGTTTTTGCTTTTCTGAGTGAAATTGTTTCATGTATGTTTTTTCTTTCATTACAGATGTAGCGACGACGAATCCGGCAGCCTCGTCAGAGCACAATAATTTGAATCTTCTAGTTGCCAGGTAAATTGTACAGCACACCTTAAGTATATATGAACAGAGTGAGGAATTCCTAGGGTGGAATTATTTAGTCTTGGACTTGTTTGACATCCACACTACGTCCACTAATGCGTATTGTTTGCATAAGTAGTAAGAAAATTTGAATAAGGAGCTTCAATTTGGGTTTTGATTCTGAAATTTTCTCAAGATTCTTAAATATTTGTGCTGTATTGCAAAAGCTACTCATTATTTTTGATACCAGGCGACGTGCTCTGGTTCATTGGTATCAGTGTGATGTGGTAGATCATCGTCTGGTCCATTGGTATCAATGTGATGTGGTAGATCGTCATCTGGTCCATTGGTATCAGTGTGATATAGTAGATCATCGTCTGCTCCATTGTTATCAATGTGATGTAGTAGATCATCGTCTGGTCCATTGGTATCAATGTGATGTGGTAGATCATTGTCTGGTCCATTAGTATCAATGCGATGTAGTAGATAATAGTCTGGTTCGTTGGTATCAGTGTGATGTGGTAGATCATCGTCTGGTCCATGGTATCAGTGTGATGTGGTAGATCATCGTCTGGTCCATTGGTATCAGTGTGGTGTGGTGTGGTAGATCATCGTCTGGTGCATTGGTATCATTGTGATGCGGTAGATCATCGTCTGGTGAATTGGTATCATTGTGATGTGGTAGATCATCATCTGGTCCATTGATATCAGTATGATGTGGTAGATCATCGTCTTGTCCATTAGTATCAGTGTGATCCGGTAGATCATCGTCTGGTGCATTGATATCATTGTGATGTGGTAGATCATTGTCTGGTGCATTGGTATCATTGTGATGTGGTAGATCATCGTCTGGTGCATTGGTATCATTGTGATGTGGTAGATCATCGTCTGGTGCATTGGTATCAATGTGATGTGGTAGATCATCGTCTGGTGCATTTGTATCAGTGTGATGTGGTAAATCATCGTCTGGTGCATTGGTATCAGTTTGATATGGTAGATCATCGTCTGGTCCGTTGGTATCAATGTGATGTGATAGATCATCGTCTGGTCCATTGGTATCAATGCGATGTAGTAGATCGTCGTCTGGTTCGTTGGTATCAATGTTATGTGGTAGATCATCATCTGATTCGTTAGTATCAGTGTGATGTAGTAGATCATCGTCTGGTCCATTGGTATCAATGTGATGTGGTAGATCATTGTCTGGTCCATTAGTATCAATGCGATGTAGTAGATAATAGTCTGGTTCGTTGGTATCAGTGTGATGTAGTAGATCATCGTCTGGTCCATTGGTATCAATGTGATGTGGTAGATCATTGTCTGGTCCATTAGTATCAATGCGATGTAGTAGATCATAGTCTGGTTCGTTGGTATCAGTGTGATGTAGTAGATCATCGTCTGGTTCGTTGGTATCAATTTGATGTGGTAGATCATCGTCTGGTTCGTTGGTATCAGTGTGATGTGGTAGATCATCGTCTGGTTCGTTGGTATCAGTGTGATGTGGTAGTTCATCGTCTGGTTCATTGGTATCAATGTGATGTGGTAGGTCATCGCCTGGTCCATTGGTATCAATATGATGTGGTAGATCATCGTCTGGTCCATTGGTATCAATGCGATGTAGTAGATCATCATTTGATTCGTTGGTATCAGTATGATGTAGTAGATCGTCGTCTGGTCCATTGGTATCATTGTGATGTGGTAGATAATCGCCTGGTCCATTGGTATCAATGTGATGTGGTAGATCATCGTCTGGTCCATTGGTATCATTGTTATGCGGTAGATCATCGTCTGGTGCATTGGTACCATTGTGATGTGGAAGATCATCGCCTGGTCCATTGGTATCATTGTGATGTGGTAGATCATCGTCTGGTCCATGGTATCAGTGTGATGTGGTAGATCATCGTCTGGTCCATGGTATCAGTGTGATGTGGTAGATCATCGTCTGGTCCATTGGTATCAGTGTGGTGTGGTGTGGTAGATCATCGTCTGGTGCATTGGTATCATTGTGATGCGGTAGATCATCGTCTGGTGAATTGGTATCATTGTGATGTGGTAGATCATCATCTGGTCCATTGGTATCAGTATGATGTGGTAGATCATCGTCTTGTCCATTAGTATCAGTGTGATCCGGTAGATCATCGTCTGGTGCATTGATATCATTGTGATGTGGTAGATCATTGTCTGGTGCATTGGTATCATTGTGATGTGGTAGATCATCGTCTGGTGCATTGGTATCATTGTGATGTGGTAGATCATCGTCTGGTGCATTGGTATCAATGTGATGTGGTAGATCATCGTCTGGTGCATTTGTATCAGTGTGATGTGGTAAATCATCGTCTGGTGCATTGGTATCAGTTTGATATGGTAGATCATCATCTGGTCCGTTGGTATCAATGTGATGTGATAGATCATCGTCTGGTCCATTGGTATCAATGCGATGTAGTAGATCGTCGTCTGGTTCGTTGATATCAATGTTATGTGGTAGATCATCATCTGATTCGTTAGTATCAGTGTTATGTAGTAGATCATCGTCTGGTCCATTGGTATCAATGTGATGTGGTAGATCATTGTCTGGTCCATTAGTATCAATGCGATGTAGTAGATAATAGTCTGGTTCGTTGGTATCAGTGTGATGTAGTAGATCATCGTCTGGTCCATTGGTATCAATGTGATGTGGTAGATCATCGTCTGGTTTGTTGGTATCAGTGTGATGTGGTAGATCATCGTCTGGTTCGTTGGTATCAGTGTGATGTGGTAGTTCATCGTCTGGTTCATTGGTATCAATGTGATGTGGTAGGTCATCGCCTGGTCCATTGGTATCAATGTGATGTGGTAGATCATCGTCTGGTCCATTGGTATCAATGCGATGTAGTAGATCATCATTTGATTCGTTGGTATCAGTATGATGTAGTAGATCGTCGACTGGTCCATTGGTATCATTGTGATGTGGTAGATAATCGTCTGGTCCATTGGTATCAATGTGATGTGGTGGATCATCGTCTGGTCCATTGGTATCATTGTTATGCGGTAGATCATCGTCTGGTGCATTGGTACCATTGTGATGTGGAAGATCATCGCCTGGTCCATTGGTATCATTGTGATGTGGTAGATCATCGTCTGGTCCATGGTATCAGTGTGATGTGGTAGATCATCGTCTGGTCCATGGTATCAGTGTGATGTGGTAGATCATCGTCTGGTCCATTGGTATCAGTGTGGTGTGGTGTGGTAGATCATCGTCTGGTGCATTGGTATCATTGTGATGCGGTAGATCATCGTCTGGTGAATTGGTATCATTGTGATGTGGTAGATCATCATCTGGTCCATTGATATCAGTATGATGTGGTAGATCGTCGACTGGTCCATTGGTATCATTGTGATGTGGTAGATCATTGTCTGGTTCATTGGTATCAATGTGATGTGGTAGGTCATCGCCTGGTCCATTGGTATCAATGTGATGTGGTAGATCATCGTCTGGTCCATTGGTATCAATGCGATGTAGTAGATCATCATTTGATTCGTTGGTATCAGTATGATGTAGTAGATCGTCGACTGGTCCATTGGTATCATTGTGATGTGGTAGATAATCGTCTGGTCCATTGGTATCAATGTGATGTGGTGGATCATCGTCTGGTCCATTGGTATCATTGTTATGCGGTAGATCATCGTCTGGTGCATTGGTACCATTGTGATGTGGAAGATCATCGCCTGGTCCATTGGTATCATTGTGATGTGGTAGATCATCGTCTGGTCCATGGTATCAGTGTGATGTGGTAGATCATCGTCTGGTCCATGGTATCAGTGTGATGTGGTAGATCATCGTCTGGTCCATTGGTATCAGTGTGGTGTGGTGTGGTAGATCATCGTCTGGTGCATTGGTATCATTGTGATGCGGTAGATCATCGTCTGGTGAATTGGTATCATTGTGATGTGGTAGATCATCATCTGGTCCATTGATATCAGTATGATGTGGTAGATCGTCGACTGGTCCATTGGTATCATTGTGATGTGGTAGATCATTGTCTGGTGCATTGGTATCATTGTGATGTGGTAGATCATCGTCTGGTGCATTGGTATCAGTGTGATGTGGTAGATTATCGTCTGCTCCGTTGGTATCATTGTGATGTTTTAGATCATCGCCTGGTCCATTGGTATTATTGTGATGCGGTAGATCATCGTCTGGTCCATGGTATCAGTGTGATGTGGTAGATCATCGTCTGGTCCATGGTATCAGTGTGATGTGGTAGATCATCGTCTGGTGCATTGGTATCAGTGTGATGTGGTAAATCATCGTCTGGTGCATTGGTATCAGTTTGATGTGGTAGATCATTGTCTGGTTCGTTGGTATCAGTATGATGTAGTAGATCATCATCTGGTTCGTTGGTATCAGTGTGATGTGGTAGATCATCGTCTGGTTCGTTGGTATCAGTGTGATGTGGTAGATCATTGTCTGGTTCTTTGGTGTCAGTGTGATGTGGTAGATCATCGTCTGGTTCGTTGGTATCAGTGTGATGTGGTAGATCATCGTCTGGTTCGTTGGTATCAGTATGATGTAGTAGATCATCATCTGGTCCATGGTATCAGTGTGATGTGGTAAATCATCGTCTGGTCCATTGGTATCAATGTGATGTGGTAGATCATCGTCTGGTCCATTGGTATCAATGTGATGTGGTAGATCATCGTCTGGTCCATTGGTATCAGTGTGATGTGGTAGATCATCGTCTGGTGCACTGGTATCAGTGTGATGTAGTAAATCGTCGTCTGGTCCATGGTATCAGTGTGATGTGGTAGATCATCGTATGGTCCATTGGTATCATTGTGATGTGGTAGATCATCGTCTGGTGCATTGGTATCACTGTGATGTGGTAGATCATCGTCTGGTCCACTGGTATCAATGTGATGTGGTAGATCATCGTCTGGTACATTGGTATCAGTGTGATGTGGTAGATCGTCCTTTCTTTCATTTTTTCTAATGAGGTGTGTTATCAAATTGGCTTACGAAGTCTCATCTGTTGTACTGGGCCAGCTGAAATCTAAACATGAACATGCTAATATTTAATTTAGGTCAAAAGTCGACGCCGATTGCAAAAATATGGCTGGAATGCGGGTTTCGAAACAAATGATTCTATTTTTAAATTAACATTTCAATACTGTAACAGTGGAAATTCCCTTGCTGGGTAATACGATGAGGTACAAATGTATTTTGAAAGTTTTCCCAAACATATTCCCTCCCAAAATTAAATATAAAGTTTTTGTAATTTGTTGATAATTTGACATCAAAATACACATAACAGTACACATAACGATGAAAATAACCTTATTGACTATTTTTTTTTATATTTCTTAGTTCGTCGACGATGTCGAATGCGGATGCGAGGGAGTACCTTGTAGATTACATTTGCAAACAGAGTTGTTACGGTAAATCAGCTGCTCGGGACATGAACATGAATAATATTACGTCTTCGCATGGTTTGCATGTAAGTAAATACGTATCATGATATATTAACTGGATTTTTACAGTTCGTGAATTACGTTATATATGTATATATTGTTTATGACAATCAGAAAATTGATACGGTATGTGTACGCGTGTTATGTAATGCGTTGTTTTATTATCTTAGTACACAGTGGAAACGTTTACTGAGTCCCGGTCCACGGAAAGAACTCACGAGCCTTTTCACGGTAAGCATGGCAGCGGGCACGTGACCGATATCGTGCAGATGTAAATGAAGGAAAAGCTGTGATAAAAGAAAATGGCGTTCACTCGACTACAAAAGGTGTATTCATTACGTATCCCTGGACATTGGTGAACATCAGACGTTGCTATGCGCGTATAATCGGGAGATTGATTTACTGATGGTTGCAAATAATTAAAAAACAAATAACAATCGCTAAATAATATATTCCCATATCCTGGCAGGTGATGAAGTCGATGGTCCATCAAACGGGGCGCCCCCAACTACGTGGGATATCGAGGTGACGCCGGAGCAGGAGTTCGTGGACAAAACGAGAATATTAAAAGTTCCACACACAGACGAAATAAAGACGTGTCACCATTGCAATGGAGTTGGTATCTTAACATGCGATGAGTGCGATGCACTGGGAACGGTGAGTGTATGTCTATCTGTGCCCATAACGTCAACAAGCCAGGAATGTATGACACGAATTCTATGCATGGGTATATATTACTCAATGGGGTTGAGAAAAATGTTAGTCGCAATTATTCTAGAGTTCATTCGTTCACTACCACAACAAATGCATGTGTGGAGTTTAAATTTGACCCCTAGAATAACCAATAAGTACAGTGTCCAATTATCCGATTGTTTATATACTCGTATATTTAATTCCAACTTTCTCCCTTTTTGATTCATAAGAAAATGAGCTAACTTTACATAGTCCCGGACTTAGCGCTCTTTGACGTGATATTCTCTGCAATCTGACTGGGATATATGCATGTGTGCCACACCGTCTCAATCTGTGAAATGAAACTGAATCTGACGTGTATAAACATCGGTATATATTTCAAAAGGAACGTATATTTTGTACAAATTCGAAATTGTCACGAATTTAACTAGAGTGTTGCAGTACTCGACATTTATCGGTGATTTATAAAAATGTACACAGTGGTGGTCTATCATATACGTACTAATCTACGCATGTGTTTGTTTCCATAGAAACGTTGCTCATGGTGCGTTGGTAACGGCGTAACATTTACAAAAAAGGGCAAGTCCAAGAAGTGTAAGCATTGCGTTGGAGCAGGCCGACTCAAGTGAGTGTCCGAAAGGATGGGTGCGGTTTGAAACAACGATTCAAATTAAATTCGTACAAGTAAACTCTGTTTTCGTCTGTATTTTACAGATGTGTTAAATGCAATGGTTCTGGACACTGTAAATGTTCCATCTGTCTGAATTACAAACAACTGAGATGGTTCATATCACTTACTGTCAAATTGTGAGTATTGATACAATCATTATTATTCAAGAAACATGACGACTTCCGGCAAACAACACAAAATACTAAATTACTTTCTTTCAGGGAACGAATATAACGGTGAAACATGTTCACTTATCGTTCTAGAAAAATAAATTGGTCCGATTCGCTAGAAATATATTTTTAAGTTATATACAGCTGTATATAATTTGGTCAAGGATAATATACTAGTACGTTATTATGCAATGAGTTTGTGAATGTGTTGGATGTACATTGTATGGCACAAATCACGTTAGAATGCCGCTCAGCGACATGTTTCAGTTATTTTAAGTAATGGATTCCAAACAATAGCAAATAAACAAATATGCCTATCTTTTGTTTTATTTATTATGCATATAATTTCAGCCTTCGCAGTTACAACATATACTATAATGTGTACAATAGTTTTAAACGGTTGACCATCACAATACTACATTATCACACATTTCGTGCATAAATGAAATAAACATGGACAAAATAATTCCATTTTGAAAAAAACAAAGTGTTATTGTCAAGAATAGCAAATGTAGTACTAGTATTTCAAAAATGAAGCATAATAAGCTGTGGTGCAGTGTATTTACATAAACAACTGTTGCTCAGGGTTACTCATTTGTTTACTTTTCCGTGTATATCGTTGCAGTGTAAATCACGTGGACGATGACGTAATCCAACATTTGACAAACTTACCAATAGAATTCTTTCGTAGTGCATCGGGCGATAGAGTACTCCAGGAAGAAAGTCTGTCGGTCAGTATATACAATATTTGGTTTGAGACTGCAGTTTAAAACGAAAATAGAGAATATTTGACTTTGACGTTGAACAGGTTTTGTTTTCTTTCGTTTGATATTTGTTTAAGATGTTTGATTTCCAAATGGCCGCCGAGATCTCGTTGTTAGTGAGAAAGCCACGAGATTTGTATCTGTGTGGTGATATTTCGAGCAGTTTTCGCGATGACGTGAGTAAATGGAGCACTATTTGAGGGGGAAAAGCAAGTCTCGTGGCGCAGCCACACTTGCATCTACAATCTATTCCGTTCAATGACGATGTGAGTCTGAATTTCGCCACACATTAGACACATTTGGGAAGTTGGGTTAGTAAGTAACATGCGTGAGAAAAATCTGGTTTATTTCTGCATCCAACCCTGGTAAATGTCATTGGTAATTTTTCATGCTGAATATCATATTTTCGGCAAAAAATTGTCGAATATATTTTTACTCTGATTCTCTCGTTACAGCTGACGCCTCTCGCTATAGTTAATGACGAAAAACTGAACGAATGCTCCAGACGACTCATAGAAAAACACAGAATGGCGTTTGAAGCTGAAAGAGTGTTATTACAGGTGGGTTTGAATCTAAAAAATAATTCATTTTGAATTTGCTTTCCAATAAAAGATTGGTTGCAACACTTGAATTAAAGTTTGTGTTCGACCAGTATGTAACAATCACTAGTTCAATTATTACAATAATTTTATAAACAGTTCTACTTTTTTCAGGTAAATTGTTTACCATAATTTGAATTCACCATAACATATCAGTTTTCACTTGCAAACTGGTAATTGTTTTCTGATTTTTCACTAGAGACACACACTCCGTGCTATCCCATTGTCTGAAATTCACTGGACTTGGAAAAACAAGGCGAACAGGTTCTGGATCTATGGTTACGAAAATAGAATTTACTGTCCCAAGTATCCGCAGAGTCGTTGCTGGGGGTGCACCGTACTCTGAATACTGGCGTTCAGGCGCATACCACCAACTACGAGGGCGGGCTACTTAAAGGAGAAAATATACTTAAGGATGTCGTTTTCAGTGGAAAATATAAAAAAAATCCAAAGAGTACACAGTACAGACACTGTGGATTATTTCTGGTTATTCACACACGTCTTTAACCCCAGACAACTAGTACAAGTTGTCTGAGCTTTAACAGACCGTCTGACAGGTCGTCTCGTCACGCATGCGCTTAGTATTAATAAACATCCAATCCAATGCGGTCTTTCAATGGTAAGCACGAACGTCACGGTGAATTTTGTTATGTGAACTAAATACTTGACTCATGGAAATATTTATCGATGTGTTCGAATCACCTAATTAGCCACAGACAACTAGTAGTAAATGATAATCTCCAGTTCATCTGTCACCTTATACCACCATACCGCGTGCCCATTCATACACATATTACTAGTATTATCACAAACATGGCATATTTTCACGCAACACTAAAAGTGCATTCGACATTAAAACAATTTCACAATCATGATTGGTAAATTTGATCATTAGCTTTTATGGCTTTTATTTATATTGGTCAAGCCGTATCCAATCTGACCTTTCCAATCGAGGTAAATGATGACATTTACTTACTTGCTTGTCGCTGCCGCAAAGTATGCTATATCTTGCCACGATGAAAGTGATAGCCGGAATGTAGGTCAACGAACTTTAGTTGACAGAAATGTCACACGTTCAACTCCGTTACTTATACTGAGTCATATGTTTCTTAGTTTTCTATATATTGTAATTTATAACTAGCGTTTTATTGTTGTCAACCAATGGAAACTATTTTTAATGACGCAATATTTTGTTATTAGGCTTTCAAGTCCCTTCAGGCTTGAAAGCCTATTGTTTTTGTTATGTTTATTATTATTATTATTATTATTATTATTATTATTATTATTATTATTATTATTATTCTTCCGCCAACTTCAAACGACTTCTTCTCTGAAACGGCTGCACCATTTTGCCTGAAAATTTGTATATACCTTCTAAATGTCATGCCATTAAAAGTGACTGAAGCAGATTTTCGATTAGTCACGTGGTTCGGCCGCCATGTTGGAACTCATTAAATATGCATGTCTCTTGTAACTCAAAAACTATTGCATGTACAAACATGGAACTAACGGTATATTGAAGGCAACGGACAAGAGAATTGGCCAAAATATTCGTTGACCATATATGGTCATAGAACTCATTTAATATGCATGTCTCTTATATCTCAAGCACTATTGCATGTACAAACGTGAAACTAACGCTATAATGAAGGTAATGGACCAGAGAATGAGCCAACATATTCGTTGACCATATAAGGTCATATACCTCATTATATATGCATATCTATAATATCGCAGGCACTATTGCACATACAGACATGGAACCATTGCTATATTGAAGGCTTTGGACAAGAGAAATTGTCAACATGTTCAATGGCCATATATGGTCATATAACTCATTAAATATGCATGTCTCCAATATCTCTAGCACTATTGCATGTACAAACATGGAACAAACACTACATTGAAGACAATAGCAAAGTGAATTGACCATCATATCCGTTGACCATATAAGGTCATAGAACTCATTATATATGCATGTCTCTAATATTTCAAGCAGTATTGCATGTACAGACAGGGTACCAACGCTATATTGAAGGCAATGGACATGAGAATTGGCCAACATGTTTGATGACCATATATGGTCATAGAACTCATTAAATATGCATGTCTCCAATATCTCAAGCACCATTGCAAGTATAAACACGGTACCAATGCTATATTGAAGGCATTGGACAAGAGAATTGGCCAACATATTCGTTGACCATATATGGTCGTATAACTCATTGAATATGCATGTATCTAATATATCAAGCTCTATTGCATGTGCAAACATGAAACTAACGGTTTGCTGAAGGCAATCGACAAGAGAATTGGCCAACATACTCATTGACCATATATGGTCATATAACTCATCAAATATGCATATCTCTAATATCTCTTGCACTATAGCATCTATAAACATAAAACTAACGGTATATTGAAGGCAATAGAAGAGAGAATTGACCAACATATCGGTTGACCATATATGGTCATGGAACTCATTAAATATGCATATATATATATAATATCTCGAGTACTATTTCCATGTCTCTAACTTCAAAAGTGCTATAATGAAGGCATTGGACCAGAACGTTGTGTAACCTACACGTATATACATTGCACAAATAAAATCTTCAAACGTTTTTTTTTCAAATTCAATGGTGTTATGTATGGTTCTTTACTTGAAAGCCGTTAATAGCTGCTCTGCAGCTATATTTATTATTATTATTATGTTCAACTTCGTTACTTGTAAACTTAGCGAATACTATCATATTCCCAGTTCTCATAACCATCCATTTAAATACAACAAATGTCTATTATAGTTAATTATTATTAATTAATTAATTAATTAATAAAAATAAATAAATAAAATAGATTAATTAATTAATTAATTAATCTATTTATTTATTTTGGTCTTGAATTATCTCATACTCATTTTTCATTTTCGTTTTTTTTTTTTTTTTTTTTTAATTAATTGTCGTTTTTTGCGCTCGGCGACTTTTGCCATCCTTGATCTAATGGAAGTATTGAAATTTACATGGAAACGTATTTATGGAATTGTTTTGTAAATTTTTAAATTCAAAAAGCAAACATCCATAGTGTACTATTACAGAGGTAATTTCTCTTTTGCTGTTAATAAACGTTTGTAAAAAAAAATATTGTCCCATCATTCACTAGTGCATCGCTTCATTACCGCGCAGTTGACACCGAGGTAATAATTTAACTTGAGTTGCGCACTCAGACTTGTAAATTCCTAACATAAGTGGTAGATACAGTTCGCGGCACAATGCGCTTGATTCACTAAACATACTGAGGGACTGGGCGTTTATTATAAGGAAGAGGGGCCGGGGAATGAATTCCAAGTCAGTCTGAAAGAAAAATGATGGCCCTTCCCCAAAACTAAGCTATGACCCCCCTTCTCAGTGACAATTAGTCGCAGTTTCGAAATCAGGAACTACTAATTTGGACTCCGTTCACTTGTTCGTTTAGAGCCATTCAAAGTTAACACAAATATCATGTACGATGACTTACATATGTACATCAGTTTTCTTTACCGTTTGATAAAATATGGCTGACTGGCTGCCATCTCAAATTTGACAAATTTACATGCTTAATTAACGTGCTAGAGGCAGTGTTGCAGAGATGAACAATGCGATAATGCTAATTGGCTTACAGGTGCATGTCATTCATATTTTATCGAACTGGGCGATTTCATTCAAAACTTGTATCTGGATTATGTATGTTGGTTTATCGGTGCACGTCATATATTTTCAACCGAAAATGGTAAACTAGCGGCCATTTTTTATTCATATCAATCACTATTACGTCACATGATTCAGTTTGCACATAGGTACTACACACATATGTTTTGTTATTTTGCGATTTAATATATTTTAAAATCACAGTCTGTAAATGCGCCCGGGGTCGGAGTTTTTAAAGATGGAGAGGTCTTAGTATCTGGATCATACATACTGCGTTAGAAGTGCAGGTCTTATTTATTTTGAGATTCAAACAAAAATAACAAACTTGCGCGATCATTTGGTTTTATGGTATCCATGCTGGTTTCTCTGTCTCCATGTGATTATAATAACCACATTTTATCAGTGTATGTATTGTCATACTGTATTGACATTTACATATGGATGGTATTGTAGATACGTGTGGCTGTACTGAGCATTTAGGTTAAAGCGGGAGAGTCGTCACCTACGCATGCGTCAGGTAGCCATAGCATGTCGTTGTTTACAAACAAGCGTCTACCCATGAGCCAACAACAACAAATAAACAAGGGACTGTATGCAAGTGTAACTTAGGTGATTCATCCCAATCTATTTTCATCACCATGCTCCTCTAACTCTTGGTCCTTCTCATCAATACCAATTTTCGTGATGACCATTCTTATTTTTGCAGTAACTTCTTCCTAACCATCTAAACCGTAAGCATGAGAATAAACGACCCTCCCTACAATCCCTCCCCCTTGGTAATAAACGCCCAGTCCCTGAATGCATATGTGTACTGACAGACAGACAAACACGTGATGCATATTAATGACATATCCAACCATCTCACTCGTGAAAGCTTCCGAGCACATACTTGCTACTTGGTAATTCTCACGATGTGGTGGCAAATAATACCGCTTCTGTTTGTAGTTATGGTGACAGTATGCAGTGGTCGTGTTGAAGTTGACCATGCAGGTAAAATATATATTAATATTTATATTTTTTTGAGAGTTTTTGTTTTTATCCAGGGTTGTGGATTTTAAGCTGAACTCCGCAGTTGGCACAGTTCAAAGTATTCTGGAATGTGCACCCGTGGTTTATATCATATTGTAAAAACACTCTGTGAAGGAAACATGATACAAGCAATGCTCGGTTAAGTACGGATCGTGGCAGAAACCATAATGTTGATGTACAAATCATATGTACATTCAATCACTGTTGGTTGATTTACATCGCGATTGCTAGAAGAAGAAAAACGAATATTTTAATGATTAGACATCTGTGTGCTTTTTCTCACGACATTGTTCCTTAAGTATAAGACTGGTATTTTTTTAATTTCGTGTAAACAATGAATTAGATTTATTTTACTGCAAAACTTGTACTATTCTGGCTTTCTTTCCCAGAGGTCAATTAGTAGGCACTATGGTAGGGAGATTTAGACAAACTATAGGATGTTATTTTTTCATTTTTTCTTGAGCTAGATTTATATTTCCAGTATTATGGCGGTGTATTTATTTTTATTTACTTTCCTCTATCAAATGTGCGTATGATTTGTGTTATTTACATGGTAGATGGAGAAATCTGCTTGCATGTATGTGAAGTCTGGTATGTTGTTTATTTTACGGTGGCGGTGCTGCCAATGACAGATACGTCCCATGGTTTATAGTATGACATGACAGATACATGCACTTACTGATTTTATCGGTGACTCTGAGCAGTTTGAGCGTTGCTGAAAATAGCATGGTGTGTTTAAACACTGCAGTCGCCCTACCTCTGGGCCAGATGATGACAAACTTTGCAACTTATGATTTGTTTTCACTTAATAATTAATATTAATAATTAATATTGAGACCCGAACTACAAACGGAAATTGTTCGAAATCATTTTAATAGTAATCAGTATAACAACAGTCACGATGTATTTTAATTGGCGACTAGAAATAAGGGTAGTCAATAAAATAATCGCTCGTTGGTCGCACCCTTCTTACGTTCGTAATTTCTTTCAATCGTGAAATAGTTAATTATGATGGGAACGGATAATCGCATATAGCGGGAGACATTTTGAAACCTCATGTAATTTCATCAGCTTACACAATGCAGCCTCTGGTTAAATTGATGGTATTTCTATGGTTTTAACCATTGTTCGATTGCTCGGTTTAGTGTCCCATCGCACTATTTCGTAACCAATCGCACTGTTTCGTGTCCCATCGCACTATTTCGTAACCAATCGCACTGTTTCGTCTAAGATCGGCATTGTCCGATTGCTCGGTTTAGTGTCCCATCTCACTATTTCGTAACCTATCGCTCTGTTTCGTCTAAGATCGGCATTGTTCGATTGCTCGGTTTAGTGTCCCATCGCACTATTTCATAACCAACCGCACTGTTTCGTATAAAATCGGGCAATGAAATATCTTGTCAATAGTTGTATATGTTATACTGCCAAGTGACCTTAATAACACAATGCTGTTCTCAACTGCCCTGCAATAACACGCCGATGCCCTGACATCGTAGGTAGTCTCGTCTGAGCTTTCATAGACAACAATATTTATCCTGTTCACATCTGTTTCTGCGCAGACATATCGTACGACAGAATAAGATGGAAACACGTTAATAACACAATGACACAATAACACAATGCTGTTCTCAACTGCCCTGCAATAACACGGCGATGCCCTGACATCGTAGGTAGTCTCGTCTGAGCTTTCATAGACAACAATATTTATCCTGTTCACATCTGTTTCTGCGCAGACATATCGTACGACAGAATAAGATGGAAACACGTTACTTCGACGTGAAAGGATTGTTAAAGTTTAAACTCCCTTAAAGGGGAGAGATATAATCACCGGCGAAACTATTACGTAATACAAAAAACAATGTAGTACAAAACAGATAAGATGAGAGCATGTTACGCCGTCATAACGGGGTTTAAATATTACGGAGCGAACACCTTTGATTATTCGCAAATTGTGTTTTGAGTGTATTGATGTCCTAAATTTGAATGTCCTAGTCTACTGTTTTTTTTTGTTGTTTTTTTATTTAACCTAATTTATAATAGGCTTCCTCCCGCGTGTGTCATATTTTAAGTTTAGGTTGTTATAATAACTTGTATAACTTTCTTACACCAATGAAGCCTTGTTACCAGAAGATGAGATTTGTGGTAACTGTTTGTTTTTCGGCGCAACTGTTCAACAAACGTCCAGTCCATTTCACGCAATTTAAAAAAAAAAACAATCTAATTTCCGTAGGGATGACAAATATTCCAGGCCATAACGAAACTTTCAATGTTTGTGGCGCAAATACAGAATGTTGACAGACGGCTAACAGTACTGTCGCAGCTGTTCTGGTGTATATAAGATGACGTGGAGAATTCCATTGGCGCACTGCAGGCGAAATTCACGTGTTGTCCATTAGCGCTTCTCCACTAAAAATTGTCTGGGATCGACAAGGCTTCTGTCTCTTCTAAACGTCTCCACAAATAAATTTATTCTTGTCAAATCCGGAACACCTCCGTAATGTCATCATTGCCTGTTGATAATAAGATAGCTATGCTAAGGATGAAACCAGAGTACGTATGTTAAGCCACTATTTTGGTATTTGCCACTATTTTGGTACCCGCGAAAATTAAAACCAACGTCCTCTTGCTCTTTGTTATTATTTTTCTTCACAAGTCAATAAATCTCATAATTCTGAATAATTCTGGACAGTTTGTGTATAATTTGGAGTAATTTGTTATGTTTAATTTAAGTTTTCTTTACTTGCGCATCTTTTCAGACCGAATTGTCATCTTTTTGACGCAGACACAGTGACGCTAACTTAGGGGGTATTACAATCGGCTGTCCTAACAGCCATATCGCGGAGCTCAATTCAACTGTCGTACTTTTAAAAATCAATTGCATAGCATATCCGTCGCCGATTGAAATGGTGTTAGTGCATCGAAACTGTTCGGCGAAGCTGCTAGGTAAGTATATGACGATTCAATACTAATATTGATATTTACTAGCTAGCTATCGCACTATGACTTGTTTAGTGTGCCTGCTCAGACTGCTGCGGCGTCTCGAGTCCATTTGATTCTATCATCATCATCATGTTGTGTTCAATTCCAATTTCGAATGTGCATCGATTTCTCAAAACAGTAATTTATAGACATGTATATAGTTCATCTGATCCAGAAAGTGATAGTTTAAACTTCATGTACATGTCCAGCTTGAATTTAAATAATCTATATGCGGACGTTGAGCAGACGGACAACAACATAGCCACCGAGCGATATGCTATTTTTCCGTTTTGTGCTTCTTCCATTTGAGATGCATTTCTGTAAAATATTCCGTATATGATGACAGAATTCGCTGGTGTTGTCAAGTTGTAGCATCCATTCTGGAAATTTTTATATTTTAGCAGCTATTTATTTTCTTGAAATTAAAATGTTTTAATACGCAAGATTTAAGTAATTAATGAGGTCTTGATATTAGTAATTTATACCCATAAGCTGAATGATATTCTTGTATAAAACATGTCAGTCACTTTCTTATTTTATCATATTTTTTCTCTATAACATGACGAGATAGAACAATTTGTATAATATATTATACTCTTGCGTAAATGACAAAGGTGTGTCAATAGTCAATAAAACAGCTAGCTGCGGTTCCGTAGCTCTTTGGTGCGACCTACAATCAAATTTCGCCCTAACAATTTCATTTGGACGTCTTTTTTTTAATTTTGTAGTTGTACGTCGAACATAGAGCTACGGGATCTATCACAGTTTAATAACAGAAATCTGGCATACATAAATTAAATCGCTTTTGCTTTCGATTACTATGGTGTGACGTACCTTTATTGTGAATTGATTGCTGGATGAATAACATGCAAACTTTTGTTTGCAATTTGTGTTTATAAATAAGCAATAATTTGTGATATTTTACAATTACCGCGGAAACCAAGCAAATTACGAGAAAACGGCAGCCATTGACATCCCACACTCCCTAGCACAGAATAAATGTAATCTCGTTTGGCAGTCATGTGATACAGTGGTGGAAGAATAAAACTCACTCTTCCCGTTATTCTAATTGTTCCAAGAAAGCAATCACATACAGTATTTATAATTGTATGATTTTTGTTTAATAATAGAAACTAGTTGCATAAACGCAATTTATCTACTGATTTCGGTCACGTGGTACAAAATTATAGGTCTCGCGTAATTTGCTATAAACTCTGGAATACAAAATGGCGTCTTTCGTCTTGTTATTTTTCTGCGACTCGGTGTACAGTAAATAAAGTCAATTATTTATGACCACCGTCATCATTTCACAGCGCAAATAGGTTCTGGTCATTGTTTGGAAGTAAATAAACATAGTGAGTACTTTCGAAGGTCTTAAAATGTGATTTTCGCGACGACCAAATTTGGCATGTGGATTTTAACCGGGCCGGCCAGAGTCAGTCACGTAAATAATGCGGTTGGCAACATAGGGCTATGATTCCACAGCTATAAAACAGCCTAGGCAATACTATAGTCATTTAGAAAAGACATACAATTTGTTATTAATCTCATTATACACTTGTTATTAATCTCACTAATAACAACCATTCATGGTTATTTCAATTTTTGTATTACATTTTAATTTGTTTAGTAAGTTTTACAATACAAAAACCATCTTTATTATTGCTGCATTGTGGATATAAATGTAGCTCCAGAATGTGAGTAACCACTTGGAATTCCTACTGAATTTCGGGACGCCATGAATTCACAGAAATGCTTTCTTAATTTCATTTCCAAATACTTGCTGTGATAGATGAATGTTTAAACAATCATTTATACATGTTCCATAAGTGAATAAATAATATTACTAAAAAAATCCTTTGAAAATCAAAAGTCTACCATTCAATCTATTTGTATCTAACAACGTTGTCCTGACTCACTGCACTAATGATCAATGGGATAATGGCTTCCTATAGAGAAGAAATGTGTTAACTCAATATTGGATTTTGCAAAGAATTGTGGAATTGAAAATTGAACTGAACAATATAACCATAAAATTTTTAAAAATAACTTGCACGTTGCTTGAAAACAGGAGAGGTAAAAAGCTTATTTTAACGGAGGGCTCTATGGAAAAGATGTGAGCCCCCCCAATGCCATCTACAGTTCAATTTTCTATCTCACAACTTTTTGCAAAATCAAATATGGAGTTAACACAGTTCTTCCCTATACATGTATATAACACATTTCTTCCCTATACTATACTGGATATTATGAATCACTGTCTTAACTATGAAACAAATAATAAGGTATAATTATTCCCTTAGAACCTAACCTGACTCACTGCACTAACAACCAATAAGACATTTGTTACTCATAATTAGGACTAGATATTATTATTATTTTTAATATTTTTTTTGTGCCAGGCAACAGTTCCGGACATTAAATTTCACTGTTGACTCTCCTGACTTTTTTTATGTGCAAATTGCAAGTGCTGACACATAGTGCATTTTTGCCACAGAAGTCATATTCAAGTTTGGGACTACATGACAGGACTGTGCGGCCATTTTCCTATCAAATGGCAATTTAATGCACTATCCGACCTTAATCAAAGTTCCCCCAAAGTCGCATTCGTTAGTGAATAAATCTTGGCCAGTGGAATTGGGCTTTCCGTGTTCAGCCTTAGTAGGATTTGAACTTGGGTCTACAAATCATGAGTCTGATGCGACAACCACTACGGTATACTACCAGTGACCGATAGGACTAGGTATTATTACCTGGTAATCGAAGACGACCTGACCCGACTCACTGCACTAACTATAAAACTAATAATAAGGTATTATTATTCCCCTAGAACCTAACCTGACTCACTGCACTAACAACAAATTGGACATTTTTACCTACATGTATAACAACAGTGTTCTCTCCACACCTCTAAAGCGTAATGGTACAGTGATGTGACCCTGTGAGATGTTCTTTCAAGGGTGTGGTCCCTCTAAATCCAAATCAAATACTAGAATATTAATAATTTGCCCATTGCACGTAACAGCAACAATGTGACAAAACAAGTCTCACAAATCACAAATACTGCACATGTCCGGAAAATATACTGATTTGGTACACTGCTATTATTTGCAGTTTGTACTTTAATTAAAAAAAAAAACAAGTGAAATTAGGTCCCATTGAAAATAAAACTGTACATAAATCGAAGCAAAAATTATTCAACTGCAGGCATCGCCAAAGAAAAAAAACTGACTGGCAACACTGTTGTTTGGAGGTGTCAATCTGCCCAACGATTGTGTGTCTCGGCTACGCTGGTGGCTCATGCTTTGCCAAATTTTGCCGAATGGCGAGTTGAGTTTTAAGTTGATTTGCCAAATAATATATTTTATAGCCAAAATTGACCATATTTTAGGAAAGTAATGATTATTTGAATGTATAAACCATCTTTATAGTAATGTTCTTGAATGTATAATAAAGAAAAATGAACGACTTTTACCATAATATTTTTTCTGATAGTTAGTCGATTTTTCTAGGATAGTTGACGTCGCCATGTCTACAACAGAGCTGGTATTATGTTACTGTATTTTGCCGATCATGTATTAAAAAACTCTTGAAAATATGATACATCATGGCAAAATGTAAGATAAAATTGGAAACTTTGGTCTGACCTTTTGCATCACTTCCTGTTGAAACACCAACAAAGTCGTATGTCATCGCATGACTTTGTGGACATTTTTTTTTTATCATCCCCAGTTCTTTCTAAGATTAAAACATTAACTCGAGACACACGTTAGATCAAAAGAAATACCTGGATTGCCAGTCTGTTTATTAGTGGTTCTAAGATAATCGCCAATGAATCATTTTCAGGAATTTTTTTAAACAAGAAACAGGGGTGCATCGCCCTCATGCCATGGCCATGTGCCCCTTACCCTAGGGGGCAGATTTTCTGGCAACCACAAAATTCTGAATGACAAGGGATCACAAGTGGCTTCAGTCTTCAACTTTGACCTGTCTGACAGAAATTTTGGCCCAAAGGAAGCCAGAGAATGCTCCACACCCTGATAGGGAAAACCCCATCTCCCCTACTTGATGGTGCCGCTGAATTGCAGTGCTCCCTCTTGCAGTTTTTTTAGCTCCGCTGTCGACTTTGTCGAGCGTAGCTTATCATATGAGTGATTGTTCGTCGTCCGTGTCAATGTTTTACTTTTTCGACTTCTTGAAAACTACAAGCCTGAATGCTTTGATACTTGGTGTATATGTACCTTGGGTAGACCTCTCTTAGGTTTGTTCATTTCATGTTGATATCTTCAATTCTCTAATTTTGGTGAATATTTTTGTCATTTTTGGTAGAAAGTGATATTTTCGACTTCTTGTTAAAAACCGCAAGTGCAATTGCTTTGATATTACATATATAGGTACTACATGTGGACCTCTCTCAGATTTGTTCATTTTGTAATGATATCTTTAATTCTCTAATTTTGGTGAATATTTTTGTCATTTTTGGTAAAAAGTGATATTTTCGACTTCTTGTTAAAAACCGCAAGTGCAATTGCTTTGATATTACATATATAGGTACTACATGTGGACCTCTCTCAGATTTGTTCATTTTGTAATTATATCTTTAATTCTCTAATTTTGGTGAATATTTTTGTCATTTTTGGTAAAAAGTGATATTTTCGACTTCTTGTTAAAAACCGCAAGTGCAATTGCTTTGATATTACATATATAGGTACTACATGTGGACCTCTCTCAGATTTGTTCATTTTGTAATGATATCTTTAATTCTCTAATTTTGGTGAATATTTTTGTCATTTTTGGTAAAAAGTGATATTTTCGACTTCTTGTTAAAAACCGCAAGTGCAATTGCTTTGATATTACATATATAGGTACTACATGTGGACCTCTCTCAGATTTGTTCATTTTGTAATTATATCTTTAATTCTCTAATTTTGGTGAATATTTTTGTCATTTTTGGTAAAAAGTGATATTTTCGACTTCTTGTTAAAAACCGCAAGTGCAATTGCTTTGATATTACATATATAGGTACTACATGTGAACCTCTCTCAGAATTGTTCATTTTGTAATGATATCTTTCTCTAATTTTGGTGAATATTTTTATCATTTTTGGTAAAAAGTGATATTTTTGACTTCTTGTTAAAAAACGCAAGTCCAATTGCTTTGATACTACATATATAGGTACTACATGTAGACCTCTCTCAGATTTGTTCATTTTGTGATGATATCTTCAATTCTCTAATTTTGGTGAATATTTTTGTAATTTTTGGTAAAAAGTGATATTTTCGACTTCTTGTTAAAAACCAATAGTTCAATTGCTTTGATATTACATATTTAGATACTACATGTAGACCTTTCTCAGATTTGTTCATTTCGTGATGATATCTTGGATTCTATAATTTTGGTGAATATTTTTGTCATATTTGGTAAAAAGTGATATTTTCGACTTCTTGTTAAAAACCAAAAGTTCATTGCTTTGATATTACATATATAGATACTACATGTAGACCTTTCTCAGATTTGTTCATTTCGTGATGATATCTTCAATTCTCTAATTTTGGTGAATATTTTAGTCATTTTTGGTAGAAAGTGATATTTTCGACTTCTTGTTAAAAACTGTAAGTCCGATTGCTTTGATACTATACATATTGTTCATTTTCTGATGATGTCTTCAGTTCTTTAATTGAAATGTGCATTTCTAACAGCGGAGCTATCTCAGCCGATAGGCTGCTTGTTCAAGAAAAAACCCTGATTTTAATTAACAAAACATTCTAAATTTGTTCAATGCAAGAATGTTACGGTTTAGCGGACAAAGTTAGGGTAATCATAGCATTACACATAAGGTATAGATCAATGAAAAATCGTTGACTTTAGTTTGAAATTTTGTCATTATTGATATATTATTTTCATCTTATTTTGATAACTCGCAATCTCACAACAAAAAAATGTTTGCCCTAATGTCTCATGAACAGACAGTGACATGGGCACTAAAACTGACTGTACTTGTTGACACGAAATAATGATAAACAGTTATCTCCATGGATAACAATATATTTACTGACTGGCTATAACATATTAACTATTTCTATTGCTTTTTAGCTCCGCTGTCGACAAAGTCGACACAGCTAGGCATTAGTGGAATGGTGCATAGCAGACTGTCAAAACCTCAAATTCTCTAATTTTGGTGAATATTTTTGTCATTTTTGGTAAAAAGTGATATTTTTGACTTCTTGCTAAAAACCGCTATTCTGATTGCTTTGATATTACATATATAGGTACTATATGTGGATCTCTCTCAGATTTGTTCATTTCATAATGATATCTTAAATTTTCTAATTTTGGTGAATATTTTTGGTAAAAAGTGATATTTTTGACTTCTTGTTAAAAACCGCAAGTCCAATTGCTTTGATATTACATATATAGGTACTACACCTGGACCTCTCTCAGATTTGTTCATTTTGTGATGATATCTTTAATTCTCTAGTTTTGATGAATATTTTTGTAGTTTTTGGTAAAAAGTGATATTTTCGACTTCTTGTTGAAAACAGCAAGTCTGATTGCTTTGCTATTATATATATATAAGTACTACATATGGACCTCTCTCAGATTTGTTCATTTTGTGATGATATCTTTAATTTTCTGATTTTAGTCAATATTTTTGTAATTTTTGATAAAAGGTGATATTTTCGACTTCTTGTTAAAAACCGCAAGTCTGATTGCTTTGATACTATACATATATGTACCTCAGGTAAACCTCCCTCAGATTTGTTCATTTCATGATGATATCTTCAATTATCTAATTTTGATGAATATTTTTGTCATTTTTAGTAAAAAGTGATATTTTTGAATTCTTGTTGAAACAGCAAGTCCGATTGCTATACATACCATACATATTGTTCATTTTCTTATATGATATCCTCTGTTCTTTAATTAAAATGTGCCTTGCTAACAGCGGAGCTATCTCAGCCGATAGGCTGCTTGTTTTGCTGTTCTATTTCAAACTTTATTTGACTTGATAAATACATAAAAGACAATGGAGTAAAATGATATAAAATATCAGACTCTCTCGTCTTTAATTAATTGTAGATAGATTGTTAACTAATTTTATACTAACACAGTTATTGTATCACAATATTCAATGGGAAAATTATGCAAATTAGATACAGTGTTTGACTTGGGGTCTGGGGAGAACACTGAACTTGGACTGGATTTTTTTAATCCTGAGGCCCTGACCTGAATCACTGCACTAACAAGCAATGAGACATTTGTTATCTATAACTAGAACTGGGTTTTACATGTATTAATCCTGAGACCATGGCCATAATCATTGCACTGATGAACTGGGTATATTAGTTTCAGAGGACCTGACTTGACTCAGTGCACTAACTACCAATGGGTCATTTGTTATCTATAACCAGGACTGGGTATTATTATTCCCAGAGAACCTGACCTAAGTCACTGCACTAACTAGCAATGAAACTTTTGTTACTTATAACTAATACTGGGTATTATTAATCCCAGAGGACCTGACCTAACTCACTGTACTAACTAGCAATGGAACTTTTGTTACCTATATCTAGGACTGGGCATTATTATACCCAGGGAATCTGACCTAACTCACTGCATTAACTAGCATTGGGACTTTTGTTACCTATATCTAGGATCAGGCATTATTATACACAGGGAACCTGACCTAACTCACTGCACTAACTAGCAATGGGACTTTTGTTACCTATATCTAGGACTAGGCATTATTATACCCAGGGAACCTGACCTAACTCACTGCATTAACTAGCAATGGGACTTTTGTTACATATATCTAGGACTAGGCATTATTATACCCAGGGAACCTGACCTAACTCACTGCACTAACTAGCAATGGGACCTTTGTTACCTATATCTAGGACTGGACATTATTATACCCAGGGAACCTAACCTGACTCACTGCACTAACTTCATGTACAAATCAGACTTTTGTTACTTATACTAATACTGGGTATTATTAATCCCTGGGGCTCTGTTCTGACATTTGTTAATGAGGACTGGGTTTTATTAATCCCAGAGAACCTGACCTAACTCACTGCACTAATGACCAATGAGTCATTTGTTACCTATAATTAGGACTGGGTACTACCGGTATTAATATTAATTCCCTGACCTGACTCACTACACTAACTACTAATGGAAGACTTGTTACCGATAACCCTTAGACCCTGTACTGGGATAAATTAGCATAACATACAAGCTTTGTATTTTGATAGATATTTTAACAATTTTTTTTTTTATTATTGTAGGAAACTTGGAAATACTATACAGAGAAATGAAAGAATATGGTATCAATGGCTTCAGTACCTGTAACAATGATTTATGACTTTTTAGTAATTGTATTTGTATACCACTTTTTCAGTTTTCTGATTATTTCATGACTGTATGGTGTATTTTGTTATAACATGATGATAATAACAAAAATATTATAAAACTGTATTACAAAGGTACCATACAGTATAACAACAAGAATTAAAGTGTGATTATAAATTTATACTTAATTTAGAAATAACGTTTCTCTTCTGGACCCTTGTCAGTGTTGGTCACTTTGTAGTAAAGCATGTGATCATGTCAGCATTATGCATATTGTCAACAATTATAATATTTGAACTCTCAATATTTTCCAAATGAGTGAGATGATAAGTAAGATGGTGCATTGTTTATTTTCAAGCATGCTATATATTAAATTGCTCAGTACTATGGAAAATTCTATAATATTTGAAATTGCAATGTTAGATTCTTTAATTGAGCAAATAATATATTTTGTA
Source organism: Saccoglossus kowalevskii (assembly GCF_978046115.1). Taxonomy (NCBI): domain Eukaryota; kingdom Metazoa; phylum Hemichordata; class Enteropneusta; family Harrimaniidae; genus Saccoglossus; species Saccoglossus kowalevskii. Next base: position 33,227,433 of record NC_140649.1, on the reverse strand, counting down.
CACCTATGAGACAAAAATATATTATTTCTGCTTCTTGCAATACCACATTGTGTTGTGTTTATATTCTACAAATGTTTGCTTTAAAAATTTAAACTTGATTGAAGCATAAAGCTTTGATCTCTATGATTTATGTCTAATAATTTAAAAACAACTGTTCATGTGTAGCACAAATTAGGGGCTTACAGTTTGACCTAGGTTCATGGTGTACACTAATTGTGGTTGGCATGGTCACACTAATTTCCCAGCAGTGTAAAGGCAGATCACAACAAACTTGATATGAGCATCATACATAGTGGGTTGTTATGTCACATTGTTTTGTTCAAAAATGGGAACTGATTGGGATTGATCTTTGTGTGTGTGTACAAGCGTACATCTCCAGCTGCATCGTTAACATGCCAGGACTGCTAACATTCTAACTGTACACATGCATCAAACATCTTGTGATATACCGGTATATATCAATATGTATATACCGATATATACATTGTCCTGAAACCAGATCTTGGTCGTGTGTATGGGATTCTTTCAAATTTGGTTTAAACATGGGATCATCCAATATGACAATAAAATTGATCATGTGTGGGGTCCAGTGCCCTTTAGTTTAGTTCTATATTTTCTGATGAGTCAAGTCTACTCAAAAAATGTAGCCCAAATAGAAAAATTCTTGGGATAGATAAGTATATGAGGTGACTGAGATGGTACAATAACCTCAGTGTAGATCCACTGTTATACCACTGCCACCTGCTGTTGATTTATTCGTCGAGCAGAGGGCAGGGATATTAGGTAGGGTTGCAAATTCCACACCACGCCAAAGCACCATTTGATTACAAGTGGGAACATCAGTACTGTATTTCTGGTGACAAACCAGATTGTAAAGGGGACCCTGTATCATATGATCCAGTACTGTTGGTGGGCCCAGATGAACCATTCTTTTGCAAGGAAGAATGTCTAACCTTGGGCACCATGTTAAATAAATTTTAATTTCCACATAAGTTGCATTTTTCTGATTTACCAAGTGCTTGCTGCAGTCTCTGGCTTTAAGCTGGCACTCAATGAACAATACAAGAATTTGCTGATCGTAACGTGTCCCTTTTTTTACATGGCTAACTGTCGCGCGCAGTTATCTAACATGAACAAATTTTACTTTCTGTATGATGTTCTCCAAGCTAGTTTGTAATTTCAGACATTGTTTTGATAACCACGAGTTGAGTCCTGAGAGACTAGATCGGTTTCTGTAGCAACCGTGACGCTATATCCAAACGTTCGCTACATTGTTTCCCATTGCGTTCTCGCGGTACTTGTCTGTTTACCGCCCAAAATTCCCACCAAAGTTCTGCCTCGTGTTAGTCGCGTGTCACACCTAATATGGAATGACAGCGCTATGTTTCGTTTGTATGCGCCAATCATTAGCGTTGTTTTATTTTCGGAACGTTTTGGCATGATATATTCTAGAGTACAAACACGTGTTTGGCACTTCTCCGATTAGCTGTCACCGAGACAAATGCCGCTCTAACGTTGACAATTACATTAACCAGGCAAAGCGCTGTCGTGAGAAGTCCGATTCAGGCCGTCGCTGTAATTCCTTCTATGGTAGCTTCGCAACTTGATGCTCGTTATGCACACCCTCCTTTCTATGCTCTCTACGATGCCAACTCCTCATGAAGCTATTATTTAGCGATCTATATTTTATACCAAGAAGTATTTGCTGTACAACGTATTGATGTTCATGTTGAGTACAAATAAACCAATTTGAATTATATCTCACGTCTGTTCAACTCAAGAAAACACAACGCAATCGATGTCCGTTTCAATAACAATTCCGCATGATTAGTCAGTTCGTTTTATGTGACGAAAAGAACACCCCAACGCCTAGTTTTGCGATATAAACTTATCCACCACACTAACATCACCCAGAATGTTGTATTTATGGTAAAAGGATATTCACTGAACAGGGGCCTGCAAAACTATTTTGATTCAATGGGACCAAATATAAGGAATTAGTTTAGCCCAGTTCTGCCTAGGTAGTTTGCCATTTTGAGGGCCTCAACAGAGGCAGCAGTCAAACATATTGCCAGAACCAATGATGCTAGGCATAGATGCACCAATATAATATGTGTTCTAAATATGATAAACTGAAGACAGATACACACGAACAATAATCTCATTCATAGGGTCAGAATGCCCAATAATGACAGTCTGGTCGAGGGGAATACAGGAACAAACATATCAACCAAGGAAATGATCGTTGAGGTGGATGTGGTTGGGGTCAGGTGTTTTCAGTGGTATGAATTAAAGGATTCATTTTGTTTCCCAACCCTTATTTCCTGTGACGTTAAATTGTTCGGTTACCGTAGCAAACTACCACAATGACCCTGTAGGACCTTTCAGAAGTCAAGCACAGCTACAAGATCAAGTTGGCCAAAAAGCTTCAGTTGACTCCATCACCAGTGTCAATGGCTCTGCCACGAGTAATGGTAGGCATGATTTTCCAGGAAGTGAGAGAATTATTGGCAAATGGCAGCAGTGCAGTGCCTGTTATTCCCCCATATTTTTGGTGAACAATAAAGAACAATATAGACCCAAGCCAACTGAATCAGTATATTCTCTCAGAGCATTTTATGTGATGGTGACCCCAGCAGAGGTACACTGCTGTGTACATCAGGGGATTTCCTGATATCACTCAAACATTTGATTCAAGATATTAGTTCAATGTTTGCCCATTGTGGCCTCACAGTTTTTTTTTCCCAAAATTAATGGCAGTGCCAGTTTTGTGGCTGCACAGCAGGCCAACAATGTGAATCCATTTTATCAATATCTGGTTGATACAAGAGCAGTAATTTTAGCACACATCCTTCAAACAATCGTATCCCACATTTAGTATTTCCGGGAATGTATTCTTGGGAGTGTTTCAGGTTGAGAGACCCGGCAGCCACACTTTTTGCATGCACGCACAGCTCAGGCAATTATTGAGCTTTTTGGAAATGGCTTCATCTATGAGAGGCCTTGTGCCTCAAACAGCTCTCAAAGGTATGCTCGTCCAGGTCCACACACTCCAGTTGTGTGGATCGCCACATGAGAAATATCATGGACCCCACAAAGCTTGACTGCCATCAAGTGGATGGACTTAACCAACATAAGACGGAGATAACAGATTGCTCCATCAACTGCGGCTATAACACTGGTCATGGACGCCTTGAAAATAGAATGGGGAGTGGCTCCCTTGCAAAGCACAGCTCCACATAAACATACCTAATATGTTGGGGGGCATTAGATTGCTTTCTAGTTGAAGTATAGAATAAAACAGTTCCCATCCATTGCGACAACACAACTGTATTAGCATATATTACAAAACATGGGTGGACAAATCCCACAAACTAGCCAGCTAGTGGAGGAGATAAAGAGTGGGAAATAGAGCTGAAGCCCACCTGGCAGGGATTAGAAACAGTGTGGCCAACACAACACGCAATGCCGTGTTTCACATTCCAATCTCGTTTTTCAGTTTATATGTTCATATATGTGCCTGTAATTTTGAATAGATAATTATTTAGCTGCGCCCCTTTCCCCATTTTGGGATTTACTTGAGGGTCACTAATGGGCTTGAACTCCCGCAGTTCAGCCACCACCAGGGTATACTTTGTACCCATTGAACATACATACAATACATTGGTTTTGGCAAGGTAGGTATGGCTTCACTATGCAAAATTTCGAATAATTCCCCGGGAATCTGATAATGCAAAGATCAGTACATTAACAAAGGGAATTAAAAATTGTTAGGGGTCATGTGACAACAAAAGAATGCACACTCCTATGTTGGAACCTTTCGTATATTGAAAGAGAATAATACATGCCACTATTTTCGTACCAATCGTATATTAAATAATAGCAGATCCCGACAACAGAATAATACATGCCACTATTTTTGTACCAATCATATATCGAATAATAACAGATACCGACAACAGAATAATACATGCCACTATTTTTGTACCATTCCTATATCGAATAATAGCAGATCCCGACAACAGAATAATACATGCCACTATTTTTGTACCAATCATATATCGAATAATAACAGATACCGACAACAGAATAATACATGCCACTATTTTTGTACCATTCCTATATCGAATAATAACAGATCCCGACAACAGAATATTACATGCCACTATTTTTGTACCAATCCTATATCGAATAATAACAGATCCCGACAACAGAATAATACATGCCACTATTTTTGTACCAATCATATATCGAATAATAACAGATACCGACAACAGAATAATACATGCCACTATTTTTGTACCATTCCTATATCGAATAATAACAGATCCCGACAACAGAATATTACATGCCACTATTTTTGTACCAATCCTATATCGAATAATAACAGATCCCGACAACAGAATATTACATGCCACTATTTTTGTACCATTCCTATATCGAATAATAACAGATCCCGACAACAGAATAATACATGCCACTATTTTTGTACCATTCCTATATCGAATAATAACAGTTCACGACAACAGAATAATACATGCCACTATTTTTGTACCATTCCTATATCGAATAATAACAGATCCCGACAACAGAATAATACATGCCACTATTTTTGTACCATTCCTATATCGAATAATAACAGATCCCGACAATAGAATATTACATGCCACTATTTTTGTACCATTCCTATATCGAATAATAACAGATCCCGACAACAGAATAATACATGCCACTATTTTTGTACCATTCCTATATCGAATAATAACAGATACCGACAACAGAATATTACATGCCACTATTTTTGTACCAATCCTATATGGAATAATAACAGATACCGACAACAGAATATTACATGCCACTATTTTTGTACCATTCCTATATCGAATAATAACAGATCCCAACAACAGAATAATACATGCCACTATTTTGGTACCATCCCTATAGTGAAGTATAGCAGTTCCCGACAACTAAATTATACGTGCCACTATTTTGGTACCATCCCTATAGTGAAGTATAGCAGTTCCCGCCAACTATATTATATGTGCTACTATTTTGGTACCATTCCTATAGTGAAGTATAGCAGTTCCCGACAACTAAATTATATGTGCCACTATTTTGGTACCATCCCTATAGTGAAGTATAGCAGTTCCCGACAACTAAATTATACGTGCCACTATTTTGGTACCATCCCTATAGTGAAGTATAGCAGTTCCTGACAACTAAATTATATATTGCTACTATTTTGGTACCATCCCTATAGTAAAGTATAGCAGTTCCCGACAACTAAATTATACGTGCCATTATTTTGGTACCATCCCTATAGTGAAGTATAGCAGTTCCCGCCAACTATATTATATGTGATACTATTTTGGTACCATTCCTATAGTGAAGTATAGCAGTTCCCGACAACTAAATTATATGTGCTACTATTTTGGTACCATCCCTATAGTGAAGTATAGCAGTTCCCGCCAACTATATTATATGTGCCACTATTTTGGTACCATCCCTACAGTGAGGTATAGCAGTTCTCGCCAACTATATTATATGTGCTACTATTTTGGTACCATTCCTATAGTGAAGTATAGCAGTTCCTGACAACTAAATTATATGTGCCACTATTTTGGTACCATCCCTATAGGGAAGTATAGCAGTTCCCGACAACTAAATTGTATGTGCTATTATTTTGGTACCATCCCTATAGTGAAGTACATGTATAGCAGTTTCCGACAACTAAATTAAATGTGCTACTATTTTGGTACCATCCCTATAGTAAAGTATAGCAGTTCCCGACAACTAAATTATATGTGCTACTATTTTGGTACCATCCCTATAGTGAAGTGTAGCAGTTCCCGCCAACTAAATTATATGTGCTACTATTTTGGTACCATTTCTGTAGGGAAGTATAACAGTTCCCGACAACTAAATTATATGTGCTACTATTTTGGTACCATCCCTATAGTAAAGTATAGCAGTTCCCGACAACTAAATTATACGTGCCACTATTTTGGTACCATCCCTACAGTGAAGTATAGCAGTTCCCGCCAACTATATTATATGTGCTACTATTTTGGTACCATTCCTATAGTGAAGTATAGCAGTTCCCGACAACTAAATTATATGTGCCACTATTTTGGTACCATCCCTATAGGGAAGTATAGCAGTTCCCGACAACTAAATTACACATGCTACTATTTTGGTACCATCCCTATAGTGAAGTATAGCATTTCCCGACAACTAAATTATATGTGCTACTATTTTGGTACCATCCCTACAGTGAAGTATAGCATTTCCCGACAACTAAATTATATGTGCTACTATTTTGGTACCATCCCTATAGTGAAGTATAGCAGTTCCCGCCAACTATATTATATGTGCTACTATTTTGGTACCATCCCTATAGTAAAGTATAGCAGTTCCCGACAACTAAATTATATGTGCCACTATTTTGGTACCATCCCTACAGTGAAGTATAGCAGTTCCCGCCAACTATATTATATGTGCTACTATTTTGGTACCATTCCTATAGTGAAGTATAGCAGTTCCCGACAACTAAATTATATGTGCCACTATTTTGGTACCATCCCTATAGGGAAGTATAGCAGTTCCCGACAACTAAATTACACATGCTACTATTTTGGTACCATCCCTATAGTGAAGTATAGCATTTCCCGACAACTAAATTATATGTGCTACTATTTTGGTACCATCCCTACAGTGAAGTATAGCATTTCCCGACAACTAAATTATATGTGCTACTATTTTGGTACCATCCCTATAGTGAAGTATAGCAGTTCCCGCCAACTATATTATATGTGCCACTATTTTGGTACCATCCCTATAGTAAAGTATAGCAGTTCCCGACAACTAAATTATACGTGCCACTATTTTGGTACCATCCCTACAGTGAGGTATAGCAGTTCTCGCCAACTATATTATATGTGCTACTATTTTGGTACCATTCCTATAGTGAAGTATAGCAGTTCCCGACAACTAAATTATATGTGCCACTATTTTGGTACCATCCCTATAGGGAAGTATAGCAGTTCCCGACAACTAAATTGTATGTGCTACTATTTTGGTACCATCCCTATAGTGAAGTACATGTATAGCAGTTTCCGACAACTAAATTATATGTGCTACTATTTTGGTACCATCCCTATAGTGAAGTATAGCTGTTCCCGCCAACTATATTATATGTGATACTATTTTGGTACCATTCCTATAGTGAAGTATAGCAGTTCCCGACAACTAAATTATACGTGCCACTATTTTGGTACCATCCCTATAGTGAAGTATAGCAGTTCCCGCCAACTATATTATATGTGCTACTATTTTGGTACCATTCCTATAGTGAAGTGTAGCAGTTCCCGACAACTAAATTATATGTGCTACTATTTTGGTACCATCCATATAGTGAAGTATAGCAGTTCCCGACAACTAAATTATACGTGCCACTATTTTGGTACCATCCCTACAGTGAAGTATAGCAGTTCCCGCCAACTATATTATATGTGCTACTATTTTGGTACCATTCCTATAGTGAAGTATAGCAGTTCCCGACAACTAAATTATATGTGCCACTATTTTGGTACCATCCCTATAGGGAAGTATAGCAGTTCCCGACAACTAAATTACACATGCTACTATTTTGGTACCATTTCTGTAGGGAAGTATAACAGTTCCCGACAACTAAATTATATGTGCTACTATTTTGGTACCATCCCTATAGTAAAGTATAGCAGTTCCCGACAACTAAATTATACGTGCCACTATTTTGGTACCATCCCTACAGTGAAGTATAGCAGTTCCCGCCAACTATATTATATGTGCTACTATTTTGGTACCATTCCTATAGTGAAGTATAGCAGTTCCCGACAACTAAATTATATGTGCTACTATTTTGGTACCATCCCTATAGTGAAGTATAGCTGTTCCCGCCAACTAAATTATATGTGCCACTATTTTGGTACCATCCCTATAGTAAAGTATAGCAGTTCCCGACAACTAAATTATACGTGCCACTATTTTGGTACCATCCCTACAGTGAAGTATAGCAGTTCCCGCCAACTATATTATATGTGCTACTATTTTGGTACCATTCCTATAGTGAAGTATAGCAGTTCCCGACAACTAAATTATATGTGCCACTATTTTGGTACCATCCCTATAGGGAAGTATAGCAGTTCCCGACAACTAAATTACACATGCTACTATTTTGGTACCATCCCTATAGTGAAGTATAGCATTTCCCGACAACTAAATTATATGTGCTACTATTTTGGTACCATCCCTACAGTGAAGTATAGCATTTCCCGACAACTAAATTATATGTGCTACTATTTTGGTACCATTTCTGTAGGGAAGTATAACAGTTCCCGACAACTAAATTATATGTGCTACTATTTTGGTACCATCCCTATAGTAAAGTATAGCAGTTCCCGACAACTAAATTATACGTGCCACTATTTTGGTACCATCCCTACAGTGAAGTATAGCAGTTCCCGCCAACTATATTATATGTGCTACTATTTTGGTACCATTCCTATAGTGAAGTATAGCAGTTCCCGACAACTAAATTATATGTGCCACTATTTTGGTACCATCCCTATAGGGAAGTATAGCAGTTCCCGACAACTAAATTACACATGCTACTATTTTGGTACCATTTCTGTAGGGAAGTATAACAGTTCCCGACAACTAAATTATATGTGCTACTATTTTGGTACCATTCCTATAGTAAAGTATAGCAGTTCCCGACAACTAAATTATACGTGCCACTATTTTGGTACCATCCCTACAGTGAAGTATAGCAGTTCCCGCCAACTATATTATATGTGCTACTATTTTGGTACCATTCCTATAGTGAAGTATAGCAGTTCCCGACAACTAAATTATATGTGCCACTATTTTGGTACCATCCCTATAGGGAAGTATAGCAGTTCCCGACAACTAAATTACACATGCTACTATTTTGGTACCATCCCTATAGTGAAGTATAGCATTTCCCGACAACTAAATTATATGTGCTACTATTTTGGTACCATCCCTACAGTGAAGTATAGCATTTCCCGACAACTAAATTATATGTGCTACTATTTTGGTACCATCCCTATAGTGAAGTATAGCAGTTCCCGCCAACTATATTATATGTGCTACTATTTTGGTACCATCCCTATAGTAAAGTATAGCAGTTCCCGACAACTAAATTATACGTGCCACTATTTTGGTACCATCCCTACAGTGAGGTATAGCAGTTCTCGCCAACTATATTATATGTGCTACTATTTTGGTACCATTCCTATAGTGAAGTATAGCAGTTCCCGACAACTAAATTATATGTGCCACTATTTTGGTACCATCCCTATAGGGAAGTATAGCAGTTCCCGACAACTAAATTGTATGTGCTACTATTTTGGTACCATCCCTATAGTGAAGTACATGTATAGCAGTTTCCGACAACTAAATTATATGTGCTACTATTTTGGTACCATCCCTATAGTGAAGTATAGCAGTTCCCGCCAACTATATTATATGTGATACTATTTTGGTACCATTCCTATAGTGAAGTATAGCAGTTCCCGACAACTAAATTATACGTGCCACTATTTTGGTACCATCCCTATAGTGAAGTATAGCAGTTCCCGACAACTAAATTATATGTGCCACTATTTTGGTACCATCCCTATAGGGAAGTATAGCAGTTCCCGACAACTAAATTATATGTGCTACTATTTTGGTACCATCCATATAGTGAAGTATAGCAGTTCCCGACAACTAAATTATATGTGCTACTATTTTGGTACCATTTCTGTAGGGAAGTATAGCAGTTCCCGACAACTAAATTATATGTGCTACTATTTTGGTACCATCCCTATAGTAAAGTATAGCAGTTCCCGACAACTAAATTATACGTGCCACTATTTTGGTACCATCCCTACAGTGAAGTATAGCAGTTCCCGCCAACTATATTATATGTGCTACTATTTTGGTACCATCCCTATAGTAAAGTATAGCATTTCCCGCCAACTAAATTATACGTGCTACTATTTTGGTACCATCCCTATAGTGAAGTATAGCAGTTCCCGACAACTAAATTATATGTGCTACTATTTTGGTACCATCCCTATAGTAAAGTATAGCAGTTCCCGACAACTAAATTATATGTGCTACTATTTTGGTACCATCCCTATAGTGAAGTGTAGCAGTTCCCGCCAACTAAATTATATGTGCTACTCTTTTGGTACCATTTCTGTAGGGAAGTATAACAGTTCCCGGCAACTAAATTATATGTGCCACTATGTTGGTGCCACCCCTACAGTGAAGCATAGCAGTTCCCGCCAACTAAATTATTTCTGCCACTATTTTGGTATCATCCCTATAGTGAAGTATAGCAGTTTCCGACAACTAAATTATATGTGCTACTATTTTGGTACCATCCCTATAGTGAAGTGTAGCAGTTCCCGCCAACTAAATTATATGTGCCACTATTTTGGTATCATCCCTATAGTGAAGTATAGCAGTTCCCGACAACTAAATTATATGTGCTACTATTTTGGTACCATCCCTATAGTGAAGTATAGCTGTTCCCGCCAACTAAATTATATGTGCCACTATTTTGGTACCATCCCTATAGTAAAGTATAGCAGTTTCTGCCAACTAAATTATATGTGCCACTATTTTGGTACCATTCCTGTAGTGAAGTGTAGCAGTTCTTGCCAACTAAATTATATGTGCCACTATTTTGGTATCATTCCTATAGGGAAGTATAGCAGTTCCCGCCAACTATATTATATGTGCTACTATTTTGGTACCATTCCTATAGTGAAGTATAGCAGTTCCCGACAACTAAATTATATGTGCTACTATTTTGGTACCATCCCTATAGGGAAGTATAGCAGTTCCCGACAACTAAATTACACATGCTACTATTTTGGTACCATCCCTATAGTGAAGTATAGCATTTCCCGACAACTAAATTATATGTGCTACTATTTTGGTACCATCCCTACAGTGAAGTATAGCATTTCCCGACAACTAAATTATATGTGCTACTATTTTGGTACCATCCCTATAGTGAAGTATAGCAGTTCCCGCCAACTATATTATATGTGCTACTATTTTGGTACCATCCCTATAGTAAAGTATAGCAGTTCCCGACAACTAAATTATACGTGCCACTATTTTGGTACCATCCCTACAGTGAGGTATAGCAGTTCTCGCCAACTATATTATATGTGCTACTATTTTGGTACCATTCCTATAGTGAAGTATAGCAGTTCCCGACAACTAAATTATATGTGCCACTATTTTGGTACCATCCCTATAGGGAAGTATAGTAGTTCCCGACAACTAAATTGTATGTGCTACTATTTTGGTACCATCCCTATAGTGAAGTACATGTATAGCAGTTTCCGACAACTAAATTATATGTGCTACTATTTTGGTACCATCCCTATAGTGAAGTATAGCAGTTCCCGCCAACTATATTATATGTGATACTATTTTGGTACCATTCCTATAGTGAAGTATAGCAGTTCCCGACAACTAAATTATACGTGCCACTATTTTGGTACCATCCCTATAGTGAAGTATAGCAGTTCCCGACAACTAAATTATATGTGCCACTATTTTGGTACCATCCCTATAGGGAAGTATAGCAGTTCCCGACAACTAAATTATATGTGCTACTATTTTGGTACCATCCATATAGTGAAGTATAGCAGTTCCCGACAACTAAATTATATGTGCTACTATTTTGGTACCATTTCTGTAGGGAAGTATAACAGTTCCCGACAACTAAATTATATGTGCTACTATTTTGGTACCATCCCTATAGTAAAGTATAGCAGTTCCCGACAACTAAATTATACGTGCCACTATTTTGGTACCATCCCTACAGTGAAGTATAGCAGTTCCCGCCAACTATATTATATGTGCTACTATTTTGGTACCATCCCTATAGTAAAGTATAGCATTTCCCGCCAACTAAATTATACGTGCTACTATTTTGATACCATCCCTATAGTGAAGTATAGCAGTTCCCGACAACTAAATTATATGTGCTACTATTTTGGTACCATCCCTATAGTAAAGTATAGCATTTCCCGACAACTAAATTATATGTGCTACTATTTTGGTACCATCCCTATAGTGAAGTGTAGCAGTTCCCGCCAACTAAATTATATGTGCTACTCTTTTGGTACCATTTCTGTAGGGAAGTATAACAGTTCCCGGCAACTAAATTATATGTGCCACTATGTTGGTGCCACCCCTACAGTGAAGCATAGCAGTTCCCGCCAACTAAATTATTTCTGCCACTATTTTGGTATCATCCCTATAGTGAAGTATAGCAGTTTCCGACAACTAAATTATATGTCCTACTATTTTGGTACCATCCCTATAGTGAAGTGTAGCAGTTCCCGCCAACTAAATTATATGTGCCACTATTTTGGTATCATCCCTATAGTGAAGTATAGCAGTTCCCGACAACTAAATTATATGTGCTACTATTTTGGTACCATCCCTATAGTGAAGTATAGCTGTTCCCGCCAACTAAATTATATGTGCCACTATTTTGGTACCATCCCTATAGCAAAGTATAGCAGTTCCCGACAACTAAATTATACGTGCCACTATTTTGGTACCATCCCTACAGTGAAGTATAGCAGTTCCCGCCAACTATATTATATGTGCTACTATTTTGGTACCATTCCTATAGTGAAGTGTAGCAGTTCCCGCCAACTAAATTATATGTGCTACTCTTTTGGTACCATTTCTGTAGGGAAGTATAACAGTTCCCGGCAACTAAATTATATGTGCCACTATGTTGGTGCCACCCCTACAGTGAAGCATAGCAGTTCCCGCCAACTAAATTATTTCTGCCACTATTTTGGTATCATCCCTATAGTGAAGTATAGCAGTTTCCGACAACTAAATTATATGTCCTACTATTTTGGTACCATCCCTATAGTGAAGTGTAGCAGTTCCCGCCAACTAAATTATATGTGCCACTATTTTGGTATCATCCCTATAGTGAAGTATAGCAGTTCCCGACAACTAAATTATATGTGCTACTATTTTGGTACCATCCCTATAGTGAAGTATAGCTGTTCCCGCCAACTAAATTATATGTGCCACTATTTTGGTACCATCCCTATAGTAAAGTATAGCAGTTCCCGACAACTAAATTATACGTGCCACTATTTTGGTACCATCCCTACAGTGAAGTATAGCAGTTCCCGCCAACTATATTATATGTGCTACTATTTTGGTACCATTCCTATAGTGAAGTATAGCAGTTCCCGACAACTAAATTATATGTGCCACTATTTTGGTACCATCCCTATAGGGAAGTATAGCAGTTCCCGACAACTAAATTACACATGCTACTATTTTGGTACCATCCCTATAGTGAAGTATAGCATTTCCCGACAACTAAATTATATGTGCTACTATTTTGGTACCATCCTACAGTGAAGTATAGCATTTCCCGACAACTAAATTATATGTGCTACTATTTTGGTACCATTTCTGTAGGGAAGTATAACAGTTCCCGACAACTAAATTATATGTGCTACTATTTAGGTACCATCCCTATAGTAAAGTATAGCAGTTCCCGACAACTAAATTATACGTGCCACTATTTTGGTACCATCCCTACAGTGAAGTATAGCAGTTCCCGCCAACTATATTATATGTGCTACTATTTTGGTACCATTCCTATAGTGAAGTATAGCAGTTCCCGACAACTAAATTATATGTGCCACTATTTTGGTACCATCCCTATAGGGAAGTATAGCAGTTCCCGACAACTAAATTACACATGCTACTATTTTGGTACCATTTCTGTAGGGAAGTATAACAGTTCCCGACAACTAAATTATATGTGCTACTATTTTGGTACCATTCCTATAGTAAAGTATAGCAGTTCCCGACAACTAAATTATACGTGCCACTATTTTGGTACCATCCCTACAGTGAAGTATAGCAGTTCCCGCCAACTATATTATATGTGCTACTATTTTGGTACCATTCCTATAGTGAAGTATAGCAGTTCCCGACAACTAAATTATATGTGCCACTATTTTGGTACCATCCCTATAGGGAAGTATAGCAGTTCCCGACAACTAAATTACACATGCTACTATTTTGGTACCATCCCTATAGTGAAGTATAGCATTTCCCGACAACTAAATTATATGTGCTACTATTTTGGTACCATCCCTACAGTGAAGTATAGCATTTCCCGACAACTAAATTATATGTGCTACTATTTTGGTACCATCCCTATAGTGAAGTATAGCAGTTCCCGCCAACTATATTATATGTGCTACTATTTTGGTACCATCCCTATAGTAAAGTATAGCAGTTCCCGACAACTAAATTATACGTGCCACTATTTTGGTACCATCCCTACAGTGAGGTATAGCAGTTCTCGCCAACTATATTATATGTGCTACTATTTTGGTACCATTCCTATAGTGAAGTATAGCAGTTCCCGACAACTAAATTATATGTGCCACTATTTTGGTACCATCCCTATAGGGAAGTATAGCAGTTCCCGACAACTAAATTGTATGTGCTACTATTTTGGTACCATCCCTATAGTGAAGTACATGTATAGCAGTTTCCGACAACTAAATTATATGTGCTACTATTTTGGTACCATCCCTATAGTGAAGTATAGCAGTTCCCGCCAACTATATTATATGTGATACTATTTTGGTACCATTCCTATAGTGAAGTATAGCAGTTCCCGACAACTAAATTATACGTGCCACTATTTTGGTACCATCCCTATAGTGAAGTATAGCAGTTCCCGACAACTAAATTATATGTGCCACTATTTTGGTACCATCCCTATAGGGAAGTATAGCAGTTCCCGACAACTAAATTATATGTGCTACTATTTTGGTACCATCCATATAGTGAAGTATAGCAGTTCCCGACAACTAAATTATATGTGCTACTATTTTGGTACCATTTCTGTAGGGAAGTATATCAGTTCCCGACAACTAAATTATATGTGCTACTATTTTGGTACCATCCCTATAGTAAAGTATAGCAGTTCCCGACAACTAAATTATACGTGCCACTATTTTGGTACCATCCCTACAGTGAAGTATAGCAGTTCCCGCCAACTATATTATATGTGCTACTATTTTGGTACCATCCCTATAGTAAAGTATAGCATTTCCCGCCAACTAAATTATACGTGCTACTATTTTGGTACCATCCCTATAGTGAAGTATAGCAGTTCCCGACAACTAAATTATATGTGCTACTATTTTGGTACCATCCCTATAGTAAAGTATAGCAGTTCCCGACAACTAAATTATATGTGCTACTATTTTGGTACCATCCCTATAGTGAAGTGTAGCAGTTCCCGCCAACTAAATTATATGTGCTACTCTTTTGGTACCATTTCTGTAGGGAAGTATAACAGTTCCCGGCAACTAAATTATATGTGCCACTATGTTGGTGCCACCCCTACAGTGAAGCATAGCAGTTCCCGCCAACTAAATTATTTCTGCCACTATTTTGGTATCATCCCTATAGTGAAGTATAGCAGTTTCCGACAACTAAATTATATGTGCTACTATTTTGGTACCATCCCTATAGTGAAGTGTAGCAGTTCCCGCCAACTAAATTATATGTGCCACTATTTTGGTATCATCCCTATAGTGAAGTATAGCAGTTCCCGACAACTAAATTATATGTGCTACTATTTTGGTACCATCCCTATAGTGAAGTATAGCTGTTCCCGCCAACTAAATTATATGTGCCACTATTTTGGTACCATCCCTATAGTAAAGTATAGCAGTTTCTGCCAACTAAATTATATGTGCCACTATTTTGGTACCATTCCTGTAGTGAAGTGTAGCAGTTCTTGCCAACTAAATTATATGTGCCACTATTTTGGTATCATTCCTATAGGGAAGTATAGCAATTCTCGCCAACTATATTATATGTGCTAATATTTTGGTATCATTCCTATAGGGAAGTATAGCATTTCCCGACAACTAAATTATATGTGCTACTATTTTGGTACCATTCCTATAGGGAAGTATAACAGTTCCCGACAACTAAATTATATGTGCTGCTATTTTGGTACCATCCCTATAGTAAAGTATAGCAGTTCCCGCCAACTTTATTATATGTGCTACTATTTTGGTACCATCCCTATAGTGAAGTATAACAGTTCCCGCCAACTAAATTATATGTGCCACTATGTTGGTACCATCCCTATAGTAAAGTATAGCAGTTCCAGACAACTAAATTATATGTGCTACTATTTTGGTACCATCCCTATTGTGAAGTGTAGCAGTTCCCGCCAATTAAATCATATGTGCTACTATTTTGGTACTATTCCTCTAGTGAAGTATAATTTGTGTGCAATTTTACTGTTAAAGAATTTTTGTCATTAAATCCATTTTCTAAGAAACATTTAATTTGGAACACACCTTCAGTTTATTTTATTTTCAGGCTAAACCTTGATACTTTTACAATCCACCAATGTCCAAACAATCTGCAAATATTTTGGTTACTAGTGGCGGTCTTTATTGTCGATATATTTATTGTCCGCTTGCTCGTTAGTAGTATTCAATAGGCTTTACTGCCACCTCCTAGGCCGCTCATTATTGACACGGTACCAAAATAGTGGCAAATACCAAAATAGTGGCTTAACATACGTATTCTTTCATAACTCAAAAATGTATATTCCTTTTTTACACAAAAGCAGACGATATGAATGGTCGAATCTCGAGAGAAGCAGACGATACTAAGTTGGGAGCTAGTCTTACACTAAATATCACCACAATATTGGTAAGTGAATGTTTATATAATTAATATCACCTTGGATAGAAGTACAATACTTACATAGTTGATAGTGATTGATATATTCGTCAATGTTAACTTGTCAACTTCAATATACACTTATAAAAACCCTTAATACTCTATGTGGAGGAGTCACGCCCTATAGTGGCAAAGCGCGTCTGTGACGTAAGATATGCAAGGAACGCCGATCACAGCGACGATAATTGATATGTTGTCATCCGTCAATATCAAACACTGGTTTTAGACATGTCGTAATTTGTGAACGACAAATGTACCACACGATCAGACAGAGTTGTAATATTTAACTCAACTATATTGATAAGTACTGTGTTAGGATTCCGTACTCAAAGTCAAGAAAATGTATTTTAAGCCGAAAACCTCCTGGGAAGAGCAAATGAGAATAAAATGCTCTGCCTCCGAGTCGACGTCACCTTGGTAAATGCTTCAGGACAGCGTTCACCCCAAGACGAACAGAAGTCAATATGCATTTCGTTGCTAGAGGGCGGGCATTATTTGAAAGAAGTATACCAACTCACTGGCAGACAATAAGCGATACATACACGGTAGATTTAAAGCGGGGGAGTAGTCACCTGCGCTTGCGTTTGATGGCCATAGCGTGTCATTGTTTACAAACAAGCGTCTACCCATGAGCCTTTGCGCTTTTATTGTGTGTTGTTATCGTCTCTTGGGACTCAATACCCGCGCGTGCGCAGGTGACGACCATCCTGCTTTAAGGGTGATTAATTTGAAAATCCATAAAACTGTTGTCATGTGACGTGTTTCCATTTCAGGAACCACCGTTTTTGATGATGATGAAGAATAATGATGGTCTTGAAGGTAACGCACGATTTGAGGGATATATCGCCGATTTATTGGAGAATATAGCGAAAAAAATTGGTTTTGAGTATACACTTCAGTTGGTACCAGATGGTAGATATGGATCTACGAAGGGGGACGGAAATTGGACTGGGATGATAGGACAAGTGGCCAATGAGGTAAAAATATTGCGTAATATTTGGTCCTTATTTGTATCAACACAACATATTTCACTTTTGAACAATAATTATTTCCTATTAAATTCAATTGTTACTAAGCCAATTTTTCCACATTTCTTTCTTAAACGTCGTTAAATTGTCACACTCAAAAAAAAAATATCACCTATACATGAAAGTGAACCAAAGAGCAATAGATATGGTAGATAAAAGCTGAAAGCGCGGCGGTCGTCGCGCAGCGCGTGTTCGAATTTCATGTAAATAAACAACGTATTTTACACGTGTTGTATACGTCGCTATGAGTCCCATATCTAACAGGATGCGGCGCGACGACTGCCACCCTTGAAAGAACGAGAGTAGTCAAAATACAAATGCAAACTTGTTGGCGCCAATCAAGTTCTTGCACGCTCAGGGTCTTGACGAATAATTATATTATATTATATTATTATATTAGCAAACAACATTTGCTTCATTTATTTATTCATTTGTCAATTTGGTAAAATACAAGCCTTCCGTCAATTTCACGACATTGGCCCAATATTACAGTCAAGCTGCCCTATTCGGAGCTAGGGTATGTAGGCGAAAAGTTTGCAAAAACAATTGGCGCTTTATCTCGCCATTGTGGGAAAACTTCACCAGAAATTCTGTAATAAGTGCGCGACTACTATTTATCACGGGCAGTGTTTTATCATTTCATGTATCATATTTTTTTGTCTGCAGGAAGTTGACTTGGCCGCAGCTCCTATTACGATCACTTCAATACGGGAAAATGTTGTTGACTTCTCCAAGCCATTCATGCACACTTCAATACGAGCTCTAATGAAAAAGCCATCGGTTGATTCGAAGACAACAAGCCTATTTGGTATCTTCACGCCGTTCACTTTCTGGGTGTGGATTTGCATCGTGATATCATTTTTAGTAGTCGGACTTGTCATGTTCTTTCTCAGTCGTATGAGTCCCTACGGGTGGAGGGCGCTGTACACGCGGGGCGAAGTGTCCTGGGATGAGGGCCAGTACTTCAATTGTCTTAACTCTTTCTGGTTTGTAATGAGCACATTCACCTTACAAGGATATCACAACGCTCCTAGATCAGTTGCAACACGTTTTCTTAGTGGAATTTGGTTCTTTTTCACTCTCGTCATACTTTTTGCGTACTTATCTAACCTGGGGGCTTTCCTTACCGTAGAAAGAATGGATCATCCCATACAAAATGTCGATGATTTGTCCCGTCAAACAACAATTCGCTATGGCACCAACGAGTTCGGCGCGACAGCTGTATTCTTCCGCAATTCGAATGTACCAATCTACCAACGCATGTGGGAGTTCATGAGTGAAGCCGTACCAAGCGTGTTTACCTACGGCAGCGAGGAGGGTATCCAGCGAGTAATTAAAAGTAACGGTCGATATGTCTATTTCGGGGAAAGCGCGTTACTGCAGTATGCCGCCTCTCGTGATTGCAGCCTTTCATTAATGCCCGGGGCTCTGAACCTGAGATCCTACGGTTTCGCATTCCCCACTGGCTCGACGCTTCGCGATGAGTTCTCTGGAGCAATTTTAGAACTTCAAGAAAATGGTAATCTGCAGTTGCTTTACACAAAGTGGTTTTTTGGTCCATGTTCGTCTGAGCAAGAGGATCTAGAAGACGATGATAGGGTCAGGGTAGCTGCATTGCCGCTGGTCAACCTGAGTGGAGCGTTCATCATTCTCTTAATTGGAGTTGCTATCAGTATTCCGCTAGCTTTGTGTGAATGGGTGTTTTACAACCGGTCTGACGGCAAGAGGAGGGTGAGTCATGTTACAGATTTCTAAAATTTAATCGGGAATAAGCCACTTATTCTATTCGAGATACTTAATTAAAAGTCAAAGTAAAATCTGAGCTAGAAAGAACTGGAGTCCCTGAAAATATCTGAGAAATATGCATACCCTTCTACAGATTTTAGCATTCCGACCCAAGAAGCTATAGCATAATTATAATAATTTTTATAATAATTTATTTATTTACCCATAATTGTTACACATAGGAATATTTACAAACACTGTTGTAATGAAAGTTGTCATGAGTAAAAGGAACCTAAATAGCTACAGAGCTAATCGAATCAGATCCCTTGTACAGGTTTATATAAAATTAAATATTATAGTGACAGTAGACACTAAAATATTGAAACAAATAAAAGAAGGAAAAACGACATATTAAAAATTTTAATAATACTGATAATATGTCAAATATATATAAATAACCACTTCAAATATTCTGATAATAGCTTTTCTTGTTTTTTTTTCCTTTCTCAATGCCATGGGTAGACTGTTCCATAATTTTGGACCTAAATGAGATATTGCAAATGTACCAATTGCTGTGTTCATTTTTGGGATTGAGATATCATTTCTGTTTTGTTGTCTAGTATTATGATTGTGTTGAATATAATGCAGGTTCTGTGGTGTGTTAACAATATCGTGCAAAAACATAAAAAGGAGAAATTTGTGTAGTTTATAAATGTCAAGAATTTTAAGCTGGTTGAAATTATGGGCAGTAAATTCAGAAAATGTTATAATTCTTGCAATCAATTTTTGGGTAGTGATGGATATGTACTTCCCCCGATTACTTCCAGTTCGTACGTAATATGAGGTTGCATTAATGAATAATATAATAACAAAAGGGTATGCTTTGGAATATGATGACTTAATTTTAAAAAAAATGAGAGTCTTATTCCTGATCAGCTTATTAATTTTCTTAATATGATTTTTCCATGTTAAATGTTTGTCAATTTCAACCCCAATAAAGGTAGCGGATTCGTGCCTAAAACATTTTGTGTTAGTGACATTGTACACTATATTTGGGGACATATTCACTATAATAATTTAGTATTTTTCAATTACCCTTCAGGAAAAAGCAAGCAGTTGCAATTAGAAATGTTTTGGGTGTACTATTATTATATGACTTTAATACCCTCATTATTGCCCGGATGTGCGATATGTTGTGTTATGAATTCGTTGTTGACAACATGATCTCAGGTGTGTAATTGCATACTAGTGGTATTACACACAATACTGCAATCGACGTTCTCTAATTAATATGAACTAAAATCAAATATCTTTTTCTTTTTTCTTGCAATCAGAAATCAGACGCACCGAAGTCAGATTCCGGTGCTCAAACTGTCAGTGGTGTATAATGCGGACATTAATTATTGACGCCGCCCAGCTGTTGAAGGCCTGGCGACGAACCCAGGGCAATGAGTAAAGCGAGGTGTTTCCGTTAAGGTTGATATCTTATAAAATAAAATTGTTTTGAATAATTATATAATTGTAACAAAATACTACATTCATAATTACTCAATATACATTTCTATATACTATATATCCATTCATTCTGTTTGTTTTAAACGTGTCTCAAATGTATACGTTTTGATTTTTCTGAGGTTTGGCTGTAAGGACGAATTTACATAATGATCATTTTAAAACAAGTGAAAAATGTTCTTCAATTGTATTTGAAAATGTTATTGGATAATTTCCTTATTATGTCTATATCATTTGTACTGAGTAGTGTTAACATTTATTGAATTTGAATATTTGAATTCTTGAAATAAGCTGAATATGAGAAAGTTAAATTCATCCTTAATTTGACATTTCTTGCATTCTGCCGTTTAGTGAAATTTTAGAATTGGGGTATGATTTTAACTTTCTTTAAATGAATAATTAATGTTTTCATGAGTGACTGTTTTACTATGGGCTTTTGTTGAATCTATTTAGTGACTTACTTTTAAAGTGTTGTGAATCGTATTTGAGAGTTCGTTTAAAGTCACCATCTTATAGCGTGGTTTAGATATTACTATAACCATGCACCCCACAAACGAATGTCAAGGTGCGCTGGAGGTTGCGCATTCACAAACGTTCGCGTATTGAATTAAATGTTGGACATGGAAAAGTTTATAACTAATGTAAAGTTGAGTTATACAAACGAGACACACTTCTAGATTGAGAAGTTATGATTTACCCTTAGGTGACAACGTCTGTAGTAATCGGTACGTTTTTAGATTCTCTTTATCAACTATATTACTAAAATACCAAACCGGTCGTAATCGTAGCATAATTATGTATACCTATTTTACCAAACCAGTGAAAATCGTTTTCACAAAAACCCTCACAATGCATTCGAAATTTCTACCCATTTTCGAACCTTTTTTTAAATATATGTAGCTTCGTTTCAAGGCATTTAACCATGTTGCGTTAATCACTACTTTTCTAGCCAAAATTAAATGCGAACGGTTTCCTCCACTCGGCAATTTTGTTGGTTAACATCGTTATATCTACTTTGTAGGATAGCACATCGGAGAAAAAACGATAATTACTGGCTTGGAAATAGTTGAAAATCGTTTTGACGGTATTCGAGGTATTGCTTGTCAGTGCGTATTAGTACTTGAATGTATAATTTTCCTTCATGCATGAATCTGTGAGAATTTTTCAGTTTGCATTTGAACTGTACAAAAAAATGGGGTACATTGTTTGTTTGTTTGTTTTTCGGTAACTCCGACTTTATCCAAACCAGAGTGTGTCTAGATTATATGACTTTAGTTTATACAGCTCAATAATTAGTTTGTTATTCCTGCGATATAACCAGGACATACTAACAGCCCTTGTCAATTTCCCAAGCACGTTGTCACTAGCGATACATTTTGGTGCTAATTCAGTCGAGGACAGTCCCTGTATTTCAAAATCAATTTTATCGTACCTGAAAGCAAAACGTCTTAATTGTAAGTATTCCAAGTTGTATTATTATGTATAACAAATAATTATTGAGTTTTATAAATGACACGATCACTTTTTACGAATGTGTTTTATAATGTAACACACTGTTCACTTTTGAGTTAAAGGGCGGTAGTCGTCGCGCCACGCATGCGCGAGATATATGGGCCTCATATAAACAAAGATGGCGACTTTGACTGTTGAGCAGATTAACGACTACAAATTGAGACGTTACCAAGCTTTAATTAGGTTTGTTTTAGGTGATTGGAGGAAGGTATTGAAGGAGTCACCGGCGGTAATTAGTGCAAGTCGCACCCAGGTCAAACCTCATACTTGTTATTTTTATTAGAAAAGCGCATTGGATTGTGGGAAAACCAATGTTTATCAGCACAGATGTCGCACATGCGCAGCGCGACGACCACCGCCCTTTAAAGTATATTTGGTGAAATGTTTTTGAAATGTTCGTTTTTTAGTGTAACCTATACGGAATTGTTCGACATCATTCAATGGTTATTCATTTGATTGAAGTATTTTCGAATTATGTGTGAAGTACATTATTTAGGTAGTTTAACCAAAAAAAAGGTAAAAACAAGAAAAGAAAAAAAATAGGTGTACGTTATTGCTCATTGACAGTACTTGTCATCTATAGTGTATGTATGGAACTAATTGTATTTGATTTATATTATGTCCATACCATGCAACTAGCTGCAACCATGCAACTATTCAGGACTAACACCCTTTCCTTGCCCATATCGGTGATGTTCGCGTGAGTTACTGCACGGAATCAAAAGACATCGCATTGTGTGGATCAAGAATATTAATACAGCAGCTAAATCAATACTACATCGTGGATATTACAGTTCGTCATATGATAATCCTTAATAATGTGCCCGTCCTGAGAGGTTATTAGTAATAGCCTTGTAATGCAGCGCCCTCACAGTTGATAACATTTATTTCAGTCTGATTTGTGAGCGATTGTTGACATTTGGGATTTTGAGTGATATCCTAGTTTTCTTATATATGTGTGTTTATGTGTAATATTTGTAGGTGTGTTAATAGAAGAAAAATTTCACGAGTTCATTTCGACCGGAAATGTCTTCGGGATCTCTGTAATTTACGTATTTAAAACAAGTGTTCATAATTACATGGGACGGTGATCTTTTGGGAAAAAAGTCACAGTGACGCCACAGGGCAGAGAGATGTGAGGGCGAAGCCCAAAACAAGTTCCCGATGTCCCATGGTGTGAGTTACTTATACACTGGCTGCTTTATAAATAGTCTCCCTATAAAACAAGTCATTTTCTAATTTCCGCAATCTATTGACACTGACCACAGCTTAATTTAACAAATTTCAAACCACAGTTAATACTGGTAGAAAGCTATTAAGATTAATTTGATCCGTCAATTTTTCTTTGATACATTGATGTAATCAATCATGTTATCCCTGAACTTTGACATTTAGGTTTCTTCCTCAAAATAGAGACCCCAAGAATGTAGGGCGTTTACTCTCTGCTAGGTTGTCAACATTATCCTCTGTGGTGTTAGCAGTGAGCAAAACATATTTCATAAAGATTCAACTTTCAAGTTATTTTTTATCTGTACCACTGAATGTTGCTTGCTGACGATGCTTTCTCGCAATAAAGGCATTTTCTTTGCTCGTGAATAACTTGCTTGTGTGTATTATTCGTGTTCTGATTTAAACCATGTGTATTGATTTCATCGTCAACGTTACAGTAAAACATTGTTCAGATACAAATATGAATTCATGCTATCAGTGTGGTATGAGTAGAATTTAAAATATAAATCATTAACAAAAAATCCGAAAAAATCTGTCGTTAGTGGCGTTAGTTTGAGGTGTTTACTGTTTTTTTTTAAATCACTTGTGCATAGAAGTAGAAAGCATTCTTTGATTAATGTTGCATATTGTAAAAGCATAGCTATCAACCAAATAAGCTAAGACCCTAAACAATTGTTTTTTTAAACAATGTATAACTTGAGGACCAGTCTAATTAATAAGTGGAATTAGTGCTTAAGGGGTAAACTACTCGCTTATTTGACTAATTCCATTACATATCACGAAAATTGTTAGTCACAATAATAAAAACGATCAGGACCTGATTAATGCAATCCGTGGGTATATAGTATAATATTCAATTTGGTTAAAATATTTTTGGATTCTTTACGATTTATTAGCGTCATTTAACGATACAAAAACACTATGTGATCATAACAGTCTTTGGTTTTTTTGCAGTATGTAAGCAAACAAAAAAATGGTAAAATATAATAATGACATTTCTCAGATTATGTAACTAAGTTGTAAATGTAACATTTTTGAAATACATATTCACGTGATAATGTTAGTATGATGTGTCCAGAAAACTCATCATGTATTATATATGTATTAATAATCTGAGTAATTAATTCGCGCCAGAACAGGTAACGTTAATAGTCAATCGCAAAATTAAACATTTTAGATTACAGACGTGATTCAAAAACTATGATACAAATGTTCATTGCTGTTTACGTGATATATTATATAGCTACATGTAATTGCGACAATTAATTACGTGATTCAACTAGTAGAAACGTTTTTCACGGGCCTTTATGTTTGTTAGTTTGTTTGTTTGTTTGTTAGTTGAACAAAAATTTTAATAAACAGCGTCCTCGTGACGCACTAAATACTGATATAATAATGCGCAGGTATTACTACCAAACCTGATGTGACGAAACTGGAGTGCTTTTGTCATATCATTCTTCTTGACCATGGCAATGGTAGATTTGTATTGCGAGTTGGACCATTTGATGATTCCTCTTCTTTAACATCTTCTACACTTTTCATTCAATTCTTCCTCCTTGGCTATGGTACAGAGTAAGACCTTGTTCGTATGGGGACTGAAGTAGTAAGCTATATTTTGTGCTTAATTTAATTAAAGCGCGTCAGTCGTCGCGCTGCGCATGTGCGAGATATATGGGTCTCATATAAACAAAGATGGCAACTTTGACTGTTGCGCAGATCAACGAGTACGAACTGAGACGTTTCCTAGCTTAAATTAGGCAATTTTCATGTGATTGGAAGGTATCGAAGGAGTCACCGTCGGTAATTAGTGCAAGTCGCGTCCAGGTCAAACCTCATACTTGTGATTTCCATTTGAAGAACGCATTGAATTGTGGGAAAATCAATAATTATCAACACAAATGTCGCACATGCGCAGCGCGACGACTACCGCGCTTTAAATTGTGTTGTCCTTGCTTATTCATTGAGTAGTCATATATCAAATCATTCACCACTCTATTTTCTTCCTCATCAGTTTCTATCACTGTTGCTGCTCTAACTGCTGCAAAACATGTTTCTTATTTGGTAGTGTCGCATCATCATCTCTCACCTGGTATTTTCGTAGCAAGTTTATGTGGTACACCTTGACCTTTCACAAACCTTGACCTCATAAACTAGGTCATTTACTATTCCCACTACATCATATTCATCCTTCAAATGCACCTTAATAACATTGACAACAATCAAGTCATATATAAAAGTAATCATAAACATGGCTTCAGTTTTACCTGTGTACCATGAAGTGATTGCTCTCACCGTGACTTTCGGCCAAATATTCTCACCACTGATGTCTAGTTTGCAGGATACTGTAGTCTCCCTGTCACCACTATTTCCTCCTTTACTGTTTCTCCATGCATGGCTATTTCTTCTTCCAATCCTAATATACCACTGCCTGTAACTACCATCTTTTTGTTTCTACTGATCGTATTCACTTCTTCCAATAACTGTTTTTTTTCTGAATGGACTGTCCAAAGAATCAATTGCATATGAATCAGTTGTATATGAAGCATAATCTTTCATTCACCTGTGTCGCATTTCATCATCTCTCCTTTTGCATCATTCCATTTTACATTCACTCCCCTGCCCTCGTCTTCATTCTTTCTCTCAGCCTCCTTCAATTTTTTCCTGCTCCTCTTAATCCTGCTTGATTATACACTTGTCGTTTTCCATCTTAAATGTTAAAATCACCTGTACACTAAATTATTCTAGGTTGCAGTGTGTAGCAATAAGCATTTCATCGTCCAATCAGCTTATCACACAAGGGCAATATACTTATCCTGGTAACTACACATGTATACATTCTGTCCTGTGGTCACTTGTTTTTGCTTGTCAAGACCTATTTCTGTATTATGCCCCATTTTTCTGACAGGTGCAAGCAGCTCTTACACAATGTTCTTTCTCAAATGTATTAATATTAATACTGTTTGGGGATCTACGAACATCGTCAAATAAAGCATTTTTCCAACTTTTGAAATAACAATCTCTCTCTTTCTTTCCAATTAACAACGTTGTTTCATCAATCACTTGGCTGGTATATCGAGGTGAGCGCCCTCTACTAATGGACGGCGTGTGTGGGTACATTCCTGAACTTTAACCTTTACTACTCGTAAACATGTGGTGGTTCTCGTGGTGAGTACACCAGTGGATGATCGGTTTGCTGAATGCAGTGTTTCATGATTTGATCATTGTTCTTATTTATTAATAGAGACTACATTTATGTAATTCCACAAGTGAAAATATTAACTCCAAATGCAAAACATGGTGACGTGACAGAAACGAGAAATGGTTCGCTCTCTCCTCGAGATCGCATCGCGGTATGTCGCTGAAAACATTCAGTTGATGGGGTACGAACTGATTCAAGGTAGTGTGTAGACCCAGTCGCTTGTTATCTGTAACTAAACACGGTGCATAATCAATTAATAATACACCCCTTCCAAACAACAACCCCCCCCCCCCGCACACAAACATGAGTTTTGCAGCCTACTATGAGATCTCGCATAATGCGTGATAGTAAGAGTGGTCTATTGAATACAGTACAGTAACAAATAGAAAAAGTAAATTTTTGTACACCTCTAATCCTAACTCTAACCCTCACCCAGGCACCCTCCGCCCAATTCAATTGTGTATAGGTACTGCTTCTAGATCTGTGCCTGCCCGTCTACTGTGAAATACTTTATTTTCGCTTGGAATTCATTTTCGCTGAAGGAATGATTAAGTGAAAAAAAAATAAAGCGAATATACCTTTTTTTCTATATTTTACATTTACCTCGTCAAAAATCAGTGAAAATAAATTACATACAAAATGCAGAAAAAGTCTTTTCAGCAAAAATTAATTCCAGCAAAAAGAAAGTATTTTACAGTATAAAAGTGACCTTAATAAGGATTACACAAATAAATTGGGGAGTGTATGAGGGCGCAGGTTACTGTCGGGTACAAAAGAAACTCCTTCACTCTGCTTGTGTTATGTTCAATTGACCATAAATTAAATATTCAGTACATGTATGTATTCATGTCAACAAATATATATATACGATAGACTATACTATGTGTCTAATGCTGCCATTACTAGTATGCGTGGTTATCACTTGTGGCCCAGATTGATACAAAACCCTGGCAGTAAATTGCTTGTGTCTGCTGACATCATCCTATAGAATTACATATAAATACTCAAGTATTAATTTGATACCAAGTCAGGTATGTCTTAAAAAATGTATGTGTATATTCCATACACATTAGATACCAGAAGAAAAAATATGATACTCAAAATTAAGGAAAAAAATAATTCTCACATCCTTGCGTTTCTGGTGGTCAACCCCAAATGATGTGGATCCTCCTAACTTGGCTTTTTCCTATCAAGTAACAACCCCACCCAAATTCAGTGTTGAGGTACTACAAAATTTAATTTGGAAGATGAAGATACTTTTTACTTTTTCGTATAACCATATACATTTGTTTGTGTGTATAGTGATATGTAATGTAGATATATACTGGTATATCAGAAAATGCATGGATTCTGATTGGTTACCATTAAGGTTCAATTATGGTTTCTTAACCACATCATGATATCATAATCAGCATCCATGATGTCATAATTAGCTTCCATGATATCATAATCAGCATCCATGGTGTCATAATCAGCATATATGAAGTCATTATCAGCATCTATGATGTCATAATCAGCATATATGATGTCATAATCAGCATCTATGATGTCATAATTAGCTTCCATGATATCATAATCAGCATCCATGGTGTCATAATCAGCATATATGAAGTCATTATCAGCATCTATGATGTCATAATCAGCATCTATGATGTCATAATCAGCATCTATGATGTCATATTCAGCATCAATGATGTCATATTCAGCTATTTTGAAAGCTCTTGTAACAGTTTGTAATGGTAAACTGATATCAATATTGATATTTTGTTTTTAAAACAATGAGCTAACAGTATATTGCAATACTGCCGGTTGGATTGCCTTTTTCATTTGCATTTATTCCACTAAAGGGTTAAACTCAATGCTTGTGGCGTTTACTACTAATTGTTATTTTTAACTAGGGCCAAAAAAAAACATTAATATTCATGTGAAACATAAACATTTTGAGAAGAGGGCTATATGTTCATTATTGGTATTTGAGCAGTACTGTTTATTGTAAGTTATAACTCTCTATCTTGTACTTCTTCTGCAGACTATGTTCCTGGACCATTATTGTTATCAATCTTGCCACATTTGAATGTATTTGATTTGTACCAGCTTCATGATATTGTGATTTCAAAAGGTATTGCTAAATTTCTTTTTTTTTAACTTGTACATATACCATACTTCGCCGAGTATAAGCCCAGGGGCCTGAATATGTAAAATCGGGAAAATTAGGGGGTTGGCTTATACAAAGAAAAGTCAGTGTTTTTCCATGCATACTTGAATTTCATTAATGGTTACAAGGTAGTAAATTGTCCAATAATTTAAGAGAACCAGGGTTACCAGCTTTACCTCATGGGTAATAGGCATTACCAAATGATTTCTACAGGTCATTGCACTGTGACGTAATATGTTTAGACCAGCATGCAAACATGTGATAACAAATGTTAGTCACGGATCCACACAGGCTTACAATCTACTGTGATAATAATGCCCATAGGTTGCTTTATTACATGTGTATTTAATAACAACAGCAGTAAACTTCGCCACTAGCCAATAAAAGTGTATTGTTTATTTTTTAATAAGGAGTATGAAGGTCTTCCAGGGTATATAATGTTTCCCTAAAACATGTACATGCCTTTGTGAAATTCACTGTAGTTGTGGTGTCTTTGATAAGAGACATTGTTTGTCATGTACGTGTTCACATTACCGACTGCTCTTTACATATGTCAATGCTTCAACTAGAGGTGTATTTATAATTGTAATAGGTATTGATCCCCAAGTGTTT
This sequence comes from Saccoglossus kowalevskii, assembly GCF_978046115.1. NCBI lineage: Eukaryota > Metazoa > Hemichordata > Enteropneusta > Harrimaniidae > Saccoglossus > Saccoglossus kowalevskii. The sequence goes on along the minus strand of NC_140649.1, from coordinate 33,197,606 downwards.
TGGAAAGAACATGCAATTAAAAGGTGGCCAAGAAGATATACACACGAGGGAATCCATTGGTTTTGGAATGGAGTTCAACATATCGACTCTACGGCCGGCAAGCCAACTAACTGGCTGCAAACCTATCTTTCGAACCACATCAATAATATTCTACGCATCTATTTTGTTTCAACAAGCAAGATAGGTAGGTAATATGAGCCCCCTAACTGAATATTAGTTTTCTACGTTATAAAGGTAAACACTCCCAATATCTATGTACAATAGTATGTGGTGAATATCTTGTGATTTCATGAGTTCACAGCACACATCAATAGATCATATTTCAATCAATGGTTTCTCAGAACGCAGTTTACGCTTTGATTTCATAAACAAAAATTAACGAATTGAACACAAAATTCAAAATCTGCTAAATGTATGTAATACGCACTTTAGACACTTTGTGAATATGAAAGGCTGGTTGAGACAATCATTAACAAGTTCTTTTGACAGACTTCACTGAAAGTACAAGACTGGCTAGTCAGCTGACTGTATTTACATGACCTACATTTGTATAAAAAGCCCCTGTAAAATTTGGTGAATCCTAAAATTTGGTTATTTTTCTTGAACTGTCTTGCATGATGAAAGTGCTTTATGGTGTCATATTTTAATAAAAATTTGAGTTATGTGGAGATTCTTAAATATACACTTAAAAAAGTAAAACAAACTTTTGACTTTTGAGTAAAATTTCTTAAACGATGTATGCATAATTGGTTGTTCTTTGCGTCTTATCAGATGCAGTTGAGGTGGAACTAATATATTTGTAAACAGTGTCTGAATATTATTTTAATTTTCTAGTGCCCTTGGATTACCATCTATTGGTATATTCGTGATGTAATATGGACAAGAACATTATATTTTTAGTGGCGTTCACATTAGAGATCTTGGCACGAGCCGACACTCGGGGCCGAGTCGGGACGTGCCGAAACTTGTGTGTGAACGGTCGGGACCAAGTCTGCACATGCCACAAAAAACTTGATCTCGGTCCCGATAGATACTTGTGACCGAAACTCGGCTCGTCCCGAGATTTGCTGCCTAAACACTCGGCACGAGCCGAAATCACTCCCTCGGTAATATATGTGCTGAATCATACTAGTATGAAATGACGATGACAGGAAATGCAGATATACTAGTATATGGACGGATGCTGTAGTAATGAATGAAATGAATGCAAACCGTCGTCAGCGACGCATATTCATATGATACTGCAACCGCTATTTTCTTGCAATAATACACAGACGTGAAAAAATTATTTTTAATTGTTTTTTCGAACCTTCTTCACGAATCTTCTCGCAATAAATACCATAACAACAGATGGATATAATTTCAATATAGCAATTATTATTATCATGATATGCGTATCGTTTTCCATGTTTGGGTCAAATATTAGATAGACGAATGAGAGCGTGATTTCGGCACGAGCCGTGTCGGCCCTAACTGGGTACCGAATAACGTGAACGCAACTGCTGTAATCCCTTTGCAAACACAAAGGATTAAAAAATGTGTGTAAAGCATTTCTCTTATCATCATTGTGCCGACTTCTATTGAACTTAACAACTACCAAGTGACTACAAACCTACCAAGTGACGACCCTCACTATTTTTCATAATTTTTATTAATATTTAATCAAATTTAAGTCAAGTTTGCATAGCTTAGGATTATTAAAAGGGAAGGTGTGATACAATTTTTATTAATATAACTCTACCATACCTACCCCATTTACTAACTCCTAGGCTCTGCAGACTTTTCTATGTTAAATCACAGGATGTATGACCTTATTTCTACTTTGTTGCAATTTTATTTAATTAAACTTCAATTAAATCGCAATCGCAATATAGACTTGCATTTTAATCCAAACATAACGCAACTATATTTAAAGTTAATTCAGCTATATTGAAAGTTAATTCAATGTGTGTGGTCACAACAACGGTAAAACATGCGTGTCTGTCCGCCTGTTCCACTGATATCTCAAGAACCGTATGTTGGTTTTTTATGAAACTCTATGCTCTGCTCTGGGCTAATGCACAGATATGATTAGGTTTTGGTTTAAATCCATACGTGTTAATTACCTAATTTGCATGATAATTGTCTAGTTTTTAGGTGTTCCATGACTTTTCCACAGATATCTAAAGAACCATTTATTGGATTTGATGAAACTTATTATTTATCATATTAATATTAATACCCAATTTGCATTATTAGTTAATTTGAATAATTTAAAAAATATATGCTTGCTGAATGTTTCAAGTGAGACAATGTTAAGACAATTCTTTATTTGAAAACATTGTTACAGCTGTCTTATCACAAACTTTATCCAATAATATCTGTGTTCACTTACAGATTATGGATCATTCCTAACAGTAGTTTTCACCAACCCATTTTCAGTTGTGGCTACTGCTAGAGATGTAACATTCACAGAAGTTCATCCTGAGCGACTAATCAGAAGTTTTCTCTCTGACTCTTCTAATAACCATCTAAAAATAGATGAGAAAATGATAGAACATTTACTCAACTGTACCATAGCTCTTGACTACTTGAAGCAGCATTCAAAACGTTTAAGTCTATATCGTTGTCGCACCGACAGCGTACTTGAACTTGTCAATGTACTGACTAGAAATGGCGTACTTGAAGAACTACATCTGATAAACTGTTTTATCAAAGATGAAGTCATTTGTCCGTTGTTTCTGAAATGCTCCCCAACTAATAAATGTAAGGATGGACTATGTTGCCATGGCAATGCTTTGACAGTTTACAAGCCGGAAGAAGAAGTTGATGATTTGTTTGATATGGCTGTCGCTGGAGATGATGAGAGACAAAGTTGTGCACGAAATAAACATGTTGATATAATTTACAATTGCCATGGAAATAGAGGTTTTGATGGGAAAGAGGTAGAATTATACGAAGGATTAGAACCATCAGAAGCTGTGTTCCCAGGGTTACGGTCATTGGTGCTTCAAGGTGTTTGGATATCAGTTTCAGCCGCTAAGGTTTTAGGTCAAGAGTTAAAGAACTGGAACCGACTGACAGCTCTGACATTGAATTATTGTCGTAAGTATGTAAAAAGCCTGGGAGTCGTCTCACTACATGCATTTGATGGGTGCCATGTGACTATAGATTTATTATTTACACAGAATATGAATGGATTGATGAGAGTGGGCAGTCTCACTTTCATCATTGTGGCAACAATCACTTGATAAAGCATGTGGGGAACTGTCATCCATTGTTTTGAAAATTAGCATATTCAAATTAGGAGCTATAATTATCAACCAATAATAGTATGATTCCGAACTGACCATGGAGGTAAAATTTTGCAATCACTCAAGACTTCAGTAGAGAGTCAGTACTGGCTTGTATGTGAATGTTTAAACTTCAGGCAGTGATTCTCAAGTATAGGAAGTTCTTGTCAATATGGTCTCTTTAATGATCATCTTATTTTGTATTTGTCCTAATACTTTTGGAGATACTATAGGAACCAATCATAAAAACAAAACAAAAATGCCATTACTGATGTATTTAAATGGTAATAATCATTTTCTCAAAACAAATTGTTTGGCCGCCCGAGCTTTGTTTGTACCAAGATTCTTATAGATACATTGTATATTAGCTCAGTCATAATACAAGATGATGAAATTTAGACACATTCTGTGTTATTTCATTTAATGTGTAGGCTTATACTTTGAATACTGATATATCTATGATATGTGTCAATTTCATTCTCCATAATTCTATTTTGTTTCTATTTCAGCCCACCATAAGGACTGTGCAGTATACAAGTACATTTTACAAGGACTTATAGACGGCAGTAAAAACAGTCACCTGACTCATCTAGTTATATGTGACTATGATACGTTGCCAAAACTTCAAGTACTCCAACTTATTCACTGCTATACAAGGTGAGAATTGTTGAGTCATCAGTAACAATGACAACCTAATTGTGAATTAAATAAATAAATATATAAATAAAAGGGTGGTAGTTGTCGCGCCGTGCATGCGCGAGATATGGGTCTCATATAAGCAAAGCAAAGATGGCGATTTTGACTGTTGCGCACACAAACAAATACAAACTGAGAAGTTTCAAAGCTTCAATAAGATTTTTTTTTGGTGTTTGGATGGTATCAAAGGAGTCATTGGCGATAATTAGTGCAAGTGGTGTCCAGGGCAAAACTAGTACTGGTGATTTAATTTAAAAAGCGCATTGCATTATGGGATAATCAATATCTATCAACACAAATGTTGCACATGCGCGATGCGACGGCCACCGCCCTTGAATGAATGACTGAAAGCAATTGTTGGAAAATATATAAAAACTACCATCTCAGCTGATTGTGAATCTGAAATGCACATTTGTTCGTTATAGGTGTGAATCTGAAAGTGCAAGATTCGTAAAGTTTGACCTATCCTATACAGAATTGAGTTTTCTAGAAGATGAATCATCAACTCTATTCAGTCACAACAGTTTTGCTAATGGTATGTACGTATACTGTACACAGACATCGTAAACGCAGAGAAATATATATGCATTATGCATGTAATATTCAGATTGCAACAAAACTATGCAATCACCTAAAAAAGTGATGAATATCTATTTGGGATTATGCCAAGCTGCTAATTATCTATAGCTGTATGATAATAGTATATACAATTCCCAACTTTCCACAAATAACCCTGAATAACTCACCACATATAGTTTTTCCTTTCAGTGCAAACTCCGTTCAGCTTCGCTTATAGCCTCAGCTTAGGAGGGATGAGACTGAGAAGCCTTGATGATATCACTGGCCTGTCATTTATGATGAAACATGACGCAGCACTACGTCATCTCAACTTAAGTGACTGCTCTTTAATGTATGAACAGCTAAATTGTGTATTTCAAGCAGTGACTGGTAAGTTGTCATATTTGAGTAGAAACGTGTTCATCAACATGACATATGGTGTATATTCACTTTGAACTTGCCATCAACATGACATATGGTATATATTCACTTTGAACTTGCCAACAACATGACATATGGTGTATATTCACTTTGAACTTGCCATCAACATGACATATGGTGTATATTCACTTTGAACTTGCCATCAACATGACATATGGTATATATTCACTTTGAACTTGCCATCAACATGACATATGGTATATATTCACTTTGAACTTGCCATCAACATGACATATGGTGTATATTCACTTTGAACTTGCCATCAACATGACATATGGTATATATTCACTTTGAACTTGTCATCAACATGACATATGGTATATATTCACTTTGAACTTGCCATCAACATGACATATGGTATATGTTCACTTTGAACTTGCCATCAACATGACATATGGTGTATATTCACTTTGAACTTGCCATCAACATGACATATGGTATATATTCACTTTGAACTTGCCATCAACATGACATATGGTGTATATTCACTTTGAACTTGCCATCAACATGACATATGGTATATATTCACTTTGAACTTGCCATCAACATGACATATGGTATATATTCACTTTGAACTTGCCATCAACATGACATATGGTGTATATTCACTTTGAACTTGCCATCAACATGACATATGGTGTATATTCACTTTGAACTTGCCATCAACATGACATATGGTATATATTCACTTTGAACTTGTCATCAACATGACATATGGTATATATTCACTTTGAACTTGCCATCAACATGACGTATGGTATATATTCACTTTGAACTTGCCATCAACATGACATATGGTGTATATTCACTTTGAACTTGCCATCAACATGACATATGGTATATATTCACTTTGAACTTGCCATCAACATGACACAGTATATTCACTTCCAGAACATGACACATAGTGTATGTACTTCCAGAACATAGCACATAGTGTATGTACTTCCAGAACATGACACATAGTAATTATATTCCAGAACATGACACATAGTGTATGTACTTCCAGAACATAGCACATAGTGTATGTACTTCCAGAACATGACACATAGTAATTATAATCCAGAAAATGACACATAGTAATTATATTCCAGAACATGACACATAGTGTATGTACTTCCAGAACATAGCACATAGTGTATGTACTTCCAGAACATGACACATAGTAATTATATTCCAGAACATGACACATAGTGTATGTACTTCCAGAACATAGCACATAGTGTATGTACTTCCAGAACATGACACATAGTAATTATAATCCAGAAAATGACACATAGTAATTATATTCCAGAACATGACACATAGTGTATGTACTTCCAGAACATAGCACATAGTAATTATATTCCAGAAAATGATACATAGTAATTATATTCCAGAACATGACACATAGTGTATGTACTTCCAGAACATGGCACATAGTAATTATATTCCAGAAAATGATACATAGTAATTATATTCCAGAACATAACACATAGTAATTATATTCCAGAACATGACACATAGTGTATGTACTTCCATAACATGGCACATAGTGTATGTACTTCCAGAATATGGTACATAGTTATTATATTCCAGAACATGACACATGGTGTATATGCTTCTAGAACATGACACATAGTGTATGTACTTCCAAAACATGACACAGTAAATGTACTTCCAGAACATGACACAGTATATGTACTTCCAGAACATGGCACATAGTAATTATATTCCAGAACATGACACATAGTGTATGTGCTTCTAGAACATGACACATAGTGTATGTGCTTCTAGAACATGACACAGTATATGTACTTCCATAACATGATGTAAAAATTTAATTTTGTTTGATTCTGATGAATAATAACGTACATGTCGGTCTCAAGGGGATGCTATCAACAAATCTTTTCCATTTGTAAACACCTACACAATAAACAGAATGAGTGAATGTAGATTGAAAATTACAAATAAACATTGCAAATTTGATTGTTCATATAGCTCAATTTTCGACCCCCACTAACAACAATGTGCTTGTTTGTTTACTATTGTCTGTCAATCGAGAAACGGTTACATAACAAATAAATAGTTCAGGCTACACAGTACAAATATTTTTAGGTTTGACAAGTCAATGAATATACAAGAATTTGTATTTTTTTTTGAAATATGATGTACTAGTATGTTGAACTACAATTGTTCGATGATCGAGACATATTGTTATCATTTTAGATTCTTATCAAATCGAAAGTTTGGATGTGAGTGACAATTCATATCATCTTACGAATGAGGAGACACAAGATGATAGTGGACTTGTTGCTATGATACAAAGTAGTTCCTTGGCAAGGCTAAATATCAATCATTGTAAACTTGGAAGTAAGTATTTATTTGTCCCCATCAGATGTAGTTTGAAATGGGGACTTATGTTTTTGGGTTTGACCTTCTATTGTTCAATATATTTTTTCAGACATGCCTGGAACAAATTTGTTAATCGTTGGTACAAAAGCAAGTAGTTTTGGTTCACACTGTTATGTATTTGAATGCCATGCTCAACTGTACTGTACACCTTATTAGGTGCTCCCAATATGACTACAGATCTCAAACAAATTAAGAAACTACCATCTTTTTAATTAATGTAAATTACTTTATATTTAATTGAGATTTATTTTTGCTATTTTTGCTGAAGGAATGAATCAGTGGAAATAAAATCCAGTGAAAATACATTTTTCCTATATTTTACAATTCAACTTATCAAAATTTAGTGAAAATATAATCCAGTGAAAAAAACAGTCAAAATATCTTTTCAGTGAAATTTTTTTCAGCAAAAATAAAGTATTTTACAGTACTGGGTGCAATATACACCAGCATATCTTTATCTTGTAAAATATAGTAACAATATTCCAACAAAGCAGTAAAAATTAGAATTAGTTGATGTTTACTTATGTTCTTCCACTTATACTGCCCTCTATATTTTGCACAACATAAACTTTTGTTTTCATGGTTTTCCTTGTTGTTAGACTTGTCTAGTAGATTGGTTGATGCATTACGACTGAATACAAATTTGAGAGTGCTATGGATTGCAGAGAACAGACTAGGTATGTACCAACATGTGACAGACACACATTTGAGTCCAAGGAGCTAGAGAACTCCTCTGTTGTTTGCTGTAACGCTGTCCTTGTTGTTATTCTTCATAGGTGACAGCAATGTCATTAAACTTGGCAGTGTTTTCCAAACTGAAGACAATAAATGCATATCAAATATTGAAGTCCTAGACATCAGGTAAGAAGTAGATACTATCTAAATACTGTAAGTTTATCACATGATATACCTTGGTTGTAGAGCCAGTAACAGAGGTCCAAGTCTCATTAAAGAATACCGTTATATATCATTATCATTTCATGCCATAAAAATACCGAAAAATAGAGAAGAAAAAAATCATCAAACAATGATTTGAAATGTGGGAAATGGTCAAAATTGGCATTTTTACTCTGATTTCCAACATGAAAGGAAAAAAGCAGAAAAAACGTTTTTTTAATAATCAGCAAAACATCTTAACGAACTGCTATTAGGTTTTACAGTTAGTGTTGTGACATGAGAATACCATATTTGCTTTATTAGAAGCACATCTCTAATAGAAACACCTAAACCAAATATTGCATTTATTGTATGCTGGATAATATGATTTGTTTTGTCTATATACATATCTTCTGTCACATACATGAGCATATGCACTACTAATTGGTTAAATAGCCTCCATTTTAATGTCAAAAAAATGCATCAAAATCAAACATGTCTGCCAATCTGGTACATATTTTAATCAGATTTAGTACATACATTGAATATCATGGGACTTGATGCATATAATTTCTTTCAAATATTGGATTCAAAATGGCTGACTAGTGACCATTTTGCTGTAATGAATGTGATTCCAGTGCTGTTTCTCTGACGTGTCTTGACCAATCTCATTATCAGAAAAAAACTGGCTCCAGTTTGTATCATTTCTGTCATATGAGTGTCAGTCAAAATAAATAGTAATATCAATGAATATGTGTTATCAGCCATCATACCACCAACTAGAAGTGTAACACCACACTACTGATGTATCCTTCTGTCATACTAACCACTAAGGGACCACGTCAAAAGATCGATGCCGGATAAAAAACTTATTTGCTTTAGTTTGGGGGTTGGGGGTTTTGACCTCAAAAAGTTCATCCTACAATTTTATTTTTTAATGAAGTCAAAAAAATCTTTGAGTATTTGTAGTTCGTTTTTTTCTATCCAATCATGGACAGAAATAACAGAAAATAAATAAAAAAACATCCAAGACAAGAAAATGGTTTGGTCTGAGTGTAACTACTAGTATGTGCTTCAAATGAGGTCAATTTCAGGACTTTTTACACCCACCCGACAATCAACTGCTATGTCATACTACTGTCCGATTATCAATTTGTATTTAATGCTGAATGTAGTCTGACGCCATGATCAATATTTATCAATTAAGTTTCGGGGGGGGGGGGGGGCTCAAGGAATTCAGTTTTTTATCCTACATTGAACTTTCGATGTTGTCCCTAACAATTCTGACTTTTAAATTCTTCATTGCTTTATTCTGCAATTGCATAAAAATTGTTTTGTTTCATAATCCACCTTTTTCTTTGGGAAGTCTGATGTTTAGCCAGATTAAAGTTCACTTTGAAAGAGTACCAACAGGGACTATGTCATTTTTATTGACTTGTATATATTATATTGAATATGACATTCAACATATAAGTAGCAATATTTCACACAATTAAAACGTCACAGCTGTGAATGCTATGCACCCTGCTCACATAGATATGATTGATTCTCCCATTCAAATCATTTTGTCACTGTCGTGCATATTGTTTTGTTTTGTAACAAAGAGAAGAATCCTCTAACTGCTGTTCAGTACCAAACCACATTTATCGAATTCCACATTTATTATATTTTGACCTTGCCACGTCAATAATTTTGTTAATTTCAGTAAATGTTGTCTGATTTCCCAATTTAAATAATACTTGCTCTCTGCAATGAAAATTACCACATTTTCCATACATACACCTCTTCTGCATGAAAACATGAACTTCACCAATTCACGTTTTTTTGTAAGTGACCTATGGCAACAAAACCTTTCTGTCATGTAACTTAGTGAAGATTGTTGTTGATATTGTTCTGATATTAGATTTGTTATGACGACGTAGCTTTACATTATCACATAATAATGTAATCCTTTATTTGTAAGTAAATTCATTTTAACAACAACAACAAAAATTTTACTAAATCTATTCAATTCTGATAGTGTTAATATATATATATATATCGGTGTATATATTTATAACAAAAATAATGAATTCATCACATTGTCATTTTCAAAATGATCTAATAGTGATTATGTGATCAGGTTCACCACACACGTTATCCTAGTTGACATAAACCCTTTTCATCTAATATGGTGTTGTGGGGGATTCGTTTTGGTTTAAATAATAATTGAAAATAATGTTTTTGAGAAATTTGCTATATTATAAATGATGCATGATTAACATAGCCAAACACAGTTGGCATTTTGAACAATATTGGTTTTACCAATTTACATCATTTTGATATCACTGAAGAACTTTTATGACAATACCATGTTGTCTAGTATGTAAAATGGCTTATGTTTTGCTTAATATGTAAAGCCACGATAGGTAAGAGTTATAATGCATGTTTTGTTTACTTGTTATTTCATGTAAGACTGAGTGAGATGTGATATGAAATAAAATGAAATGAAAACTGATTCACATGGCATAAAATGTTAGGGTGTACATGCTATAGATATAACAGCACCTAGACAGCTGAATATGTATATGCAAACAGCACCTAGAATGCTGGCTATAGATATGCAAACAGCACCTAGACAGCTGACTATGCATATGCAAACAGCACCTAGACAGCTGACTATGCATATGCAAATAGTAACTAGAAAGCTGACTATGCATATGCAAACAGCACCTAGACAGCTGACTATGCATATGCAAATAGTAACTAGAAAGCTGACTATGCATATGCAAACAGCACCTAGACAGCTGACTATGCATATGCAAATAGTAACTAGAAAGCTGACTATGCATATGCAAATAGTAACTAGAATGCTGACTATGCATATGCAAACAGCACCTAGACAGCTGGCTATGCATATGCAAACAGCACCTAGACAGCTGGCTATGCATATGCAAACAGCACCTAGACAGCTAACTATGCATATGCAAACAGCACCTAGACAGCTGACTATGCATATGCAAACAGCCCCTAGACGGCTGACTATGCATATGCAAACTGCACCTAGACAGCTGGCTATGCATATGCAAACAGCCCCTAGACAGCTGACTATGCATATGCAAACAGCACCTAGACAGCTGACTATGCATATGCAAACAGCACCTAGACAGCTGGCTATGCATATGCAAACAGCACCTAGACAGCTAACTATGCATATGCAAACAGCACCTAGACAGCTAACTATGCATATGCAAATAGTAACTAGAAAGCTGACTATGCATATGCAAATAGTAACTAGAAAGCTGACTATGCATATGCAAACAGCACCTAGACAGCTGGCTATGCATATGCAAATAGTAACTAGAAAGCTGACTATGCATATGCAAACTGCACCTAGACAGCTGGCTATGCATATGCAAACAGCCCCTAGACAGCTGACTATGCATATGCAAACAGCACCTAGACAGCTGACTATGCATATGCAAACAGCACCTAGACAGCTGGCTATGCATATGCAAACAGCACCTAGACAGCTAACTATGCATATGCAAACAGCACCTAGACAGCTGACTATGCATATGCAAACAGCACCTAGACAGCTGACTATGCATATGCAAATAGTAACTAGAAAGCTGACTATGCATATGCAAACAGCACCTAGACAGCTGACTATGCATATGCAAATAGTAACTAGAAAGCTGACTATGCATATGCAAATAGTAACTAGAATGCTGACTATGCATATGCAAACAGCACCTAGACAGCTGGCTATGCATATGCAAACAGCACCTAGACAGCTAACTATGCATATGCAAACAGCACCTAGACAGCTAACTATGCATATGCAAACTGCACCTAGACAGCTGGCTATGCATATGCAAACAGCCCCTAGACAGCTGACTATGCATATGCAAACAGCACCTAGACAGCTGACTATGCATATGCAAACAGCACCTAGACAGCTAACTATGCATATGCAAACAGCACCTAGACGGCTGACTATGCATATGCAAATAGTAACTAGAATGCTGACTATGCATATGCAAACAGCAGCTAGACAGTGTCCATGCATGTGCAAACAGCACCTAGACAGTTTCTATGCATGTGCAAACAGCACCTAGACGGCTGACTATGCATATGCAAACAGCACCTAGACAGCTGACTATGCATATGCAAACAGCACCTATACGGCTGACTATGCATATGCAAACAGCACCTAGACGGCTGACTATGCATATGCAAACAGCACCTATACGGCTGACTATGCATATGCAAACAGCACCTATACGGCTGACTATGCATATGCAAACAGCACCTAGACAGTTGACTATGCATATGCAAACAGCACCTAGACAGTTGACTATAGATATGCAAACAGCACCTAGACAGCTGACTATGCATATGCAAACAGCACCTAGACAGCTGACTATGCATATGCAAACAGCACCTATACGGCTGACTATGCATATGCAAACAGCACCTAGACAGCTGGCTATGCATATGCAAACAGCACCTAGACAGTTTGTTTAAACTATATGAGAACACTTTCAGCAGATTATGACAATGGAATTATTCTTTGATGCTCACATGTCAATGTAATCAATCAACTGATTAATTTTGTCTTCAGTTCTAACTGCATTACCGCCAATGGACTGCTACAGTTTGCATCGTCACTGAAACCCAAGTGCAGTGATAGGAAGCTAAGGGACGTCGCCGTGTATGGCAACTGGTTCGGTAATAACAATGAAAATGTTGCGCCAGTGAAGACCGAACTAGAAAAATTGGTGAATGTGGTAAGAATGGCGTCTACTTTGCTGGCCACTGAGGGGTCTACTGCCGAACATGCCTCACAGATGTAATTATAGTGGTTCATGGGTTCAGAATATTGTTATTAGAGATATCATACATCAAAACTATGCATCAAGATTGACATTTTATTGGAGTAATATTTAACATAAAACACTCTAAAATAATCTTGTTGGTATTGTGAGATCTATTGTATTAAATTTATTTGTTCAATATCGGATTTCATATTGTATATATTGTAATTCTATTTTACTGAACTGGATTATATCACGTGATTGTCACTGTTTGTACTCAAGGATCTATAGACCTTTTTATTTCACAGGTGACATAGGAATCACCACAAGTCGGATAAAATTAAAAAATTTTGAAGCCGTTATTTCATTGGGGTTTTAAAGACATTGAGTCACAGTGAAATTTATACCATTAAATCATTGTATTGAAAAAAACAATCCTATGGTAGCAGGGTAAATTTATATGATATACTGTAAAATACTTTATTTTAGCTGGAATTTATTTTCGCTTTAAAGTGTTTTTGAGTGTTTTGTATGGAATTTATTTTCACTGATTTTTGATGAATGTAAATTATAGGAAAAAGGGTATTTTAGCTGGATTTTATTTTCACTGAATCATTCCTTCAGCGAAAATAAATTCCAAGCGAAAATAAAGTATTTTACAGTAGTATATGTTCTGAAATTTAGAAAAAACTCATGTGAATATTTTAAAAATAACAATTAACAATCATTAATGTTTTGAAATGATTTTTGACATGTTTTATGCAATCATATAACATGGTCTACAGAGTGAGTTGATGTCTGACGCTAACCCACCACGTTGTCATAGCATTCCAGTGTCAATTTTAAAGTGCAGTGGTCGTCTCGCAGCGCGTGTTCGAATTTCATGTAAATAAACAATGTATTTTACACGCGTTGTATGCGTCGCTATGAGTCCCATATCGAACAGGACGTGGCGCGACGACTGCCGCGCTTTAAATTTACAAAATAAATATTTCATTTTCATTTCAGAAATACATCAATTCATATTGCATTTTGATTGTAAGCATCAAATATTGTGTTCACTGCAAGTAAAAAAAAGACAATTTAAACTTCTGTAAATACTGTCCTTTACTAGCAGAAATGTGTTTTTGTTACTTTTTTAGCCATAGAGGGCTCATATCTGATTATCGTTAGTGTCATTATGATGTCAACGATGAATAATTGGGGTCACTGGGCAATTTTCTGAGAAACAAGAGTTTTTGCCCTGGTTTGTATGTTTTCAAATTTGCTTGGTAATATTGGATAAAAAAGTCATTTGTTTTCATTGATATGTAAATTAATATTGGTGAAATATGTTTTTCTTAAATGACATTGAATTCATTGAATTCCCAGTGTTACTAGTAGTTTTTCATTCTCCCATAAGACATTGCATGTATGCATACTAACATACTCAGTAATGTGAAATTTAATTTTGACTCGCACTGCCTTCATCATTATGAATGAAAGTTATTGATATTCTCATAGAAAGTGTACACAGTTGGATATTTCAATCATTCTCTGGGTATGTGGCAATTATTTTCTGAACTCTTGGCAAGACACTGTAGATGGTAGTTGTAAAATACATGAAATTTTCTTGAATCAGTATGGTCATGTGATAGCTTTGTGTACTTTCACTGACTGATTGAAAATGAAAAAAAGGGTATGGTCAAAACAGCATTGCATAGCCCCCCCCCCCCCCCCCCCCCCGAACAGATGGTGACTTGATTTTTGAATAATGTGCAATCTGTATTTTCAAGTTTGTTGTGTTTAATGTCATAGTTATTTTGTGTCATCTCAACTGGTTTTATGTTTCTGTTGTGATATTTAATCCTGGTACAATCAGAAGGCCATTACTCATACTTCTGATGTTGCGCTTTGTCCACCATGTAGCTAGGGAGCCTTAAAGCATGCTTAGGTTAAGTAAAATATTATTATTGTAAACAAAAGTTTATGTGCCACACCTAATTTTTTTATTTGATGTTAAGGACTGAGATTGTTTGATGATAGTTCAACCAGGTTGAATTTCGGAGAATAAACTTAAATCTATCATTTTGGGTTTGTAATATGAAATATGGTGAAATTTGGAACAGAGAAAAAAAATGTAAAAAATATCTACAGTGAAAATAACAGAAATAAATGTTTATAAAACCCATACACATTTGAAGGAGAACATTTTGTTTTTGAAATAAATCTATCTCAGAGCTATGAAAGAAATCAATGATTACACAGTTACTCAATTACAAAAACAAAAAACATAATTGACACGCCTTTAAAAGACTGATTAGTTGTTATTCCCACATCACCCTCCATCAACCCTCGCCTCCCTCACAAACAATGGAATGTTTCATGCTGTATTCATATAACAGCTGCTAGTAAAAAAAACCGTGGGAGGCTTTGAAGATAGACAGGGATCATTTTTTCTCAATAGTGAATACACAAAGATGATATATGGGTCATGTCAGGGACGGGCCATTGTTTATTATGGGGATGATGAGGTTTAAAATGTCAGAAGATTGTTTTGTTATGTGACATTTGTTTCAATGAAGAATTGTATTAATTCGAGTAGATTATATTGACAGTCTCAAACCGTTAATATGAACAATTCCTCACCCCCCCTCCCAAACAAAAAACATTGTTCCATCCCTTGTCATAGTTTGGTAGTCAGAGTGATGCTTCAGTTCCAGCCAATAGACAATGGTCAATTGATGATACCAGTTTTGAATACTGACATTGTACTTTGCTGTGATTCATTCAATTGGAATGCAACAAAAGTATATCACTGGAGGTGACAGGGAAATAAATACCCACATATTACCAATGAAATATACAAACCCTTGCTGTCTACAATGTACTGCCAGTGAACTCTGTGCAAACACTGAGGATTTGGTTTCCCAATCCCATACACATCTATATTCCTATCCCCTCTTGTTTTAAAACGATTAGGGTATTAACATTTCTGCATCATTCTGTACTGATGCTTCTTGATATTTCAGGGGATATTCATCGAAAAATCACTGCCTTGAAGTGGATGTCAAAATATGAAGCATATATTTAAAACCACATGCTATATCGGAGGTGGCAGCACCGGGTGAGGGGTTGTGTTGCCAACCCGATAAAAAATGGTGAGGGCACCCCCCTCCAATCATACTGGGACCCTTTGTGTCAGCAACATTTGCCTCTCAAAATGCAAGAAATAGCGTTTCCCCTCATGCAAAATTGTTTCCACTGCCTCAAACATGGATGAGTATAATAGCTTTTTAGCCCCTCACCACTGATTTGGATTATCCCTTGAATAGTATATTCACATAACAATAGATACAGATCACTGGCGTAAAATTATTATGTTGATTATTATGTTTTGCAGTAGCAATGGTTTAATACGTTGTTGGAACGTGTTTCAATTTGATACTATGCTTTGTCGCAGAATAATAGGCCATCCATGGATGTATTAACGGTCTTAACTAGTGGTGAAACTCGGCTGGAAAAGACTTCTCTGTAAACGCATGTACGTGGATTTAGTAACGCTGAGCGTATTTCGTACATTTCAGCCGGAAATTCTGCAGTGTTTTCTGGAAATCGTGGTTTTAGCCATTCTAACGAGGTCCGGCTCATGTAAACAAATGGTTAGCTAGGATGTTTAAAGCACGTGTAAATGATGGTTTGAAAGAAATAACAGAGAGAATTTATTAATCAAAAATGTCATAACACCCTCCCCGCTATTCATTAAGTGTGTATACATGTATTTAATAAATGACTTTTCCGGATTATATTGTAGTGTAGTTTTACATTTTATGTGAAAAACAAAACACAGCCAGAAGTGTTTTTCTAATAAAATTGCAATACTGATATCAGCCGAACTTATATTTGAACTATCAAAATTCAGATTTTGTTTGCAAAACATGTGAGCTGACTGCTGACCGGGTTTCGTTCTCAGTAATCACGAATAATTGAGTGATTTTGGTTACGTTACAAAGTTGAAATGTAGTGTCTGAATTAATATTCTTTGTCAAATCACAATTACGGGTCACTCTAAATTACTCAGTATTTATCAGCCAGTAAACTCCGACTTTTCTTCGTGAAACTAACTCCTAGGGATACTTCATTCATTCACGGCGTGTCCGTCAGGAATAATTGCAGGGGTTTTAGACTAATTTGGTGACTCATCCACACTGACCATGCCTATGATTCAACCGGCGCTTGGACCACTGCCAACGACAGACAGTCCCGCTGTTTTCAAATCAAGAGTACTTTATTATTATTTAAAAATCGATAATATGTATATACTAAGATTAAAACACCAGTATATATATATACGAATATATGATACGAACACGTTTTATACAAATTTTAATGGCATATCCCCTGCCATTAGCATGGTCTTAGGCGTTACCGGTCGTGATAAACTAAGCGTGATCGGATGGGGAGTGTGCTAAAGGGGAGACTGTGCAAATCATTTCATACAATTCCGTGGATTCAATTGTAGATGATTTCACCGGAAAAGACGTTGTTGTTGGACAACTCGAGATTATTCTGTTATATGAAAGAAAAATTAATGCTGCCCGAGCTGATATTTGTTTTGTTGATAATTTGCATGATTTTAGGGAATGACCAATTTGTAGAATTTGTGATGTCGACGTCGTCTATTTGCAGTGTAGGCTTTAGTATTGGGCTCAGACAACCAATTATTAGTTATCTGAGTATTGGGTTACCAAGTACTTCACACTCGATGTGAATACTCAGTAGCGTATGAGGGTTGTTCTGTCAACCTGCGATTTTATCGTGACCAGTCATGAACTGAAACACAGTCCCCCAACAACTTGTTGAGGGACTGTCACTGAAACAGAACACTCTATCATAACACATTTTATCTCTGTTAGTACGCCCTCCCATATCCTAATTACCAATGTATCCTTGAGCTCTTATTGGAGTAAACTGAGTTTTCAGAAAAGTAAATCGCACCTACCTAGTGCGATTTTCGGAGTAAGTTAATACGTCGTTTTTTTTTTTTTTTTTTATTCAAGTCAGTTTTATCCGCCGACTGTGCGGACTATTCATAATTGTGATCTCAAGACAGGTGGCGAGTTCAAAACAACGCCGGACAATACTGAGCGTAATGATTCACAGTGACTCACAGAGAGGAAGTCAGTATCTAGGGTTCAGCTTAGGACAATGATGATGTGCGTGTACAAATACCAGGCACCATTTTTTTCTGCGGGCGAGTAGTGAAACTTTCAAAGTAAAAGTTCGATCCTTATTACTGTGGTTGGGTAAATAATACTTAGTTGAAATTAATTAAAACAATTTTTCTTCAACATTCATCGATTTCATATTAAATATACGCCATATTTTGTGGTTTTGCTGACGGACTAGGAAGTATAGTTTTCTCAGATGGCAACAAATTACGATTTGTAACAGGTTAAACGGAGATAAAAGTCTATAGAACAATATGTCGAATAAATTATGTGGAAAGTCTATTGTCCTTTAAAATTGTGTCGTTCGGAAGATATTGATAACTTAGAGTATAATTTATTATGTTGGTTTAATGTTATACATGTATATGGATTTCAAGTTAATTTTTGTTTTCGGTCACACCCCAAACTATAATCGTTTGATCGAACTACAGAAATAAGCGGTACGTACTATTATTGCAAAGCGCGTGCGTGCTACGTCATATCGCAATCCAATGTGCATATCAATATAAATACGATTTGTAAATACTAGTAGAGTGCGAATATGTAGTAATCCATACAGCAATGTTTCGACACGATCGAGTGACACACTGTCTTATTGGAATTTATTCCAAGCATTCTCACGATGTGATGGTATTAGCGGGTGTGATCATGATGAAATGTAATTCCAGCCTCTTTTCAAAACCTCGATACTCTCGCGTTTATTATTCTGCTGTGTGTTTTATTGAACAAATTATTGACGGGGTATGCAGTGCCATTAAATTAAAAACGCCCTCTCTCGCCTTACAGCTTGATATACATTATGTCGAATTAGGTCGAGCTATTCGTGTTATGTCTTCTCGAATCATAAACAATGCCAGCGATAATCCAGTCTACTTTCAAGCTTGGTTTGTTTTCTCGTTTAATAGTTCATCGTGATTCCAGACGCGTGTAACGTGAGCCATATATCACGGAGACGCTAGTGCCCACGTACTGTCTAGTCTGTAAATTAGCGAAGACGGTGAGTCATCGTCTGATCGGCACACTTGCTCGCTGCTTCGATATCATAACACTTTTAGTAGTTGGGCGGTATATAGTTCGTTTTCCCTCAGGGGAATTAAAAGAAGCCTGAACAACGTGTATGGTAGCTGAACAAATAATATATCAAATAAAACATTTCTCAAAGACGCAACAAACAGGATCAGATGCAGAAGTGCGCTCGAACGGAGTCGACAATCAAAACTCAAAGCACCGCCTCAGTTCAAAGGAGGTTTGCCTCCAAAGCAGCCGACAATTCGACTGGTAACACTATTGTTTGGTCTCAAACCGGCTATAGGTCACCGCCAATAAGTACCGGCTGTGACAGTAACCTCGAACTAAATTAACGTACATACTGCTGTTGGTAAAATGGTTTCCCTGCAATAGTCTTTCTGTAAAAAAAAAAATGTATTATACGTCTTCCTCTCCTTGAAAGGAAAAATCATGGCAGATTTAATAGGTCCTTATATACTATTTTACAACATAATCAAATCAAGGTCAAATCAAAACTCGTTAAAAACCTGCCATGAACGGCGAAGATATAGTCTATTGTCATCCACATATCACAGAAAAAAAATAAAGTTTCAAAATTCCAAAAGATAGCTCAAAATTCGTTTTAAAAACTAGCAGCAAAACACATGTTCTGTGTGAAAATAAATACGCTTATATAATATGCATATTTGACACTCATCTGCCGTAAAAAGTGATGATTGAACATTTAAATTAAAATATAATATTCCTGTAAAATAAACAAACAAAAACATTTAATATGGTTGCCATCAACTAGCAAGCACATGCATGGTGGTCCTTCGAAATAATAAGTGAATACTCCAATAGAAAAAGCCATTTAGTGACCTTTGACCCACCAGCATAATATCAATTCATAGCCTGTGCCTGTAATAATAAAGACTATTCCCTGGGGAAAACAGGAAGTGGTAGGGTTCGACGAACTGTGCTTTCAGACTTAGGTTGGTCTCGTCTGGGCAGCGATAATAACGTACTTATGAATCAGAGATCCAGACGCCAAACTGTTGGAGTTGGCAACATACACACACACACACATACATGGATTATACCGAGACATTTAGGGCTTATGTGGAGATAAACGGTCCGGCACTGTTAAAGGGAAACCGCTCAATCCCATGGATTGCACCAAAGAATCATAGGACACTATTGTTTATGTTGTTTACAATGTTAATCTATATTTTGTTATCCAGTGTTATTTTATTCCAGAAGGTAAATTTGTTGTGAGATTAGACTTAACTGGAAGGTGCCCCTTTAAAGTTCAGACCCTAGGGACGGCCATTTAGTCGTATAGCAAAAATTAAAGGGCGGTGGTCGTCGCGCAGCGCGTACTCGAATTTCATGAAAACAAACAATGTATTTCACACGCGTTGTATATGTCGCTATGAGTTCCATGTCGAACACGACGCGGCGCGACGACCACCACCCTTTAAACAATACTTTTTTAAATCAAATAGTGAGTGGTATCGTCACAGTAATTAATTGTTGAAGATATAAACTTAAAGTTGGAGTAATCACACTGCCGAGACTTGTTACATGGTCTAGCTGTGTTTTAGCTGTTTGGTTTCGATATTGCCCTGATCATTTTGTGTTTACTAAAAGTTTGGAATTCATTCAATCTTGCGAGAAGTTGTTTTGAAAATGAAATAGGATATCATTCCTAGACGACCTCTTGACCACCACGAATTAAAATTGTGGTGTGAAGCCTAACAATTCTCACGCCAGTAATACAAATTATATCCCTCAAGAAGGTCACGTGTTAACCACCCTTCTCTTCGTGCTGAAAAATCTTTCAGGTTTGCACTGCAACATGCATATGTTGAGAATGCATAATTTAAGCGTAGTGCGCCATCAAGAGGCAATATGGCGCCTTGTTTGCTAGACGACTCGGGTCCTCTAAGAGTTTGATAATGTTGTGTTTTAATTTGATTAGATCGGTTAAATGAAAATGACATTAATCATATAGAATTGAAAAGAATGGAATCTCCAGAATTGATTGGTAACATATCTAATTATTGAATTTCGCTGTGGACCGATTCTTTACACAGTGTCCACTTGAACTCATAAACTTCAGATTAGCAAATCGGAGGTGCAGGCCGTCAGTGAGCCTTGGCCCACAAAGCCAAAGATAACGTTTCTTGGTGACGCTCAACAGGTGTTTGATGATAATCAGAATGGCATTGACCTCGAACTACCCGCAGTTATCGTTCACCTGTCCACGGTACACTTGGTCAACATTTGAAACTCCGTGCTGCGACCTCGGAATATTTTCGGTGGGCGCTGAATTACAACATATAATTGTGATATAATACTTGTAGTGTAGCATGATCAGATTAACCACTCACCATCTTTGGAAACAGATATTACTTTCGTTGAATCAAAAGGAAGTACTCCCTAACTTGTTTTTTACCGTTTTATCTATCTTTAATGACCCTTCGAAACGAAAACTAGTAAATATACTTTTCTAATTGCCAAAACTGTGTTATTTTTCTCGCAAAGGGAAAGCTCACTGACGATTTCCTGGGAGTCATCTGATTGACTATCTAATATAGTACATTCACGAGCCTTTTAATAGGCGGTGACCCCCCCCCCTCTCCTCCTAGCACACACACATACTCAATCATATACCCGGTACGGTGTCAAGTCACTTCAAGCTATGAGGCTCCCTGTTAAGTGAGGCTGGAAACTATGGTATTTTATGCTCCTTACAAACCCCTCATATGGTCAAAATGACTACCCGTGCAAAGTAAGGGGATGGGGTTGGATGCACATTATTTACTAATCGTTACCATGGTCGCATGTGTTCGAGTTGGGTTCTAATATAATTGTTAAGTACGGTACTACGGTATACTTGCGTCCATGTCAGTGCGCCCATGAGCATTTTAAAGTTTCGGTGATAACCAATAATGATGCCCACCAACTTTACTTTCACTTTTAACACAAAACATTTTATTTTATCACTTTGACCTTAACATTCACATCGTCTATTTCCATCTCCTGAAGACGTCTTTCGAAATTTATATTTTACATCTGGTTTCAAATCATATTAGATTAAACTTCTGATAATATAAAAGTAAACATTTTATCGCTTCTTGTCGGGTCTGACAGAATCAGATATCTCAAGTCTACGTCAAAGGCACGTACGATTGATTGGTCGTAAATTGTCAAGATGTCTGGATACCCTGACAACTATCGTAGATTATCTGATGACGTAGAAGTTGAAAAACAATCATACAAATGACAAAGAAACTAGCCCAGCCCATATGAATATTTCCGTTACTGTACAAACTACATGGAGTTCATCATAAGTTCGGCCACTGTCAATCACTTGTGATGGTCTGTGGGCGAAACTTGGACTTGTGCCAGCAGTCATATGATGGGAGAGTTTCGTGCGACCTAAAAGTAAGCAGGTGCATTTTACACATTGGGAAAGTGACGAAGTAGAAGTAGTCGGTGTATTTACGATTGCGTGTTTTGGGTATTACGGGTATACGTTGTGTGTTACACTACACTGGTGGGTACTAGTATTTAGTTGCCACGGTAATTAGGGTATACGGTAGATTTTACAAGCGTAGATGGGTGCATGTTTCTACCAACCAGTTCAATCGTTCAATCCCCAAAGGAAGAGAAATGGTTTCAAATAGAGAAAACAAAACTGTACTTCGGCTTGCAGTTGTTATTTTGGTTGTCGACTCAGTAATGTAGACCGTCGGGATAGAGGGACATCTATGGTAATACCGAACTGATTTTGGTAAAATGATATGGACTTGGGTCACGTTGGGTTTATCAATAATAATATCTATTAGCTTAGTTCAAGCATGGATGTACTAAGATGTTCTTAGTACATCCATGGTTCAAGCTAAAATATAAAAACAGCTCATTTATGTGTGTTTATTATTAGGCAAGTGAAAACAATGAATAAAACCTCGAGCCATTGTACTCATCGTGAAGTGTGGATGTTGAAAGAACGATTACATCACGTATACGTTATTGTGATAAAAACACGTGTACTGTATCATGACATTTGTATAACTCGTCTCGTACTCGGGGGTTTCCCCTGCCAACTTTACTTTCGATCAGCTGATACTAGGTATTGCATTCACACCATCAAAGCTTCAGTTCCGCTTTGTGCCCTAACGAAACGGTAGGTTCACTCACAGTCCCTCTATGATAGAGGGACTGTGGTTCACTGTATTGGTGTACAGTACAGTTATTAAAATACTTCATAAACTGAATAGTGGTAGTTCCGTGATAAGGTTTGGTTTAACTTACACCCCTGCCAAAAGTATGTCGTAATACGTAATATGCAAGCGAGTAAATTGCATTAAAAATGTGAAAATCGTTGATATCATATAATCATCGCCTGTCGCTACAGAAAAGTCGACAAATCCTATAATAGTCGTCGCGTTGCCTCGTGTAAATCGACCATTGGTTGCGCACAGGATAGTGTCGATGATGCAATTTTGGTGAAATGTTGCAGTCACGCCATAATATTAGACAACGGTACCGGAATTCCCCCTTTACTCTATTTGGCATGGTTTACACAGGTAGGCAAGGGCATTGTGCAACTCTAATGGGATTTCCCTACTTTTCTCCGTTTGGCTCACTTCCAAAAGTTATTGTGCAATATGGGGATTGGTCACGTACGGACACTTGCAAGAGAAGTAATCAAATCTTCACCTTCTGTTGCAAGTCATGTACATGATGTAGGTAGGGTTGAAATGACAGAGTCCGTCTTAGAAAAGGGGGAACAGTACTAGAGTGAGAAAACACGACACATGTAATTTACCTTTCAATTATGTTTAATAAACACCTTTGAATAATTTTCAGTTTTCTTAGAAATAGGTTAAAATTCTTACTTATAATGCATGCAACAATAGCAGTCACTGTAATAAATACAAAAAACACTGAAAAGTCAACCCACGACAATATATTTTGTAATTGTAAGCAAGTTTTCAAGATCAATCTGTCATATTGTCCTCGCCAAAGTTCATCGACACAGAACAAAACATTTATACACATTTCTGATTTATACAATTCTCACTAAATTGGACTGTACGACATAATTATCTATAATACAGGAAATATATAGCTTCCATGAAGACCGGAAGTCCCTGGCGTGGCACTTCCTGTAATCAGTTTGGATATCTGTAAAATTACTCCATGACATTTACACTTCCTTAAGAGCATTTCCATCATGCACGCGCAATATATAAATAACGCGGAAAATCCCGATAAAATCCCCGTGAAACATGCAACTAGGCACGTTTTGGGCACAGCGCCAACTTGCCCTTTTACAGATTCGCATAATTAGGTATGACGTAGTGCGTATGTACCAAATACGGCGAGGCTGCGTTTTTGAAATGGAATCGGGATTTCCCACGCGTTAGTTTATAAAAATAAAGGCGTGCCAAATTATTTAAAAACCTGTTTTCAAAAAAAACACATATTGTAAAGTCACTTTCCAGTGCACTGACGTAGAAAAAACAATGTGAGCGACAGGGAACAAGGTTTCCCTAAAAACTGTCCACTCATAAAAAGTCACTTTAGAAAATAAATATAAATATAACTGATTTTTCTCTTGGCAAAAAGTTTGTTCAAAGTTCGGCATATTTAAAACGCCAATTGTTGTGCCAACATAACTTGGCATCCACTTTTAACGTGTTCCATAACCTGCTGTTTCAACTTACAGACTTGCTCACGGAGTTGTGTAGCACTTAATGAAAGGTCTGAATTCTGATTTTTAAGATCGTCCACTTTTTCTTCAAGGCGAGAAATGCGCTCCAGTTTTCGTTTTCGGCATTTGCTGGCGGCGATCCTGTTCCTAAGGCGTTTTCTTTCAGCTTTGAAACGTTCCTGCATTTCCATGTCGATGGGCGACGTTGGCGGTGTGCCCTTAGCCAGGAACACAGGTACAGTTTGTGGAGCTTCTTCCTGTTTGATGCGTTGCACTCCCACAGTAGCAATGGTGCCGGTGTAGTCGTGTGTTCCGTTATTTCGACGTGGGGACGTGACACACGTGCTGGCGGTTGATGAAACTGGTTGCATTGGTTGGTCGACAGAGGCGCTACCTGGAAGCGATGTGGTAGTGGTGGTGACAGAGGCTTGGCTCGGGTAATGTAGCGTTCCCGATGATGACGGTAACGTTGTCGTTGCCGATGTTGATGACGGGACGCCTCCATGCAACTGAGATAACGCCTGAACGAAACCTTCTGCAAATTGTTCTTGTTCAAGTGTCACGTTCTTCGGGCATAAAATTGAAGTTGGCGTTGGGGTAGTTATAACTGTACCCTGTTGTGACATGATCAGTTTTTCTAATTCTGGTGAAGCCAGTTTCAGCATCTGAACATCAGGCGTAGACAGCACAGCGTAGGATTTTTTCGTCGGTTGTGTACACAGATCGAGCTTCATTGACTTCTTCTTGTCTAACCACGGGTTGGGTTGATCATCGTAAAGTTGCGCCTCCATTGTCATCATTACTGGGCGGTTTTGGTATCTCGGTAGGCAAATGAGGTGAATCAGCAACTATGTGAGTCAACTGTCTGACAATCGGCGGCAAATGGTGGCGAAAAGAGCGACGATATTTGAGTATGTCTTGTACAGTGTGTTGCGCAGCTCCAACCAACGTGTTTCCTGTCTAGTTAGGGTTCGTCACTGCTTTATAGTATGATTCATGTAGCTAAAAATAGCAGCAAAATAGTGATGTAATGTTTTTCAGATTTGATTGGCTGTTGATGACGTAGTTTTATCACGTGGGTGGTATTGATGAGCCCTCGTGACCCGTTGTCTAGGCAATAACCCAAATAGCGAGTTGCACACTGGGATAGGATGCTGAAATTTCTTCATTACGTCAGCATACATTAGTTCTGGCGGGAAAGCCTGGATCAAACCATTTTATGAGATAGGATCTAATGAGGTGTGCAACCCAGATTAAATAATATTCTTCAGCCAAAAACTATTAACAAATTTTCTAATACAAGCTCACCACTTTAAAATAGGCACAATTTCACTATTAATACCTTCTGTTTTTTTAATTTTCAAAATATAGTACCAAAACGCTTCACACTAAATCATCGATCTTACCCCCATCCCCGTGTTCGAAATAACCATTACGTCAGCATAAATTATACTAAAATTAGAATTTCATTACGTAGTGAAACGTCAGTTATACCATGCAAATATCTGACATCTACGCCTATTGTGTTTCTGGGTATTGACCTTTGGTTTCCGTTGAATTCGTTATTTCCCAACGCCAAATATGGAGCAGTCAGTAGTTTGAAGTATAATAGGTGTCGTTTTCATTGTCCTTTGAAAAAGTAGGTTTTGTCAGGTGAGTGGGTTTGAATAGGGACCAAAATAAACTCGTGTTCACCAAACGTTTTCAATATGGACTGGAGGAATTTCTTAGACAACCGAAGTTATGTAGCCTGCCATTACAGGCTAGTACAGCCTGACACTGCGATTCCATCACGACACGCATAGATTCAAAGGATTAGTTAAAGTATTTTTATTATAACTCGGTGATGCGATGTTTGTCTGTCATTTCAATGTCATTGTTTTATACTATCGCCAATTGCCGCAGACGGATAATATTTCCACGGTCCACCTATCGCGATTCTTTTCCACTCCAACTTTATCTCCTGCCCCCACTTCCGGTAGTAATATGTGTGTGTGATTCTGCACGTCTTGGTGACAATAACACATTAGGGAACACATCGTGTTTGTAAATTGTGTCCCTGAATTTTGAAAGACTGGAATCTAGGATTTCGGGTAAATTTTTGTGAACTTAATTGAGTTAGAAATATTAAAAATTGTCATACGGTATCTTTTGAAGAAAAACGAATTTTAATGCACTAAATTGTACTACCAACAGAGAAAGCATATACATATAATGCGGTACTTTGAATATAAATAAGTATATTGAAGAGACAAAAGTAGAGGAAAGAGAAAACATTTCAAACAAATTTCCACTTTCTTATTTTTTTTCACCAGGTAAACTCTTTCTTAAAATGCATACAGTCTTATTCACCGTTTATTGTATATAAGTGCCTGCCTTGCCAATCCAGTCATTTTATTTCTATATGAATGGTTTATAGTTTCAAAATGATAGATTAATTTCAGTATTACTATTGCCAAGTTATTCTGAATGAATTTAAATCTTGATAACCGGATATGCTTGTATCATATTTTGAAGATAAACATTCTACAACTGAGAAAAAGAGTACCGGTATTAAAAGTACGGTAGTGTACAACATTACTGGCATATATTAAGTTCATCAGAAACTATAATAATGATATAATGGGGAAAATTATATTTAATCAGGGATAGGAAATGGCAACAAGAAGGTAACTTTACATACCAGTATTTGATTATTTTTGATATAACAGAAGAGGATATTTGTAAAGCAATAACTCCTGAACAAAATTGGCATAGCTCCTGGCCCTGATGGTAGTTTTAAAAATATAATTGAATCATTATTTATGTTTTTCAAATCTTGTACAAAACACCTCAAGAATGGAAAAAGGGAATAAATAAAACCAATCCATGAAAAAAGTGATCCAAAAGATAATTGTAGGAGCATAATAAGGCTAAACTTGTGTTTGCTGAAGTAATTGAGTTAATGTTAAGAAAATAGTCAAATCTATGTTAAAGACCACCTCTATATAAAAACCACCTGTCTATAGTGACCACTTTTAGGCAGTCCCAAGGCATAATGTATGATCACCTCTGTATAAAGACCACCTGTCTATAGTGACCACTTTTAAGCAGTCCCAAGGCATAATGTATGAGCAACCCATGTATAAAGACCACCTGTTTTAAATTTTTTAACAATATTCACTTCTGTTTGGAGACTGAACTAATAATTAGCATGTAGTTTAAAAAAACAATTTTCAATACAAGTCGAACTTGTTTGATTTTAATTTTGATCTAAATCAATTAAATGTGTTCTTGTTGCAAACACTATCATCCTATTATTATTATCTGGTGATTGATGATTTGTGCATGCTTAATAAAGTTTGCCATAATGAGATTGAAATAGATGAAGGGAGGGAACAAGGATGTGTTTTAATCCTTCTCTTTTTCTCATATATATCAATGTAACAATATCGTAATCTAACATCTAGGTATCTAGATTGGTGTCTAAAGATTTCCAAGACTCTTTTTGCCAGATGATGTGGCACTAATAGCTACAACCCTAATTGAACTAGATGCTTAAATTTGCTGAAAAGTGAAGACTAAGTTTTAATGAAAAAAAACACAAAAAGAAAATCATTTTGGAAATTATGTGAACTTGTTGTTATAAATACAAAGGTGTAACAATTACAAGATCACTAAAAGATCATGAACACATGCAGTGTGTGGTTTCTAAGTAGTTGAGATAACCAAAACCAACTTAAAAGTGTTCAATATCAATTTGTTAAGCTAGGTGACCTAGGTTGGTCAGAAATTAACTATCCTTCAGACGTTTCATGTATAAAATATCAAGGTATACTTCAATGTATGGATAATGCAAGGTTGGCAAAACTAGTGTTCAATGTATGGATAATGCAAGGTTGGCAAAACTAGTGTTCAATGTATGGATAATGCAAGGTGGGCAAAACTAGTGTTCAATGTATGGATAATGCAAAGTTGGAAAAACTAGTGTTCAATGTATGGATAATGCAAGGTGGGCAAAACTAGTGTTCAATGTATGGATAATGCAAGGTTGGAAAAACTAGTGTTCAATGTATGGATAATGCAAGGTTGGCAAAACTCGTGTTCAATGTATGGATAATGCAAGGTTGGCAAAACTCGTGTTCAATGTATGGATAATGCAAGGTTGGCAAAACTAGTGTTCAATGTATGGATAATGCAAAGTTGGCAAAACTAGTGTTCAATGTATGGATAATGCAAGGTTGGCAAAACTAGTGTTCAATGTATGGATAATGCAAAGTTGGCAAAACTAGTGTTCAATGTATGGATAATGCAAGGTTGGCAAAACTAGTGTTCAATGTATGGATAATGCAAGGTTGGCAAAACTAGTGTTCAATGTATGGATAATGCAAGGTTGGCAAAACTAGTGTTCAATGTATGGATAATGCAAGGTTGGCAAAACTAGTGTTCAATGTATGGATAATGCAAAGTTGGCAAAACTAGTGTTCAATGTATGGATAATGCAAGGTTGGCAAAACTAGTGTTCAATGTATGGATAATGCAAGGTTGGCAAAACTAGTGTTCAATGTATGGATAATGCAAAGTTGGCAAAACTAGTGTTCAATGTATGGATAATGCAAGGTTGGCAAAACTAGTTTTCAATGTATGGATAATGCAAGGTTGGCAAAACTAGTGTTCAATGTATGGATAATGCAAGGTTGGCAAAACTAGTGTTCAATGTATGGATAATGCAAGGTTGGAAAAACTAGTGTTCAATGTATGGATAATGCAAAGTTGGCAAAACTAGTTTTCAATGTATGGATAATGCAAGGTTGGCAAAACTAGTGTTCAATGTATGGATAATGCAAGGTTGGCAAAACTAGTGTTCAATGTATGGATAATGCAAGGTTGGAAAAACTAGTGTTCAATGTATGGATAATGCAAGGTTGGCAAAACTAGTGTTCAATGTATGGATAATGCAAAGTTGGCAAAACTAGTGTTCAATGTATGGATAATGCAAGGTTGGCAAAACTAGTGTTCAATGTATGGATAATGCAAGGTTGGCAAAGCTAGTGTTCAATGTATGGATAATGCAAGGTTGGAAAAACTAGTGTTCAATGTATGGATAATGCAAGGTTGGCAAAACTAGTGTTCAATGTATGGATAATGCAAAGTTGGCAAAACTAGTGTTCAATGTATGGATAATGCAAGGTTGGCAAAACTAGTGTTCAATGTATGGATAATGCAAGGTTGGCAAAGCTAGTGTTCAATGTATGGATAATGCAAGGTTGGCAAAACTAGTGTTCAATGTATGGATAATGCAAGGTTGGCAAAACTAGTGTTCAATGTATGGATAATGCAAAGTTGGCAAAACTAGTTTTCAATGTATGGATAATGCAAGGTTGGCAAAACTAGTGTTCAATGTATGGATAATGCAAGGTTGGCAAAACTAGTGTTCAATGTATGGATAATGCAAAGTTGGCAAAACTAGTGTTCAATGTATGGATAATGCAAGGTTGGCAAAACTAGTGTTCAATGTATGGATAATGCAAAGTTGGCAAAACTAGTTTTCAATGTATGGATAATGCAAGGTTGGCAAAACTAGTGTTCAATGTATGGATAATGCAAGGTTGGCAAAACTAGTGTTCAATGTATGGATAATGCAAGGTTGGAAAAACTAGTGTTCAATGTATGGATAATGCAAGGTTGGCAAAACTAGTGTTCAATGTATGGATAATGCAAAGTTGGCAAAACTAGTGTTCAATGTATGGATAATGCAAGGTTGGCAAAGCTAGTGTTCAATGTATGGATAATGCAAGGTTGGCAAAACTAGTGTTCAATGTATGGATAATGCAAGGTTGGAAAAACTAGTGTTCAATGTATGGATAATGCAAGGTTGGCAAAACTAGTGTTCAATGTATGGATAATGCAAAGTTGGCAAAACTAGTGTTCAATGTATGGATAATGCAAGGTTGGCAAAACTAGTGTTCAATGTATGGATAATGCAAGGTTGGAAAAACTAGTGTTCAATGTATGGATAATGCAAAGTTGGCGAAACTAGTGTTCAATGTATGGATAATGCAAGGTTGGCAAAACTAGTGTTCAATGTATGGATAATGCAAGGTTGGAAAAACTAGTGTTCAATGTATGGATAATGCAAGGTTGGCAAAACTAGTGTTCAATGTATGGATAATGCAAAGTTGGCAAAACTAGTGTTCAATGTATGAATAATGCAAGGTTGGCAAAACTAGTGTTCAATGTATGGATAATGCAAGGTTGGCAAAACTAGTGTTCAATGTATGGATAATACAAGGTTGGCAAAACTAGTGTTCAATGTATGGATAATGCAAGGTTGGCAAAACTAGTGTTCAATGTATGGATAATGCAAGGTTGGAAAAAACTAGTGTTCAATGTATGGATAATGCAAGGTTGGAAAAACTAGTGTTCAATGTATGGATAATGCAAGGTTGGCAAAACTAGTGTTCAATGTATGGATAATGCAAGATTGGCAAAACTAGTGTTCAATGTATGGATAATGCAAGGTTGGCAAAACTAGTGTTCAATGTATGGATAATGCAAGGTTGGCAAAACTAGTGTTCAATGTATGGATAATGCAAGGTTGGCAAAACTAGTGTTCAATGTACCATATGTAGCTAATGAAAGTACCGGGTAAGCTAAATTGGTTTGAAATTGGTCAAAACATGTGAAGCAATAGGTTAGACCAATTTATCAAAGAGACTAAAACACCTAAAAACGAGGACATTTGAGGTCACGTTCATCTATCCTCCTGCCCATTCTGCACTAATTTGTGCTTGTAAAAATGACCCAAGACAAACTGTAATATAATATAATATAAATGTTTTGTTTCCATATTAAATATTTATACATGTTCTAAAAATTTCAAATGGTGCTTGAAAACAACTTTACCCATCACAACACCCTTAAAGGGGCACCTTCCAGTTAAGCCTAATCTCACAACAAATTTACTTTCTGGATTAAAATAACAATGGATAATAAGATAGATTAACATTGTAAACAACATAAACAATAGTGTCCCATGATTCTTTGGTGCAATCCATGGGATTGAGTGGTTTCCCTTTAAGCATCATGGGAAATGCAATTTACATGGTCTGCCCAGTTGTTTACTAGTACTTGGTACACAGCTGTTATCATTTCAACCAAAGATGTTAAACATCTTCATTACGGTATTATTTGATTTAAAAGGGCCCACACAATCTTTTGAAAGCAGTTTTCCGATTTTGTTTCGCTCGTGGTCGACTGTAAAGCACAATTTCTGTAAACTTTTGCTGTTACGGCATTGTGAGGTTCTCAATGGTGTCTCTGAACTGAGCTCATGCACTTGATCGCTTGCTATTGTATCAATATGTTACAAGTGCAGTCTTTTTATATTTATTTATTCACAGCTGGTACATTACAAGCACGATGTATTTATAATATGTACTGTGTCATGTCGTCGTAGGTTTATTAGTTAATAAATATGAGTACGTACTTGCAACATACCAGCTATGAGTAAAAAATTTAAATAAAAATCCAAATACTCAAGGTTATGAATAAATCAATATAGATAGACCGTACATGTAATGTGTGAGTCATGAAGAAATAGTTATAAGTTAACTTTTGGCAAAAATCTGTTGCCGAAAAGTCAGGGTGGTAAATGGTGACTGAAACTTTCATTCACCACTTCTAACTTGAAAAGATCAAAATGACATGGTAATTGTTGTCATTGCCATCCGCACTCGCTTGGGTCAGACCACTTCATGGAGCGCCGAAGACGCCCCTCCGTAATTACATAAACATACCTAGAGATTGAACAACTCGGGATTAACACCTTGCATAAACCCATCACTGTCAAAATGACAGTCAGTCTTTTTGAGCATTCAAAACGACTGTTTGAATCATGCTTTTCCATGGAAATCACACTGACATTGCTCGGAACTTGTAAATTACCGAAATTGTATCGAGGATATATTCATGTTTGTGTACGAAATAAAGCACCACAAGGGCTAAGATTGAGTGTCATTTGCTTACTGAAAACTGGTGGCCATCTTTCTGTTTATATACCCGGAGCCACTGTTCAACTGATACAGTTAGTAGTGTGATCATTGACATTTTACAACTCGTTTTTATAATTTCAAAAATAAGTACCAAACTGTAATGATGATACTACTTGTAAAATTCAAAATATACATCTGTGAATGATTTGTTTGAAGTGTTTTGAATAAATTTTATAGGATCTATGTTTTGTGTAAATTGACTACCCAGTCTTGTGGGTAATGGGCATTGATGTCTTTAGCCAAAAAGGTCTTCACACTTTAATACATGGAACAAGCTAAAAATTCTTGTGAAATTAAAGCTTTTTATAGTATTTTGTGTTGTTTTGGAGGGAGTTTCAACTACTGTAGAATACTTTATTTTTGCTTGGGAATTTATTTTTGCTATTTTCGCTGAAGGGATGATTCCGTGAAAATAATATCAGCAAATATACTTTGTTTTCCTATATTTCACTTTAAACTCATCAAAAATCAGTGAAAATAAAGTGTTCCACAGTATTGAGATCTTTGAAACTAACATACAGATAGGAATAGCAAGATATAAATGAAGAAAAATAAACAGAATTCAAAGGTGAATGTACTGATATTGGAAAATTTACTGATGATGGATTTGGCAGAGTGTTTTGTTTCCTCGAGTTCTTTTGAAATAAATCTTTTAAATTGTTCTCTGAGTAAATGTCATTTACAAAACGAAGCACTTTTATACGGACAATAAACCACTACAATGAGAAACAGTTGACTTGTACTATTGCCAGGAAAATGTTAGTTGATGATAGGTCATTGTCCTCTCAGCTATTCACCTACGAGTTTCCTGTTCGTCTGCACTCCATTGTGTATATAGTCAAGGTTTGCATACATGCATGCCGCACTCCCGAGGGTTCATGTGAGGATATCCCCAAATGCTTAATTAATTACTGTTGTCCATAAACCAATAGGAATCTGATTGAAAAATGTAAATATTATCAAGGTCATTGGTATCCTGACATATTTATGTTTGACCTCGCATGTTTATTCTGAACTTACAGTGGAATAATTTATCAGTCATTGAAACGATCGTGAGTTTTTTCCCCGGCTGTTGGGCTATTAAAATATTTTATCCATGGCATGTCATTAGGATTTGAGTATGGTTAATAATATTTAGAATGTTTTTAATTAATTTTTAGCTCCGCTGTCGACTTTGTCGAGCGGAGCTTATCATATGAGTGATTGTCCGTCGTCGTCGTCCGTGTCAATGTTTTACTTTTTCGACTTCTTCTTGAAAACTACAAGCCTGAATGCTTTGATACTTGGTGTATATGTACCTTGGGTAGACCTCTCTCAGATTTGTTCATTTCATGATGATATCTTCAATTCTCTAATTTTGGTGAATATTTTTGTCATTTTTAGTAAAAAGTGATATTTTCGACTTCTTGTTGAAAACCGCAAGTGCAATTGCTTTGATATTACATATATAGGTACTACATGTAGACCTCTCTCAGATTTGTTCATTTTGTAATGATATCTTTAATTCTCTAATTTTGGTGAATATTTTTGTCATTTTTGGTAAAAAGTGATATTTTCGACTTCTTGTTGAAAACCGCAAGTGCAATTGCTTTGATATTACATATATAGGTACTACATATGGACCTCTCTCAGATTTGTTCATTTTGTAATGATATCTTTAATTCTCTAATTTTGGTGAATATTTTTGTCATTTTTGTAAAAAGTGATATTTTCGACTTCTTGTTGAAAACCGCAAGTCCAATTGCTTTGATATTACATATATAGGTACTACATGTAGACCTCTCTCAGATTTGTTCATTTTGTAATGATATCTTTAATTCTCTAATTTTGGTGAATATTTTTGTCATTTTTGGTAAAAAGTGATATTTTCGACTTCTTGTTGAAAACCGCAAGTGCAATTGCTTTGATATTACATATATAGGTACTACATGTGGACCTCTCTCAGATTTGTTCATTTTGTAATGATATCTTTAATTCTCTAATTTTGGTGAATATTTTTGTCATTTTTGGTAAAAAGTGATATTTTCGACTTCTTGTTGAAAACCGCAAGTCCAATTGCTTTGATATTACATATATAAGTACTACATGTCGACCTCTCTCAGATTTGTTCATTTTGTAATGATATCTTCAATTCTCTAATTTTGGTGAATATTTTTGTAATTTTTGGTAAAAAGTGATATTTTCGACTTCTTGTTGAAAACCGCAAGTCTAATTGCTTTGATATTACATATATAGGTACTACATGTGACCCTCTCTCAGATTTGTTCATTTTGTAATGATATCTTTAATTCTCTAATTTTGATGAATATTTTTGTAATTTTTGGTAAAAAGTGATATTTTCGACTTCTTGTTGAAAACCGCAAGTCCAATTGCTTTGATATATTATACATATAGGTACTACATGTGGACCTCTCTCAGATTTGTTCATTTTCTAATGATATCTTCTGTTCTTTAATTGCCATGTGCATTGCTAACAGCGGAGCTATCTCAGCCGACAGGCTGCCTATTAAATTTGTATATTGTCTTTGTGGATTGTGCTGAACCCAAATTGCACATTTCCATGAACTAAAAATAATTCCAGCATCAGAAAGTCTGAGGTGTTTATTTTAGTTATTAATATTATATTGACATATTTGTAGGGATTAATCACTATATATTGTGAAAAAATTCATAAATATAAATAAATATATTCAGTCATTCCAAAGATTTATTAAAAGTTAGGCATACAAGTATAGTTATGGTCATGTTTTTTTACTAGAAAATTTCTCATTTTATTAATTGTTTGAAAAAAAATGTTTTAAATATGCCTTTTCAATGTTTGGTTAAAAATTGCATTGCAGACATGTAGCTCAGGTGCAACACAAGGTTTCCATTTCAGGGCCAAGCTTATGAACAAAGCTTTCGTAGACTGTAGCCTCTGCTTAATTTTACTGTACTAAAAAGGTCAAATTTCATTGAAGCTTATCTACAAGATAGAAATTTACATAATTTATTGTCTGGGTAGAAATCATTATAATATTAAAATTGAATGTTGAATAGGCCCTCTGATTTTAAGCTGTGGTCCTTCGAACTGTGTAATTACCATATAGGCATTGTGTTGTATTGATTTTAAAATACTGTAATTGTCCAAGGTATTTCCTAGTAATTTGTCAAATAAATGAGCTTCTTTTGTTCTAGGTGGTTTTAAAACATTCTTGCTGACTGCCAATATGATCACTGTGTTGTCGCACTATTTGATGTTGTGTTTTTAAATATATATCGTTATTATTGTCTTAAATTGTCATGCTCACATACCAATCTTAAAATCTGATATAGGCATGAGGCTCCAATTTTTATTTTTTTTTGAATAACACTTTATTTAATACTTATTCATATTTTTATTTGTAAATGAGCTAGTTTTGCTCAAAAATGGTTTAACCTTTTAACCACCAATTCCCTATTTTCACCACAAATTCCCGCTTATTATAGTCTGCATTTTCCTTAAGAAGATTCAGACAAAATTGGGCAAATTTTTTGAGTAAAAACTGAAAACTGACTCAAATTTTGTCTGTTTGCTTTAAAAAAAATTAGGGTTCCCTTCCAGAAGTATGGGAAATTATAAGGAAAAAATACAGACAAATTTTGGTGAGAAATTTTGATGGTGAAAAGGTTAAAACATTCTTGCAGAATTATGCCCTAATAAAAATTGTGCTGTAATTTATGTTATATTAGTTAGTATATTTTTATTTTTTTTAATTGTCATGGTTATATACCAGGACATTATCTTGTAAATTAGCTGTGTTTGTTCAAAAAATGGTTTTAAAACATTCTTTTAGTCGGTCTATTCATTCATGCGGCATCTTATTGTCTGGTGGCAGTGATGTTTTATTCATCAGATACCTAAGGAGTATTGTATTTAAATTGTTTTACTTTTACAAAGAGTATATGAGTCGCAGGTAGATTGGAAATTATCTAATTCTCAGAACCCCCTAGGGATTGGATCACTGATTTTTAGAGCAGTCTAGAAAACTATAATCCATCACCCTGGCAGTTCCCAATATTTAATTCATGAGCTGACCCAAGTCTGCTGCCTAATTTGAAATTTGCCATCCACAACAATGCTGATCAATATCTGCATGTATCACTTCGTTGTGACAGGTAATCGTGTTCTAGCTGACCTTTATGCAGACTTTTTTTTTATTGAAATGAAAATATAAAATCTGTGGCCTTTCATCTGTCTGCACATGGGATAAAAAATGGGATAAATTGGAATGAAATTGGCGGCGATCCAAATTTTGAAGGTTTTATATTTGTATCTGTGAATTCAAAACTGTCTGTTCTGTGTATTGTGTGATATACTGGTAAATTATTTCTTACTGTTTAATATTAAATTATGAGAAATTTGAGTATAATGTTGTCTCCTATGTCTGTTACCATCTCATTAACCGTTTGGGTGCCATCGTTAATTTTCGGCACCATCTACAAAATTATATGGTATAGTTCCCCCCCCCCCCACCCCAAATTTAATATTGGAAAAAATTACAAATCTTTTGATCAAAAACTAAAAGCATTGTTTGGAACTGTCTCTATAATACAAAATAATAATGCGAAATAATGATGAAATTTGCTAAACATTTTACAAAATGTTAAAATTCTGGCAGGAAAAATATCTGACACTGAAAAGATTAAGTATAAATAGACAAGTGTTCGTGAGACAATGAAAATTGTGAACATTTCTCTGGAGAATTTTGCAAAATTTGGTCTCTCTAATGCTATGCATTTATTAAATTAACATTCCTAGCAATTTTCATGATGATATTGTAATATATCTTACTGTGATTTTTATTTTTTTATTTTGTCATTTGAAAAAGTGTACCGTATCTGTGTACAATGGTGAGCCAATTTATTCTCAAAATCAGCAGAATTCGAAATTTTATAGTTCAATAATAAAATAACCTATAAAGATGTGGTACACCGTAAAGAAAAAAAAATGTTTAAATAAATCATGGGGACTGCATTTTGTACTGTAAAATTATATAAAAAAAAAAATTGTATTTGCTTGAGTAATAAACTAAACTGAATAAAGCTACGCAATTTGGATCCAGGCTGGTAGAATACAAGCACGTTTCAAAACCTATGTGCAATATTCAAGCCTCATAATTTGGTTTTAGATCATCTTCCACTTAAAGATGAAAAAAAAAATGAAAAAGGTTTGCTGCTTGTTATAGGGAAAATAAAAACTGATGTAATTTTTTTTTTTTTTTTTGTATTAGGATTATTCAGTAACAACATTAATGCTATTGAATACATGTAGATGCATACACGTAAAGGTTGATTTGAACGCACGCACACAAACAAACAGAATATAAATATTTTCCATCGTGTGTAATAACATAAAGCTTTGTTTTCAACT
This sequence comes from Saccoglossus kowalevskii, assembly GCF_978046115.1. Lineage (NCBI taxonomy): Eukaryota > Metazoa > Hemichordata > Enteropneusta > Harrimaniidae > Saccoglossus > Saccoglossus kowalevskii. Next base: position 33,159,223 of record NC_140649.1, on the reverse strand, counting down.
GATGTCCGCTGTAATCAAAAGCAACACCTTTCAAGTTCTTAGGCCATATTCATGTTTCACTCTCTAATCCTCGATGTCATAAACATTTGTAATAAATTTGGCTACATTTAACTCAAATGTCCCCCCCCCCCTTTTTTTTGAATACTTGTACTTTTGTATTTTAGAATCATCATGTGGATGCTTGATTAAAATGATGTCCTTGCACTGGATGTGTAATATACTATAAACCATTTTAATTTCTTAGCGACTTTTGCAAAATTTTGTCTTCAGGAATGCTATATAATACGTGATCATTTTTCACAGTATTGTTTTGCACACACAATTTAAAAATATGCTGCATGTTAACTGCGAAATAATATTTTAATACTAGTGATTAAATAATCTTTTTAATAACATTATATAACATAACATTGTTTTTTGCCTTCACTTACCTTGCATACAGTCTCTTGTTTTCTCGATAAAATAAAATGTTATAAAAGTGTGTAAATGGCTAAAGCTGAGTTACTGCGAAAATCAGTGTTTTTTTTCCGCCTTTTCTTTGCATTTGCTTGTATATATTCACTACAAATTTATTGTTTTATCCATGACTATAGTTGCATGCAGTGATCTAGACTATGCTTCCACAAGACTGGTAGCCTTATTTTTATGCACTACATATGAAAAACAAAATAACACCAGAAACTAGTTTCCCCAAGGTCATGACCTGATTACGGGGGCCATAACCCACAGTATGAGACTAAATTCTAGTCTACGATTGTAGAAAAATATAAACATTCAGTATTACCCAGTATATTCACAATTGAGATTAAGTTCTGGATTTTGAATAGCTTTAAGTTGGATCAAAATTGTTAGCCCTGGTTTGCTGATCTCCTATTTCATCTTTGAAAAAAAAAAAATTAAGGTTTGTTTAATTTCTAAATACCTAATAAATAGGTAAACAATTTATCAACATTTTACCCAGTGCAGTAAATTATTTTTTTTGAGAAAAAAAATCTCTTTAGCTTTTTCCATAGGAAAGGTTAAAACAATGTTTCAATTATAGTGTCTTCTCATCATATGTAAATGGGAAAAAAAAGGAACTAATAGTGACTTCTTGCAAACAAAACTTGTAGACCAGCTGTAATGTTTAAAGAATTGAATTTTGAGATCTGAGATGTATCAGTGTAACAACAATATTATCTGTCAAGTTAAGTAAATAGAAATTTATTCAAAACTGAATATTTATGAAAATTGATCGTGAAATGGTTTAATAATTAACATTCCCCTGGCTATTATTAAAATTTCAAGTATGTAGAGTTAAATGCAAGTAAATCATTTTGTCACTAGTATAATAATATTTATTTGACACATAAAATCCAGAGGAAAGGATAAAAAGGGTCTTACAAAAAAAAATTTAAAAACTATATTCTGAAAAGAGAAAAAAAAACTATTCTAAAAATATAAAAGAAATCAAAAACAAATATGAATAAACAATAAAGACAATTTGCAACCAATGGTGAATATAGAATGTAACCTAATACACTGATCTATGGTAAGGCCTTAATTATTGTACCCTTTGGAAGGGGTGATTGCAAAAAAACTACAAACTATATTTTTCCTTCAATTTTTTCTCAGAATGAAAGTTGCTTCAAATTTTTTTGTTTTGTTTTTCTATGTCAAATGTATGTTTTTTTTATCAATATACTAGTAATTCGCCACAATTTGGACACAAACCTTGTGCGTCTGTTCGTCCCTTAGTCAGTTCGTATCTACCTGTATCTCACACATACCTGCATACATATGCATTTGTTTCACTAACTGATTCAAGATGGCCTAATGAGACCATTATGGAACTGATCTCAGTCATACATGGATAGATTATGTTTAAATTTGGTACATACTTTGAACACAATAGGAATTTGATGCAAATCATTTTATTTTTCGAGTCTGGTTCAAAATAGTTGACTCGTGGCCAGTTTGTATTAAGATATACGTTTTTTGTTTTTGTTTGCTCTTCACGCATTTGTGGCACTGTCTGATTCAAAATGAACAAAGGCTAAAAATGCATATTCATAAGCATTTGTGTCAAGATTTTTCATACCTGTTTTTAAACAGCCACAACTGACTCGAGTGTGTGAATCCGAAAACATAATCCATCACACTTTTTAGAACCATATTTTAAGGATTTATTGATGGATTTAGTTCAAATCTATTGCATAACAAAAACGTTAGGCCTGAGCTGTTAAAATGCAAGTACATATCACAAAACATACAGATATGTATTAAATGCATTAAATGTACTATATATACCAGTATATATAGAAAATGACAGGGACTTTGTCATGTTATGACAATTTTTAATTTCCAATTTTTATCCTGTGCATATTTTCTATGAACCCCAAAAAGCAGGTATTTTAAAAGGTTGTAGGGGGGTGGGGAAAATTTGTGGTGGAGGTATGGGGGGGTTATATGGTGTCCATCAGCCACAGGACCTCCAGTATTCAAACTACCGGTACTTGCGCCTACGCTGTGATTAAATTTCATAGTTATGCGTATAAATGTGACTAAATGAAATAGAGTCCGTGGAAACGAAAGCCAGTATTGTGTAGTAAATATTTGTTACTAATCAAAAAAATAGTCTGAATGTTAAGTAAATTTTTTTAAAACATGATATATTATCAGAAACATTCAACATTTTGATTTTCAGACAATAGCTTGTTTATTCAGAATGCAGGTTTATATTTCACTTGGTCGCTGTCATTTAATATCACAGTACATTGCTATAGGGTACACATTCAATTGCACATATAGTGATATTAGTTTAACCAATTTTGACTAACAATTTATTAAATACATTGCGTCAATTCCAGTCATGCAATAAAAGTACATGTACAGTTCATGTGATTTCCTAGATAGAATATGAAGCTGTTTCAATGGAAAACAAAACAAAATTAAATGCAATGTCTATAACGCCTTGCAAAGTTTAAGGAGGTTCAGATCGAACGGAAGATTATATCTCGTGTTCATCATACTTTTGTTATTATGTGTTCATACATTTACATTATACCAACGAATACTGAAAATGAAAAAAAATTGGGGTCACCAGACTTTTTAAGAGTCTGAACTGTCATGGGAAAATTATCAAAATTGTAATTTTTTCACTGGTTTCTATAGTGAGATTATTTCTTCATATCGCAAAGATTTTGCTCAGTACCATGGAATAAAAAAGTTGTATATCATAATTTATTTGAATCCTAATATTGTGAAAACATTTCACAAAAATTGACATATAATTTAGTGAGTTTCTAGTTTTCCCCAAAGACACTAGAAAATACAGGGACAGGCAACTGCGGTATTTTCTTTGATGTGACGTCTCTTGGGATTGAAATGCAATTTTGAACCTTATTTATATATCTCCTTTCAGGATTAAATATTCAATGAAAATGAATGCAGGCTTTATGGTTTTCTTTCAACTGCACTTTTAACATGACATACACAGGCAATAAACATTAAAGCATGGGTAAATTCAACTAATAATTAACATGTTGACATCCTTAGATTTGACTCCATACTTTATCTTGAATACATTACACCGAAGCCTATGGATGTCACTGTGTTGACATATAGAACGAGAATACATATGCAGCTATATGATGGTGAGAGAGATACCAGATGTCTGTTTATACAATGTAGCAAATCACCATGTCTAATAATGGTGACGATTCTTTATTATCCCCAGGATGGCCACAAGGAGTAGCAGTAGTGCGATATCTGCCATGACTAGTGCTACTTTTATCGGTGGAGGCAGTACATCAACTGTATCAAATGAAAATGATTCTGATATGAGTGCTAATGATGTTAGAGTAACCACTCGAAGTCTAGACATAGATGGAGATGATATACAGGTTAGATGGCTGTACTTATACAATAGTCTAGCCAATCATGGAACTTCTTGCAAATTAGGTTTTTTGATGATAGTTTTTACAGCCTCTTGAATGTTTTCATTCAATTGGGAAACTGTGCCATAAAATTTGTGGATGTTCGTGCCTCGCATATTCAAACAGCACCCAAATACCTGGAAAATCCATTTTCGATAAAAAATTCATGTGCTAGATATTTGCGTGCTATTTATCATAAATATATACATGATGTATCACCAAGTGTTTTCTTATTTGGTATTGGGTCTTAGGTATGAATGGCCACACCATGAGACTAGTTTTTGCTTCTCATATTCCATTATCTTTATCGCTAAAATACCATGGTTACATTGATCGGGGATCAGATTGATTGGATTGATCAGGCGTGATGACGAGAGAGAATGACAAAAACTAGTCTTGTGGCTCTTTCGCTGTCTTGGCCACCATTTAGTCTAGTACAGCACACTGTGGTACTCGTGGGTATACAGTAACATATATAATAATAATTATTGTCATCCTTATTGCAGACCTATCTAAGTGTGATGTGGGGAGGTGGCAAACTAGGTCTAGCATTCTATGACACGGAGTCCTGTCAGGTACAGCTGATGATGGATGTTGTAGAAACAGAGGATTTCCAAATTCTTAAGAGAGGTAAAACATTGATATTACAGAAGTATTTGTTGTTGTTTTATTATTACTAGGATAAATATACCGGTAGTCAATCCTATATGATAGTACAACTAAAATTTAGTCTATATACAATGTACTACATGTATGGCATAGCGTGCCTGTCAATTTTCTTTGAGATTGGTGCACTGGTACTTTAAACTGATTTTTAGCTCTAATTTACTCATCTTAAAGGGGCACCTTCCAGTTAAGTCTAATCTCACAACAAATTTACTTTCTGGATTAAAATAACAATGGATAACAAAAGATAGATTAACATTGTAAACAACATAAACTAAAGTGTCCCATGATTCTTTGGTGCAATCCCTGGGATTGAGCAGTTCCCCTTTAAGGTAGAAGCCTACCGGTACTCATGAATGCAAATACCCAGAATTTATTCATTTTCCATTAAATTAGGGTACTTTTTGTTATCAACTATTTCAAAAAACTAGGTTTTTAAAATGTATCAAAAAAGGCAGCATTGTGCTTAGCATTTTTGATAAATGTTAGAAAAAGTTTCTCCAAATATGTCACACACAAAAGAATGTTGTTTCATGGTGCCATGGGACAATAGCTTCGTGATTTAACACAATCAACATTGTCGTGCGATTTATAACAAACTTTCTTTAAAATTATGAGTATGCTTAACCTTAACCAGCATGATTTATGATATGTTTATTTTTCAGTTAAACAGCAAATCTTACCAACTTGTGTAATAACTAGTAGTAAGCAAGATGATAGACTCATCAAGGCACTGACATGTAAAGGTAAGTTGGACTTTAACCAGCTTGCACTGTTAACCTCCAGCCATTAGGCGTCTCCCAATATATTTTTGGGGCATTAGACTAAATTGCAAAGTTATTTTATACTCTACGATGACTGTGACTTTGAATGCTATCGAATAATCTTCTGTAGAGTTAGTGTTTGAGCAAAGTTTAATTATGAGTACCAGTATATACAGGGGATGGGTTTACTGTGTCTTTTGTTTCTGGTAACCCCACCTACCCAGATTTTGGTGGATATCAAAACATTTATTTTATGCACATTTTTTCAAATTATTTATTTCTATGAATCAATATTGTGATTTTTTAAATTGAAATCTTTTCTTTTATTTAGTGATTGACTAGTATTTACCGTATTTGCTCTATTGGTAGCGCATGTGTTTACATAAAGTACAGTAAATTTTCTATGGTAAAAATATCTATATGTCTAATAGAGCAAGTACGGTAATGAAAATTAGTTTAGATGGTTGAAGCAACATAGTAGTAACACACCATAACGTATTTTAGGTGTGTTGTATATGTCAGTGGGACTCGTATCAAACATGTTGTAGTGAGAACGACTGCGCTAACAACTGCACATGGCACTTAAACCACTTAAGACTAGAGAACAGTTTCTTGATGTGCATTACATGCGTGTGTAGTCATTTGTGTATTATAGAAATTGTAATTTATTTTTTGTGACAGTTCATACTGATTGCTGAATGGTAAATATAGACATGTCACATTTAATTCTGATGTAGATGAAAAATATATACCAGACTCTGTCTTAAATCTGCCTTTCCAAATATCTTCCCAAGCATGCAATCATCATGCGTGCATGTGTCACATGCATACTGAATCCGACACATAAAACCTTACAAAGATCAAATCAGGACACAGAAAAATGATGACACAAATTGACTATCCCAGTACCTTCTGCTGGATTATTCTCTACTCTAATCACTTATGCATGCAGACTTAAGAAGTACCACTATCTAAAATCTCAGCATCCAAAATAAATTTAATCTGATGGTTTCTATAGAGGGTATCATATGCCTTGTAAACATATTCTTTATTAAATAAATGTATTCATTGAAAAAAAGAAAGAAAAAAAGAAAATTAAGTTTCTGGTCAATTTGTTAGCAAAAATAGTGCAATCATGGTTTTTTATTTTAAAATTATCATTAAATTGGGTGTTTTAGCATTTTCCATGAATAATCTCATATGATTATGATTGCATTTCATGGATGTCTTGAAGGCAGTGCAAATGCCTTGAACAAAACATACTTCACTGAAAATAAAATCCACTGAATATTTTTCCTTTATTTTACATTAAAGAGCTCATCAAAAATCAGTGAAAATAAATTCCATACAAAGCATCCAAGAAGTCTTTTCTGTGAAAATTAATTCCAGATAAAATAAAGTAGTTTACAGTAGTGAGAATAATTTAGCATTTCATTTTTACTGGATCCATTGTTGGCTAATTTAATTACTTTTTTACTGCTCATTGTACATGCTTTAACACAAACATAGTAAAATCAAATAAACTCAAAATTCATCCTTTCATTCTGTTTGTTTTATTATATAGTTAATGATCTAGGAGAACTCATTGAGGATGAAAACACCGCCATTGATGTGCAAATTCTACCAAGCCTCGACTTTTGTAAGTTTCCCATTCTGCATGCTATGTGTCTTATCAGGTTGTGTTTATTTCAGCATTAGAATAATCTTTTTATCAGATGTTTTATTTCTTATATCAGCTGAGACTTGATCGGTGGTGATTCCGTAACTAGACAACTTACAGGTACATGCCGACCCCAATAAGCTGGTTGGTTATTGTTAATGGCTTAAAAGAAAAATGAGCCTGCAGAACTTATAGACAATAGTAAAGGTGCAAAAATCAAGCATGGCAGTGATGATTTTGAGTGTGGCTGTGTCAGATAAGCATGACGGTTCTCGGATCTTATCCTGGGGAGAAAATTGGGATGTTTTGTCTGGTCTTCCATTTTGTTTTGTGAAATTTTTTTATCACTGTCATTGTGTCCATACACTGAGTTAGAAGCCATGATCTTAAAAAGGCAGTAGAAAACTTCAAAGTTCAATTTCAGTGATGTACATGCATGCATAATTTTATTTTAAGAAGGAATGCACAGCAAAAAAGCGACTGAAATGGCGTTAAAAAACAAATATTCCATTTAAAAAAAAATTCAGTTCAAGACAACTTTTACAGTCCCCCTTATATATATTGGTTTGTCCCTAAAGTACCTGAGGCATTGTCTTTTGCAAGTGTTGTAATCGATAGTCTAGTTCTTATTGTAAACATTGTCATGTATACAGTAACTGACCTGTGCCCTGTATAGCACCCCCTGTAATTTTGACAGTTCATCTGATGCATCTATCTACTGTATGATACTAATGTTTTTACAGCTTACTTCTCAGCATGAGATGGGACTGCTAACTCACAAATGACTTATTATTAGTTCAATCAACTGCAATTCGCCTGTCATTTCATATCTACATCCTGTACTATTTCCTATCTGTAACCAGGCAGATCCGTGTTGTGTCTTATTTTTGTTTATCTCAAATTACCCTACTCATCATTTTTTTTCACCCGAACACTTGGGCAATGATTTTTGACATTTTTTTTCTGTAATAAAATGAATGGGATCATAAATAAACTCCTTGTAGTGGTGGTGGTGGTGGTGGTTTTGCACATTTTTTTCTAACTTAGTTATGTTGTACATCGTTAAATTATATGCTGTAAAATACTTTATTTTAGCTGCAATTAATTTCGCTGAAAAGTCTTTTTGGGTGTTTTGTATGGAATTTATTTTCACTGATTATTGACAAATTGAATGTAAAATATAGGAAAAAATAGATATATTCGCTGGATTTTATTGTCGCTGAATTATTCCTTCAGCGAAAATAGTAAAAATTAATTCCAAGCAAAAATAAAGTATCATACAGTACTCGACAAATCTAACTTTTGCTTTGTTCTGTATTTAATACAGTAGAACCAACCACTGGTAAATTTAAACAATAACTGCCAAAATTCTGATGAACATGCATTTTTGAACAAAAGCAAGCAAGTAACTGATAATGCCAATTAAGGTAGCGAGACTATTATTTGTGTTGAAAATTACGATTTTCACATTTATTTATTAATTGATGAAATGCACCATAAACTTTCATATGATAAAGTCAATAAAACATAGAATGTCATGTAAGTTGGTTAAAATATAGATTTTCTGAAGGGAAGCAAGGCAGCCTCAGTAGTGTTTTCCAAAATCAACAACACAGGTTTAATCTGTGTGCCTATAAGTTTCAAAGATAAACTCAAGACAAAGCAATGTTAGGATGTGTTATCAGTAGCTATCTGACACACAATGAGTGTTTCCAAACATTTGAGTGGTTTGTCTCCGCCCCTGTTTGTTTCACAGATTAGTCATTTGCATATGAATGTGTCAGACACAAGGTCACACAGCCACTGAAAAAAAATCATTGATTTTGGTGTTTTCATATGCCGAATTTATCCAATTATAGCTATCCCATTCCTTTATTTTTTTGGTTTCCAATAGCCTTACACATTTGGATGTCCCTACACATGGTAAAACAGACTTTGATGGGAAAACAAATTGATTGTGCCGATAAACAAGCTTGAAAATCTTTGCTGTGACTTCATGGACATTTTCTAGGAGTTTATGTTTTTCAAAATACAAGGTCTTTAACAAAAAATAACGTATACTTATTGTCGTCGGATTAACACCAAATTTTCACAGCTTTAAGGTGACAATGAGAGGAACTTGAATGTGTCCAGACAAACTATTTCATCGATTATTTACCAACGAGTTGTGGTTTGAGTTGGGGGCAATGCGACTAAAACAGTAATTGAAATTCAGGACACTATTTTTTAAAACGCGTTGCTTGAATAAAACTAACCAGACACATTCAATTTACCAGACTATTGAACAACTAGGAAAAGTGAAAAAAATACTTCTTATCGCCAGCATAAATGCGTAATTATTTTTTTTACAGAAAAAGTAATTTTTCACCTTTGATTGAGTAACGCGTCGTAGATTGCAGATACGGGCATGCAAAATACACTTGTGAAAAGCTTGAAGTCTGGCGATTCTAAAAATATATACTTTCCCGGGTTTATTTGTAGTCATTTAGTCACAATTAGAAGATGAAAACAAGTATGCAAATAATAGTCCCGCTACCTTAAGCTGACAAGTGCCAATAACTTGAAGTATAGCGCCCTCTTACTTAGTCACTTAGTTTGGTTATACGCTGCCATTAGATTGTGATTAAAAACTTTTGTATTGTTATAGTATTTTATTGATTTGGATATTCATTTTCACAATATTTTGTTTATAATTCACTTGGGTAGGGAACAATGCATAAGCAACTTTCATAATTATGTACATTGATAAGCGATGAAGATCTTTCGAGAAGCGAACGCTCGGGTTTTGTCAACATTCGAAAGAAATTCCTTCCCATTCGCATTGATTGATGGTAACATAAAATGCGAGTCAAAATGCAAAGATTATAAAGCATTAAAAACAACCCATATTACCGTACACACTTTGTGAATGTCCAAGGGCACTATCAAATATTTTTTGAGATGAACACTAATCAGTTCTTTCACAGACTCACTAATTTGCATTAGGATTTCTATAAATATAGGTTAGTCTTTTAATTTTGTGATCATCTTGCAGTTCACGCGACTTCCTCAGTTCTTGTGGGATCTTAATCAGTTCTTGTGGGATCTTAATCAGTTCTTGTGGGATCTTAATCAGTTCTTGTGGGATCTTAATCAGTTCTTGTGGGATCTTAATCAGTTCTTGTGGGATCTTAATCAGTTCTTGTGGGATCTTAATCAGTTCTTGTGGGATCTTAATCAGTTCTTGTGGGATCTTAATCAGTTCTTGTGGGATCTTAATCAGTTCTTGTGGGATCTTAATCAGTTCTTGTGGGATCTTAATCAGTTCTTGTGGGATCTTAATCAGTTCTTGTGGGATCTTAATCAGTTCTTGTGGGATCTTAATCAGTTCTTGTGGGATCTTCATCATAAAAATTCTTAGCCCAAAACAGTATAGGAATTTTTTTTGTAATTTACTTTTTCATTTGTATTGTTTATGTTACTAATGCAAATGCTATGTCGATTAATGATACACTACCCCGGTATATATATTACAGCACTGGAAGTGAGCAAACGTCGTATTTTGAATGTCAGTTTACCATGTATACCAGAAGACTATACAGAAAGCGAAAGGACCATTTATCTAACATCACTCGTCCCATTTGAACATGTCAATATGGTAGGTACTGCCACAGTGTTTTCTTGTACCATTAGTAGAATGGCAAATTCATTCCAAACAGTCCAGCATACTGTAACATACACATTTTAGCCAGTAATGACATGCTTTTAATTGATGACCATTCTATCTGAATAATCCATTGTTTGAAATAACTTTTACTGGTGACCAATGGTGGGGAAAGTGACACAATTTATTGTTGCCTAATCTAAATTCACCATTGGCAACTGGTGAGGGCCAGCCCAGCTCTGTCATGTACACAAGCCTATGAGGTACCATGAGAGCACATTCAGTACATACAGGACTTTTACATCGGAGTCAATGTACGGTACTCTAGAAGCAGTGAATATTCAAGTATTTTTATTTTCAAAAATAATCAAAAATTGCCAAATTATGTTTCTCAATTATTTGTTGTCATTGTTAACCTTTTCACCGCCAGTTCCCTTTTTTATCACAAAATAGTTCCATTTATAGTCTGCACTTTCCTTCAGAAGATTTGGACAAAAATGGCCAAATTTTTTGAGCGAAAAACAGGAAATTTACTGTTGGCTCCAAAATTAGGGTTCTTTTCCAGAAATATTGAAGAATATATGAAAAAAGGTCAGAAAAATTTGGGTGAGAAAGTCTGGTAGTGAAAATTTAAAAGCTGCACATACCTAGTCAACATAATAAACCTAGAACTCATTTTCAGTTTTGAGTGGTCTGATGTGAGACTACAAAATGCAAGTTGTGAATTAAAACATTTATCTGTATAATTATAGGTGCGTGCTACAGGTGGATTATTAAAATACTTGGATAAACGGAGAATAGGAGTGGAATTAGAAGAAAGTGACATCAGAGTACCAATATTAGGACTTAAGACATTTTCTCTGTGAGTATTTATTGTTCTTTACCATGTGACAGCTGGATAGAATTGTCATAAACTTGAATACCTTTTTGCTTGGAGTTCTTGCTGAATCAGTAAAACTAAGTTATTTATGTCCACTCATTATGTTTTGTTGTATTGCAAAATGAAATTCCAACTGAAAGGTTGACCATTAGAAACTCAGTACTACATGGTATTTTTCCCCCCTCACTTCTAGATTTGATTTTGTTTTTGATTTCCTCTATTAAGTGTGTGTCTACCCCCTCCTACAGTTTATAATGGTCAACCCCTAAAATAAAGTAATTCACAGTACAGTGTAGTGTTTAATACCTTGGAGGAAATGTTTGCACTACAATTTTTAATAGAAATCACTACTAGGAGATGGAGTCTATTAACCATAAATATGTTTTCATTTTACAGTTTTGCCCGTGTTGCATCATAGTTTTTAGCTCCGCTGTCGACTTTGTCGAGCGGAGCTTATCATATGAGTGATTGTCCGTCGTCGTCGTCCGTCGTCGTCGTCCGTGTCAATGTTTTACTTTTTCGACTTCTTCTTGAAAACTACAAGCCTAAATGCTTTGATACTTGGTGTATATGTACCTTGGGTATACCTCTCTTAGGTTTGTTCATTTCATGTTGATATCTTTAATTCTCTAATTTTGGTGAATATTTTTGTCATTTTTGGTAAAAACTGATAGTTTTGACTTCTTGTTAAAAACCGCAAGTGCAATTGCTTTGATATTACATTTATAGGTACTACATGTGGACCTCTCTCAGATTTGTTAATTTTGTAATGATATCTTTAATTCTTTAATTTTGGTGAATATTTTTGTCATTTTTGGTAAAAACTGATATTTTCGACTTCTTGTTAAAAACCGCAAGTCCAATTGCTTTGATACTACATATATAGGTACTACATGTGGACCTCTCTCAGATTTGTTCATTTCGTGATGATATCTTCAATTATCTAATTTTGGTGAATATTTTTGTCATTTTTGGTAAAAACTGATATTTTCGACTTCTTGTTAAAAAACGCAAGTGCAATTGCTTTGATATTACATATATAGGTACTACATGTGGACCTCTCTCAGTTTTGTTCATTTTGTAATGATATCTTTAATTCTCTAATTTTGGTGAATATTTTTGTCATTTTTGGTAAAAACTGATATTTTCGACTTCTTGTTAAAAACCGCAAGTCCGATTGCTTTGATATTACATATATAGGTACTACATGTGGACCTCTCTCAGATTTGTTCATTTTGTAATGATATCTTTAATTCTCTAATTTTGGTGAATATTTTTGTCATTTTTTGGTGAAAAGTGATATTTTCGACTTCTTGTTAAAAACCGCAAGTCCAATTGCTTTGATACTACATATATAGGTACTACATGTGGACCTCTCTCAGATTTGTTTATTTCGTGATGATATCTTCAATTCTCTAATTTTGGTGAATATTTTTGTCATTTTTGGTAAAAAGTGATATTTTTGACTTCTTGTTAAAAACCGCAAGTCCAATTGCTTTGATATTACATATATAGGTACTACATGTGGACCTCTCTCAGATTTGTTCATTTTGTGATGATATCTTCAATTCTCTAATTTTGGTGAATTTTTTTTGTCATTTTTGGTAAAAAGTGATATTTTCGACTTCTTGTTGAAAACTGTAAGTCCGATTGCTTTGATATTACATATATAGGTACTACATGTGGACCTCTCTCAGATTTGTTCGTTTTGTGATGATATCTTCAATTCTCTAATTAATTTATTTTGGTGAATATTTTTGTAATTTTTGGTAAAAAGTGATATTTTCGACTTCTTGTTAAAAACTGTAAGTCCGATTGCTTTGATACTATTCATATTGTTCATTTTCTAATGATGTCTTCAGTTTTTTAATTGAAATGTGCATTGCTAACAGCGGAGCTATCTCAGCCGATAGGCTGCTTGTTTTGTTTGTTTTTTATATTGACATTGTAATATACTGTATGCATTTTTGTCTTGTGTCAATGATAAATCGTTAAATGTTGAGTACATTGTTTGTTAAAAATCACACTGCACGATGGCAGTTGAATAAGTTTCTTCTTACAATGACATTGCATTAAATTTTGCTGAACACAATAAGATCAAATTCACTGAAACATACAGCATGTGTTTTTAGCTCCGCTGTCGACTTTGTCGAGCGGAGCTTATCATGAGTGATTGTCCGCCGTCCGTGTCAATGTTTTACTTTTTCGACTTCTTCTTGAAAACTACAAGCCTGAATGCTTTGATACTTGGTGTATATGTACCTTGGGTAGACCTCTCTCAGATTTGTTCATTTCATGATGATATCTTCAATTCTCTAATTTTGGTGAATATTTTTGTCATTTTTAGTAAAAAGTGATATTTTCAACTTCTTGTTAAAAACCTCAAGTTCAATTGCTTTGATATTATATATATAGGTACTACATGTGGACCTCTCTCAGATTTGTTCATTTTGTAATAATATCTTTAATTCTCTAATTTTGGTGAATATTTTTGTAATTTTTGGTAAAAAGTGATATTTTCGACTTCTTGTTGAAAATCGCAAGTCCAATTGCTTTGATATTACATATATAGGTACATTTTTTTGTTTTGTACTACATGTGGACCTCTCTCAGATTTGTTCATTTTCTAATGATATCTTCTGTTCTTTAATTGCCATGTGCATTGCTAACAGCGGAGCTATCTCAGCCGACAGGCTGCTTGTTCATGATTCTTCAACCTATCACTCATGTGTTATAATAACTTGAGCTACTTTTTATGAACAATTTATTATGATCAGGAATTTTCCTCACTAAAACTAGCCTAGCTTAGCCCAGTTGTGGCTGTTTATCTTTTTAGAGAATTCCCGTTAGGATTTAATTTGTAAAATTTCTTCTGACACAAACTTACCATGACTGGTTAATATTCTGCTAGAGTGGGCCCTCTAGCGGGAACACCATATTTTCATGATAGTTTTTATGCTAAAGAGTTAATGCAATTGTAATCTGCAAATGATATTAAGGCAGATTTTGTTCTGACCTGTTCTACTTAACCCTGTCTCGTGTATGACCCTGACACTCAAGCACACACCTACTTCCTATAGTGGAATCTTTTTAGCATCACTGAATATCATGAATAATTGAGAGCAATGAATAAGTCTCATAATATATATCGCTTTGGACAGAGACAAAAAAAATAAGAATTGTTGTTTCACATAAAATCATAGTATTAGCGTTTTGATGGTGCCATGGCCTGTTTGTGGTGTCCATAACCTTGAACCCTGAATATATCACTTTTGTCACTAAATGACAACTGCTGGTTGTCATACTCCAATTGTTATTCACATGTATTGAATAAAAGTGCCTTTTTTAGCTGTTTTTTTTTTTTGACAATTGTTTTTTATATATTTTATTTCATGTATTGGTACTTAGCCAAAATGATACCGAAATACCAAATAAACCCACATAGGGTGAAATATTGGGATATTCATGTTATGTATGTATGCAATTAATACTTACAGACAGGTTGAAAATTTGTGGTTGAACAAATTATTCAATTTCCTGCTATTTACATGATTTCATGAATAGAAGTACAAGTTACATGTCAAATCATGATGTATTTACTTTTTTGGTATCACAAAGGTAATTTTAGTCAGTATTATTCACGTTAACCTTACTTCCTTTAATCACAAATTCACAAAATAGTCCAGTTTATAGTCTGCATTTTCCTTCAGAAGATTGAGACAAAAATATTTTGGGAAAAACTAAAAATTGACTCAAATTTTTCCTGTTGGCTCCCAAATCAGGATTCATTTCCAGAAATATTGAAGAATATAAGAAAAGTACAGGAACATTTGGGGGGGGGGGGTCTGGTGGTGAAAACATAGCTGATGCATGTTTAAAGTTGTAAATACAGTGCATATTCTTGTATGTAGTTTCACTTTCTTACCAAATAATTGTTTCCACTAGTCATAACATGGTACTAGTCGATGACAACACATACAGTGCATTGCAAATATTCCACAAAGAGCATCACCCATCTATTTATAAGTTTGGTGGCAGTGGCTCCAAGGAAGGATTGAGTCTGTTTGGTGAGTCCATCATGTTTATTAGTATTTTCCTGTTAACTTATTGGTACTGTATTACAAAATGCATGGATTTGAATTTTTATGGTGTTACGGGTACTGTAATATAAAATGCAAGGATTTGAATTTTTATGGTGTTATGGGTACTGTATTACAAAATGCATGGATTTGAATTTTTATGGTGTTACGGGTACTGTAATATAAAATGCATGGATTTTAATTTTGATGGTGTTACGGGTACTGTATTACAAAATGCATGGATTTGAATTTTTATGGTGTTACGGGTACTGTATTACAAAATGCATGGATTTGAATTTTTATGGTGTTACGGGTACTGTATTACAAAATGCATGGATTTTAATTTTTATGGTGTTACGGGTACTGTATTACAAAATGCATGGATTTTAATTTTTATGGTGTTACGGGTACTGTATTACAAAATGCATGGATTTGAATTTTGATTGTATTGAAAAGTATGGAACAAGTTAAAAATGAAAACAAACATGATTATGATTCTAGGTAGCAAACAATCAATGGTAGTACACTCCTGTCATGTTGTTTTACACTTGAATAACTTGTTTTTGAGATGATACAAAAATTGATTATTATAACATACAAAAAACAATTTGTTGGTTTGTTATGAAATGCAAGTAAAATTCAACTTAGTTTCATCGTAAGCCAATGTCGTACACAAACACTCAATGTGAAATGTTATCCACCATATTTACCTGAAACTGTGTTAGCCAAGCAGAATTTGGGGGAGATGAACTGAGCATTGAAGAAGTATTTAACTTTTTCTCTGTGATAAAAGCTAGTCACATTAAAATTTGTATTCTTGAATAGGTGTCAGTGATCACCTGAAATATAAATTTGATTCTAATTTAGATTCAAAGAAAGATTGAGATGTTCCAAAAACGAAGTCCAAATTTGAATACTCAAGGTTGTTTTGGGGAGGAACAGAGGTGGTGATGGTGGCAAATTTGCAAAATAATGATATCTGCACAAGAGAAAAATTCTTAAAAAATTATTTCCCTATTCAGCACAAAAGGAAAAAGTGAGAACAAAGTATTATACATCTCGCCCTAAAAACAATAGAATTTAGCATATGCTGAAAAAGACATACCTGGTACTTGCATTTGTCCAAAAACTCTTTGCACTCATTCCAAAGTTCAAAATACCTTTATTTGATGTAAACTAAATCACCAAAATAGTTCTTGTGGTATAATCAGTAATAAGTGGTTATCTTATATTAGTTCATCATTTATTCAAGTAAACTATTACGTGACAACAATTGTCACTTGCAATACATTCTTGTTTCCAACAAAATTAACATGTAATGTAAAATACTTTATTTTCGCTTGGAATTACCGTATTTATCCAGGTAAGAGCCCATGCCCGGGCAAACGCCCACCCTTTACTTTTGATACAATAAAGAATGTCCTGGCATAGTACGCCCAGGGGGTTGTTTTCTACACTTGTAGCAAAAAAAAATAACAAAAACCTATTTTTTTACACTGAAGGAATGATTCAGGGGAAATATACTTTTCTTCCTATATTTTACATTCAATTCGTCAAAAATCAGTGAAAATAAATTCCATACAAAACACCAAAAGAAGTAAAATAATGTATTTTACAGTAAATCTGTTTTCAAAGCTTGTCCCTAGAGGACGCTTTTCTTTCAGATTATAGTTGATGCTACATGTATTCTATAGCACCTGTTTCATTAAAGTTACTATCTTTGTTGTCTCCACTGACTACCTGTGCAACCTTCATAATTGAAATTAGTCTACGACAGGTTTAGAAATATTTTAAAATGGGGTGCTTTCTAAATATTAAGCTTAATAAAGTTGTTTGTCCACATAGAATATGCTTCTTACATGCAATTGAGAAATCATTGTTCAAATTATTCTATCCAAGAAACATGAGTAACATTTCTTACATTACAGCTAATTATAATTTGTGTCCAGTTGGTTTATTTCATTATGTTCAGTATATGCTAGGTCCAGACTTTTATTATCCCTTGTTTCGCGAACTCGCCAAATGAACAAGAGCCGAAAATGAAGCAAAGATAAAATTTTATTTCAGCGTAATTTCTCGCACCCGCCGACTTATTTGCTTATTTTTATCTTCATTTTTTTACCATCCGCCGCATAACAAATCCAAGTTGCATTTTCGTGGGAGTATCATGATCAAAGTACCGAAGTCTCATGCAGATGAGAAACAAGGTTATAAATGGAATAAAATGTTATTTCATTTCTTCTTTCCGATTAATGATCTCACAATTCTTTGAGAATTACACAAATCTAATGGGAAAAAAAAATTTATTTTATTTATTTTTCGCCCTCCTCAAAAAAATTGACTTATAAAAACTTGCGAAACAAGGAATAAAAAAAAGTCTGGCCTAGGCTTTGTACGTGTTTCAAATTCCGATGAAATAATACCACTAGAGGGCGCTATAGTCATTTGAGTTCACTTTATGATACACCACCATCCTGACAGTGCATAGTGTATTAAATTTTTTCCTGTAGGTATAATGAATAGGACTAAGTCAGTCATAGGAAGTAAAATGCTGAGGTAGGATTAAGTGTTAGCAAGGTAGAATATTAAAATTGTATTATTTCTGTACTTGACACTAAGGTAGATAAAGATGTAGTACTGGACTCCAGACATTATTGTTTTAATTATGCTAATGTAGTTGAGAATAATTCACGTAATTAATGAATCTCTTATTTATTTATTGTTGGCATCAGAGGCATGCATGAGTAATTAATTCTGTCAGAGTACAGTTTTTGTTCAGAAATGATTGAGACAAAACAATGAAGATAATACTGTAAACAAACTTAACGTAATGTGTGCCATAATTCATTAGATGGCAGAGATACTGTAAACCACTTAATTTTCATAAGTTTTTATGATTTAATAATTTTATTGCGTTCATGTAGACAAAATTTCTCAAAAGTCACTTACACTCTGTGTATAGCGTTGGGAAAATCCTTTGAAAGTTTTTGGATTTTTTGAGGACTGGAAAGTCTTTGAGATGTCTTTAATTTAATTAAACAGGAAAAATAAAAAAATCTTTGAAAAGTTTTTAAATTTCTTCATAGTTTATTAATTCATTTTAGAAAGTCCTGTTTTCTCTAGGGAACTACCATATCCTCGGAACTTTGATGAGCTTTGGTGATGATGTTGGCCTGAATTAGGGGGCAAAATGTCTTGGGGAAAAATGCAAGAAAGTTTTGGGAAAAGTTCTGGAAAAGTCTTGAAAATCATTTGGCTCTTGGTGCTATGGACCTTGACTTGTTAACAGTAATCTGGCTACCTTCGGTGTAATGACAATATGATGCATTCCTTTCGCAGATTATGGTTTTTAAGACCACTGCAAGACGTACAAATATTGAAGGAAAGACAAGATGCTGTGGCATTCTTCTTATCACCAAGAAATATTGAAGTTGTGACATCATTACAGGATTGTCTTAGACATATCAAACATGTCTCAGTGAGTCTGTCTGTCTTTATGCTGACGTTGAAGTTGTAATAATTATTAAATTCACTTCCCACCTGACACAATCACCAAAATCTCTTATTGCATTGAGAAATACACTAAATTTTCAATGGTATTGAGCAGTGCTTTTGCAAATTTTTTAGCACTGCTTTCCACTGGAACAAAGCCTATGGAATTATTGATATTGAAAAGTTGTGCTGTTTTAGAACCATAGTTCCCCTCAGAATACCTGTATGTTTGATCTTTAGGTGTTGTGCATAAAACATATGTCAGCTACTTGGTGTGTACAATGTTTATAGTTCTGTTTGTTTTTGCAGAGAATCTTGACAAGAATGAGAATGGCGCAGGCTTCCATCGGTGATTGGCAAGCATTGTACAAGGTACTGTGAAAGTTGCATGGGATTTTTCCAGACCATTTAATGACATTTTGTAGACCCGGCTTTAGGGAAATTTTGTGCAAAATATTATTTCATGAAAGTTTACCGTAATTAGATTATGCAGATTACACCAGTCTAATTTGTCTCGAAGGGAATTACATTTAATTATAGTATACGTTGTGCATCCAGTGACGCAATACACCATCTAAATGATTAGTAAAACCTTAAAATCTATGAATGACAGACTTTTGTGTCTGACTTGTTATGGGCACCTACAAGTCAGTTTGTATGTGTGTTCTCACGGTAATGTACTGAAGTCATAGCGACAGCCAAACAGTGATGACAGAATTCTGTACTGACTTCTAGTTACAAAACCATTCTTGGGTGTATCTGAAATGTATGGATCTATACCTTCCATGACAAAAGTGTTTTATTTTTGAAAGTCAAAATTGCCCAGCTGTGTTTTTCAGAGATGACCATCACAATAGATGTGTGAATATACACCAGTCATCTTGTACTACAGATCGTTTTCTGTACTTCAATAAAGAACATTCACTTTGTAACTCTAAATTAGTTATGTGTATTTTTATTTCAGACGGCATACAATGCTATTTATATTGGTGATCTATGCAGGGCACAGTCTAACAATATAATGATTTTTAAGAAGGTAAGTAATAAATACAAAATTGTTCAAGCAGTATATAGTCAACTTGCACAATGACTATGAACACCTTATTTGAGTGTGGACAATCATTTACATGTAGGTTCAGATTTAGGGCTTGCTTTCATCTAATAGTGTATACAGTTAACCGGCATCTCTTATCGAGTGCCCACCTGTCTGTAGTAGCCACAATCAAACAGTAACAACCGGAATATAAAAGATGTATGGAGTGGCCTACTGTCTAATGCTTCTATTGATTGTTAATTTCCAGATTGCCAATTCATTCTCTGAAGATTTACATCGAATTGCTAACTTAATAAGTAAAATTGTGAGTACTGTTACATTTCTTCTTCTATTTCTTTTTCTTCTTCTATAAACTTCTGTAATCCAGTGTTGTATTTTTTATTTGTGCAGCATAGATCACTAAATACAATTGATGTAGATGCAAATAATGATTCTATAGGCTATGAAATTCGCTTAACCCTTAGACCGCCATTTTTATTAGCTCCGCTGTTGACTTTGTTGAGCAGAGCTGATCATATGAGTGATTGTCCGCCGTTGTCCACGTCAACTTTTTAGTTTTTCAATTCTTCTTGAAAATTTGAAAATTCTGATTGCTTTGATACTTGGTGTATATGTACTTTGGGAATACCTTACTTGGATTTGTTCATTTCATGATGATATCTGCAATTTTGGTGAATATTTTTGTCAATTTTGGTAAAAAGTGATATTTTTTACTTCTTGTCAAAAAACCGCAAGTCTGATTGCTTTGAAATTATACATATAGGTGAACCATTCCCAGATTTTTTCATTTTGTGATGATATCTTCAATTCTGTAATTGAATTGTGCATTGCTAACAGCGGAACTATTTCAGCCCAGAGGTTGCTTGTTAATTTTTCTATAATTTTTTTGTTGGCTTTTGACCAAATGGGCATAATTTTCCTTCAAGATTTTGATTTAATATGGAAACAAATGTCACTTCAAGTTTATTTTGTGACAAAAGTTGATTGATGATCGAATGATTCTATCGTTGGTTTGTTTACTGATTTTGTAGGGGTTGGACACAAACCTAGCTGCATTTCATTTGACAATCTCTGGTCTTTTTCGGGAAGAAACACAACATATATGTACCAAATTGTTTTTTTTGTTTCAGCTGAAAATATTCAAATTTTAAGAATAAGAAATTCAAAGTAAAAAAATTAACATATGAGGGAAACACAAATATTGTAACTATTGGGTTTCATGATAGAGGGCGCTATAGCCACATTTTCATGACTAAGTTTATGTTATCCCACAGGTGGATTTTGATGAGTCAGCAGTATTAAATAGATTTGTTGTCAAACCTAATGTGGACCAAGATTTAGATGAAAGTAAGTGGATTCATAATGCCTACTTTTGGAGAAAGGAATCAAAATCTTGAATATTGTTGGCCTGGTTTTTTGTCTGTTTCAAATGATATCTTAAAATTGATCATCTCTCATAGACATTCTTGACAATGATTGTAATACACATGTTTCTTAGATGTTCATGTAAGTATTTAAAAATGCACAATGACTATTGTGTGAAGTAATTGGTGGTATATACATATTATAATTTGCCCTCATTCAGTCAAATGTTTCTTATAATCTCAATAAAGCTACATTGTATAGGAGCTTCTCGCACATATTGCATGTGTAATGATTTGTTTTGCCTTCCAAGTCTGCCATAATCCGTGATACTGTTCTTCACCGAACCCTGTCCTTGGGAAACTTTGTATGCACCCACCACATCGCTATGCATTCTCCTGATCACAGAATGACCATGTTTTCTTTACCCTTCACCATCCCCAGTATCTTGATCAATGCTTTCATGTCGCTCGATGTGCCAAAAAGATTTACAGCCCACATACATGATATAGTGATTGAATTAGTCCTTTTTATTGACTCTAGAGAAACGGACATACAATGGATTACCAGACTTCATGACCAAAGTAGCAAAAGAAGAACTAAAGAAACTGAGTTCTGATATCAAAGAGTGCAACGTAATATACTTACCACAACTTGGTTATTTATTAGCTATCCCCAGAACACCAGATATGAAGGAGGAACAACATTTTCATATTGATGGGCTAGAATTTATGGTAAGGATTTCATCAGTTGGTATGATGAGCAAATTACTGATGTACGGTTTTAGTTTTTACCCATTTTGCAGACCCTATTTGACCAATTTCGTTTAAACATGGCGTAACAAATACATAAGGTCTGCATATGTACATCAACTCTTGTAGCCAACTAAACACATTTGTTTGCCGAGTGATGCCAGGCCTGATTTTAATCATTCTTTGTACAAACTTATGGTTTTCAGATTTTCATTTTTAAGGTGAGTCACATATTAGGAAGCTTAAAATCTCTTCAAACGAATTTTCAAAAAAAATTAACATGTGCAAAATTATTTCTCAACAGATTGATATCACTTGTATAACTCCTTTAGAAGTCCTATTTTCAGACTCCAGCCCTTTTCAAAAAGCAAGGCCTGAGTTTTCTGATGCATGGTATTATTTTTAATGTACAATACTTGGCAATGAAGAAACCATTAACAATAAAACATTTGTAAGAAGCAGATGCACACATGTCAACAAATTGAGTGTGCTAATGTTGGAGATGTTATATCTCCTAATAATGTTTTGCCTGTGGACACCTTAACTTGGCAGCTAAAAACGGGATTAAACATCAACAAGTTTAAAGAACAAACTCTATAAAGCAAGTGTTTACCTCAAATCCAATATTTGAAAAGCAAAACCATGTCAAAGCATTTCAACGATACATGCCCCACACCCCTCCCACACCCCTCTCCCACCCAACACTCCAACACTAATTTCTGCCCTAGATCTATTTTTCACCACTGATGATATCTTGGCAATTTATTTCTTTTGTAGTTCCTATCCAATAATATGGTACATTATAAAAGTGCCAGCACAAGAGGTAGGATATACGTCTTGCATCCTTATCAAATCATCAACTTATGACATAACAATAGTGCAAATCATTGCTAATATAGTATTGTAATGTATTTATATTCCCATTAAATTAACATTGATACTCACATTATGTGTAGTATAAGAAATTTTCATCAAACATTTATCTACACAAACAAGCAAAATCAGTTTTACAGCAAGTCTCAGAAGTATTGGGGCAGCCAATTTGCAAACTCGCTAACTGTTTAGTCAAAACCCAAGCAGTTAGCCAATTTGCTAGCGAGTTTGCAAATTGGCTGCCCCGATACTTCTGAGACTCCCTGTAATGCATTTTAGCAAAAATACACAAAGAACATGCACCACAAACTGGAATCACCATAAGGTATCTGTGTACCAAATCCAACCAGTCTCGGACCAATGGAACAGTTTTAATTTCGGACACTGTATACAGTAATAAATTTCACAGTAGTATAGTATGCTAATGTTTACAGTACTCTTTAAATTTATATTTCAGAATTAGATGCCATGTTAGGAGATACACAGTGTGAAATAACAGGTAATTCACTGTCATCTCATTCTTAGGCCATGATATTAAACAAATTCATTTATGTGGGCATATGGTTACTAGTAGTTCTCTGTTCATTATGTACTTAGTGGGCCTCAGCATTGCATAAGCATTTACTGTAATAGATTACTTATAATTTAGCGATTAGTCCTGGTTTTGGTCAAAGTTCGGAATCAGGGACTATTAATTTGGATTCTATGCATGCATTTCTCAGACGTGCTTTGACCAAATCACATTCAAACTTAAAGAAAAAGTTCCAGGTGAAAGATCTTCACAAATGTAGGAGAATGCAATTTACAGTTTTTTGGTATCAATTTTCAAAAGTGGTATACAAAAAATTACTTTAAATAAAAAAAAAAAATGTATGATTTACATGTGCACATAGATTTTCTTTACCATTTGATCAAATTTGACTAACAACGATTTTGGTTCTCAAATTTCCTAATTTCTGATACTTGATTATGCCATTTCTCAGATGATTTCATTCAAACTCTATATAACTATCATGCATATTAGGAATAAATAAAGTGGCTGACTGATGGCCATTTTGTTTTCCTTCGTGTCCATGCCGATCTCTCACTATTATATTGCCTGATTCTGTCAAACGTTTGCACACAAGTATTATAATAGTATTATACACTCATAATATAAGGTTGTGTTATTACGTGATTGTATCAAACATTACGAACTGATGGCCATTGCGTTGCCATGAGTCTTTGCGTTTATAGCATATGTTGTTATCATCACCTGGGACACGATTCTCGCACATGCGCAGGTGACGAATGCCATACCTCTTTATTTTGGGTTCTTGGCTCAATGTACTGTATACACTAAGGACTAATACGCTAACTAATTTTAGTAGATAATACAACATTAATTGTTGAATATTTATGACTTATTTTACAGACCATGAAACAAGTATTATGCACAGACTGCAGGACACTGTGCTAGAACATAGTCAGGTTTTATTTGCTGTCATGGAGCATGCTGCGGAGCTGGACTGGTAATTAATTAAATAATACTGAGAGTTTTGAAACTGTAAAACTATATGAGTATCGACCAATGCGCATCGGAGGCCGATGCGACGACGTACTGTCTGAGTGCATACTTTGAGGTTTCCTCATAATAACGTTATTATTATACATGTTTCCCTCCAAGAATACATCATGAGAATACCGAAATCTAAAAAGTTTAGAACAGAATCAGCGAACTTCTTTGTCAAACCCTGGTGTAAGCCATGTTTGCTTTTATTTTTAGACGACACTTACATGCGTAATCATTCCATATTTGAAATAGTATATAGTAAATAGGAATACATAATAAACATTAACACTACTGTAGAATACTTTATTTTCGCTTGGAATTTATTTTCGCTATTTTCGCTGAAGGGATGATTCTGTGAAAATAAAATCCAGCGAATATATACTTTTTTCCTATATTTCACATTAAACTAATCAAAAATCAGTGAAAATAAATTCCATACAAAACATCCAAAAAGCCTTTTCAGCAAAAATTTGTAAGGCCAGACTTTTTTTATACCTTGTTTCTCAAGTTTTTATAAGGCTATTTTTTTGAGGAGGGTGAAAAAATAAATGAAATTAATTCTTTTTTTCCATTAGATTTGCGTGATTCTCAAAGAATTGAAAGTGAGATCATTGATCGAAGAGAAGAAATGAAATAAAAATTTTATTCCATGTATAACCTTGTTTCTCATCTGCGCAAGACTTCGGTACTTTGATTATGATACTCCCACGAAAATGCAACTTGGGTTTGTTATGCGGCGGGCTGAAACAAAATGAAGATAAAAATAAGTTTTTAATAACTTCTATTTTTGCACATAGAAGTTGGCGGGCACGAGAAATTACGCTGAAATAAAATTGTATTTTTATTTCTATTTCACCTTCTGTTCATTCGACGGGGTCGCGAAACAAGGGATAATAAAAGTCTGGCCTAAATGCCATTAAATCATCAAATTGTGAAAATACCTAGCTGCAAAAATAATAGTGTGCAGTAATATATTTATATTTACCTTGTTACTTTCAGTCTGATATCCTTAGCTGTGTGTGCCAGCGACAGTAATTATATCAGACCTGAACTAACCAATGATAATCAGCTAATAATCCAAGGTGGGCGTCATCCACTACAAGAACTTTGTGTTAATCCATTTGTGCCCAATTCTACAGCGTCTGGTGGAAACCACAGCAAAATGAAATTCTTAACTGGTCCAAATTCCAGTGGTAAAAGTGTCTACATGAAACAGGTATTCGTTATTTTTCAAACATCAATATTTCTTGATAATATTTTTGTTATTTCTTCATATGAAAAAAATACACCATACTTGTGTAATGATTAAATCAAGCAATTATTAGATCAGTTTGGATGGTTCTAGCTTTATCAGTTCAGATTCGGAGCGAACATGAATCAAACAAAACAGAGTGAAGACACATCAAAGTTGGCTCATGTCATGCAGCAATGGTACTTCATCAGAAAAGATTCAGATTGTGTCAAAAACAATAATTCTACTTGTTGGACCACCTAAATTCTGTTAAAACAATATTTTTTTTTCCTGGCAGGACCACATTAAGAATACATTATCTACCTTGATGTTTCTTTTTCAGAAGAAATAAACTAGTTACGCTTTTGAGTCTTTGGTTTATTTCCAGCTGTCACACTTTCTGTTTTTTAATGACTGCCATTGGCATCTATAAATTCCACAAATAAAACTAAAACCCAATCTAATAATTCTCAATTATTATTAATTCAATCACCTACAAAAATATTATTGTTCTATTGAACTTTATTTTCTCATGTTAATTATAATACAGGTTGGTTTGATAGTATTCATGGCTCATATTGGCAGCTTTGTACCAGCAGAATCAGCGAGTATTGGTATCATTGATAGAATATTTACAAGAATTCACACTCGAGAGTCAGTTTCTGTTGGATTATCAACATTCATGATTGACCTTAACCAGGTGAGTACACCCTCAAGTGGCAAGATGTAAAGTTTACTTTGTTTGTTTGAATATTTTTACACCTTTAAGATTGTCACAACTACATTTATATTATTTTTGCAGGTATCTGTAGCATTGAGATGTGCGACTGAGAGATCATTAGTCATCATAGATGAGTTTGGTAAAGGGACAGACATTGTGGACGGTATTGCATTATTATGTGCGTCACTGCAACACTGGCTACAAATGAATACTCAATGTCCGCATGTATTTGTATCATCGCATTTCCATACTATTATACAACAACGTCTACTACCTAATTCATCACAACTCAGTTTTCAGGTATAGTTATTATTCTAATAGCTTCCTTTGTAATATTGATAAGCCATGCATACCCGAGTCTTTAAGCATATCACTTCAGAGTATGGATTTTAACTGTGCTCCTGGTGATTTGTTGAAGTGCAAGTCACCTATGCTAACAAGTTCTTTTTGCAGAATCCCAGTCATAGAGCCCTAGTTCTTTACATTAAAACATGATACATGTACAACATTTCCCCAACTTGAATGGTGACCAGTCTATCCCCAGATCAATCATAGAACTATTCACTGAATTCAGTTCTAGTAAAGAGCTGCTTGTTTGCATTAGTGTGGTAAAAACATTTTTAAACTGGCTTGGAAATTAAACAAGGCGAATCTTAGGAGATTTCATCCTTCGACTTTTTTGTGCTCGTCTTTGTGTTTCTGTATCAAGTTTGTTTGTTTTTTCTACTTTTCCTTTGGTTGTCACCATTTTGTTACAACAATGAAACTGTTTTGATTAAATGAATAAATATTAATAAATAACAATAACCACATCTAATCTACTTTATATCCTTTGATAACAGACATTGGAAGCATTGCAGGATGGCAATGATCTTGTATTCCTATACCAGTTAATAGATGGACATGCTACATGTAGCTATGCGCATCATATAGCTGCAGTAGCAGGATTACCAGATAAACTCATTCACAGAGCTAAGCATGTAAGTATACAGTGTAGTAGGTAGACACTGCAGCTCTTGCCTTCAAGGGAAATGGTTGGAAGTTAAAAAGTGGCTCTACTGAACATAGTAAAGTGAGTTATTAGGAGAGCTATGCTATTGCGAGATTGTCAAACTCATTCACAGAGCTAAGCATAAAATATACAGTGTAGTAGGTAAACATTGCATACAACTGCATGCCTTACCTTTGGCAATGGTCTGGGCAATACTAATGGTTCTCCTGAGCACAGTAACATAGGTGTGTAGGGGAGCTATGCTATTTTTGACTCTCTTGTGCGAAGCACAAAAAGGGAGTCTTTGCAGTTGGTGTGTCTGTATGTGTGTGTGTGTGTGTGGGTGTGTGTGTATGTGTGTGTGTGTGTGTCCGTCCGTCTGTTCCACTGATATCTCAAGAACCATACATCAGTTTTTGATGAAACTTGGTGCATAAATGCTCTGGGCCAATGCGCAGATTTGATTAGGTTTTGGTAAAAATCCATGCATATTAATTATCTAATTTGCATGATAATTAGCTGATTTTTAGCTGTTCCATGACTGTTCCACTGATATCTAAAGAACCACTCATTGGATTTTGATGAAACTTGGCACACAGATGCTCCAAACTAATGCGCAGATTTGATTAGTTTCGGGTAAAAATCTGTGCAATATTAATTACCTAATTTGCATAATGATTAATCAATTTTCGGCTTTTCCACTGATATCTCAAGTACTAATCATCACATTTCAATAAAACTTGGTACATAGATGTCATAGGACACTGCACAAACCTGATAGTTTTTAGGGTAATATCAGTAGATATTAATTACCTAATTAGCATAATTAATTAATTTTCAGCTTTTGATATTTCAAGTAGTAATCATCACATTTCAATGAAATTTGGTACATAGATGTCATAGGACACTGCACAAACCTGATAGTTTTTAGGGTAATATCAGTAGATATTAATTACCTAATTTGCATAATTAATTAATTTTCAGCTTTTGATATTTCAAGTAGTATTTGTCACATTTCAATGAAACTTGGTACATAAATGTCATAGGACACTGCACAGACCTGATAGTTTTTAGGGTAATATGAGTACATATTAATTACCTAATTAGCATAATTAATGATTTTTCAGCTTTTGATATTTCAAGTAGTAATCATCACATTTCAATGAAATTTGGTACATAGACGTCATAGGACACTGCACAGACCTGATAGTTTTTAGGCTAATATCAGTATATATTAATTAGCTAATTTGCATAATTAATTAATTTTCAGCTTTTGATATTTCAAGTAGTATTTGTCACATTTCAATGAAACTTGGTACATAAATGTCATAGGACACTGCACAGACCTGATAGTTTTTAGGGTAATATGAGTACATATTAATTACCTAATTTGCATAATTAATTAATTTTCAGCTTTTGATATATCAAGTAGTAATCATCATATTTCACTGAGACTTGCTACATAGATCTTCTAGGATTATGCAGAGACCTGATTAGTTTTAATTGGATATTAATTACCTAATTTGCATAATGTTCCACTGATATATAAAGAACCACAAATTGGATTTTAATGATATTTTTATAGAGAACTATGCAGAAACCCAATTAGTTTTTGGTAAATATTTATGCTTATTAATCACCTAATTAACATAATTAACACTGATATCTCAATTACTGATCATCACATTTGAATAAAATTTGGTACATAAATGCTCTAGGACAATAGACCGGCCTGATTAATTTTGGGTTAAAATTTGTTCATATTAATTCTCTAATCAGCATAATAATTCATAATTTTTTTGTTCTGTTCTGTTCATATTAGTTACCTGATTTACATAATTAGTTTTCAGCTTTTCCATCAATATCTTATGTACAAGTAATTTTGAATTAATTTTTAATGTGTCTTCAATACTCTCAGCACACGGGAGTTCTTTCTAAGCTTTCTTTGATCAAAATGTGAAATGGGAGAGTGATAATTAACTCCTCTGGGTCTTAATTTGGGTGATTGTTAGGCGAGTGGAGTGAATTACTCACCTTAGAAAGTACGATGTGAACTGAATGTCAACAACATATGAAGTAAAGTTTGTGTGGACAGCATTGCAAGATAGAGAAAATGTTCCGTAACATGCTTTTCTGTTATAATATACATTTTGTATTATATATATATTTCAGGTTGAAACTTTGTTGAAAGAGAACCGACCTGTGCGCAGAGCCGATTCCAGTGGTTTGGATGCACAGTATAAATGTTGTGAGACAATAGTCAATAGATTCCTATCTATGGAGCTTAAAGAAGAAGATCTAAACAAGTTTCTCAAAGATTTTGTGATTCCTGCGTCTAAAGATCTCAAACACAAGGAGTACTAAATGCCAAGCTGATGACGTTCTATTCTCTAAATCAGTATAAATTCAAGTTGAAATCTGTGATTGTCAGCATGTTTGAATGCTTGCTTCCCATTTTATTGTTTTTTCAAATTTCATTTCTCCAAATATGTCACACAAGACTTTAGGCATCAATAAAAATGATTGAGTGTTACACTGATAGAATGCTTGAATGCATCACAATGCCAATTATTATTATACATCTGTCACTGTAACGCCATAAGTTACAGCGTGCTGTAATTTTGTGGGGTATTTTCATCCTACCATATTAGGAAATGCAAATTCCAAATATGGAATCATTATGCGCGTAAGCGTCCTCTAATAATAGAAACAAACATGGATGTCACCAGAGTTTGACCGGACTCCTCACATAGAAGTTCACTAGTACTGTTCAAAACATTTTGGATTTCAGCATTTCCATGGGGTATCCTTGGAAAAAGATGTATAACAATAAGGTTATTATGAGGATACCTCAAAGTAGACACTCTGACAGTACGCCGTTGCATCAACTTCCGCTGCGCATTGGTCGATACTCCAGCTGTACTGTCTTCGTGCATACTTTGAGGTATCCTCGTAATAACCTCATTTTAACACGTCTCAATTTGTATTATCTTGTAATTTACTGATTTGAAAGAATTTACAATAAAAACAAATTTACTTTAGTTTCAATTTCATTATACGTAAACAATTTTTAACTACCATTTTGAGTTTTTAATTGTCAGAAGTTTAACGAAAACCTATTCTTTCTGACGCATGCAGGTCAATCATTTGGCAATAAACAATTATGCATTATCATTGAAAACAAACAAATAAAAATTAATGTAAACTGTTCTATTTCAGAATCAGAAAATAAAAAAAAAATGGCCAAAAAGTTGTTTGTGTACTTTTATTTGCCAATTTATGCTATAAATCACAAGGGATTATGGGTAATGACAGGCCGTGTGTAAGAGGTGTACATTTAGTTGAATAAATACAATCCATCGATACTTGAAAACAATATCAGATTAATCTTACTTAAACATACTCTTATTGAACATGTGCACCTCAAAGAGGATGAAACAGCTGGCTGTACTTTTCATGACCACTCATTCTGCATGACTGTTTTCTATCGACTGACACTGACTGCTTATACTGACTGTGTGTGACCCAGCACACTTAGGTTCCTGTAAGACACCATTATGTTATCTTACTAGTTTATGATGTCACAAAATCACTATTGCTTTAAGTTGAATATTTGTCTAATGTAGACAAAGTGGATCTTAATCACCCAGAAAATAGTGGTATCACAATCCATAATGGTGATATAAGAACAAGCCAAGTGACATTGATAATGTTTGACCTTTGTTTATGATTGATTCTGGTCGCTCAATTACTATCTAAAGTGACCAAGTTGGTTATTCAGACTCGGGAGGCACTTACCCACCATTACATGTTACTTCTGGCTAACTCAAAACAGTTTACTCCCATTGGATCAACAATTAGCATCACCGATACACAACAGCAGACACTGCATTTCCGAGTGACCTCTCTGACCCAAAAGCTGATGGTCTTATGCCACTTCAGGGGTGGATAGGTATGGGTGAGGTGCAAGAAAGACTCAACTGCGACTCAACTATCTTTAACCGTAGATCTTCCTGACTGGTGTACAAGGCAAAACATCCCCTTAGAGTGCAAGCACATCAGGGGGGTCCATAACAATATCACTGACACACCATCATTGCCTCGAACCAAATTTTGAGCATGGACTGGCAGATCTCTTAGGCCAGAACCATACACCAATCCCTTTTTCCCCCACGGAACACCCATTGCCAGACAGCACTGGCTTGGAGCACAATGTTCATCAACTGGGGCAACATCGATGTGTAAATGATATTAGCTATACTCAAGAGATTGGCTCTATAAAACAACACACAAATGACACTGATAGCACTACTCTGGCTAATTCCATGGTGGACATCCCCAGCTGGTGGACTTTCTAGTACGGTAAGAAACATCTGTCTGTGATGACAATCAGTTAGGGTAGGAACATCAAAAAGGAAGATCTCATTAAAACACTGCTCAAAAGGCCGTCTTGCACATGTGCTGTGGCACCGCCAACATTTTAGTCCTTATTAGTGTTTGAGCAGGTGCCCTACAAGCCAAGATTGGTCACTTTGGCTTCATGCAGATACACAGTGAGTGAGCTCTGTCCTTTGCTGATAATTTAGGGGTCTTTCAGGATGACTCAGTCCCTTTATGGGCTAACCTCCTCAGAGCTAAGAACCAAGACTTGCTGAACTGGCCTCACCTATATGCACTCCATAGTGAGTATGGTTTCTGGTACAAGAGGGCAGCAGACACTGTGTCCAATGTTTGCGCTCTGGCATTACGGGAAGCAAGGAAGCAAATACGGATGTCCCACTAACTCCAATGTTTTTTAATGGTACTCTGTTAGACCATATGCTGGCATCAGGGTACTGGAAGTCATGCAGTACATTTATTTCTAATTACCTTCAAAACCTCTTTCTTGATAATGTCTGGTATCATAGACTGCGGCTTTACTTCTTAGATTTTGACTTGAACCCACTTTGCCCAACATAGACAAATATGGTGGTAATAATTGGTGCTGCTACTTAGTAGTCAACTACTTACACTACCCACTCGCCTCCCGAGGCACCAGGGCATTGCCCATGGGGAGCTGCTCTTATTCAGCTTGGAAACGTGGATTTTACAGCTTATTACCCATAATCCCATAAGTGCCATGCACATTGTGGGTGATGCCATTATTTTTTTTTTATTTCACGGTTTAACTAGCTGGCAGTAGTAAGACTCTGTCTGGTAAATCGGTTGACTGTACACAAATTCAAACAATGGAGGTTTGACTCTAGGAAACTAATCAAATTTGGAAACAGGCACTTGGAGTGATGAAGCATTCTTAGTGGTCAAGAAGCACTAGTATTAAAGGATGTTCATGAACACTCGCAAAGTAATAATAGTGCCCTCTATGGCCAAGTTTGGGAATTACTCCTTGCAGCTAAAAGTTTGTTGATGATTAAAGCAGGGGGGAGTCGTCACTTGCACATGTGCCATGCGCACGTTTATGTTGTATATTTATATACAACACCGTTAATTTATCTTCGCGTGTGAACAATCGGTTCTTGCCAACCAGTTGCGCACACGTAAACAAGTGCAACAGCCTATAGTGAATACAAATCTGTATAGATTCTAGGGTAGTGAAAACTGGAATCTACCACACTGTAACAAAACTTAAATAAGCCTGGGTAAGGTAGTTGAATATTTGAGTGCACATCCTATATTTTGATATATACAAAAATAATACATAAACTGGATTTTAACAGCCAGCCACTCAAGTAGTGATTTATTTGAAATTAGTACAATATGGCATGAGGATATCAGTTATACAACCCAAATATAATTGCAACTGTGGCAGCTGGCTATAGCATTGTATGTTTTTCTGTTAAATAGAAAATGTTTAATGAATTATTTTACTTGTTACAATTAGAATGTTGTACTTCCACTGACTGTTGGAACACCAGAAATATTCAATATTCTTAAAGCGCGGTCGTCGTCGCGCTGCGCATGTGCCACATTTGTGTTGATAAACATTGATTTTCACACAATCCAATGCGCTCTTCAAATGAAAATCACAAGTACGAGGTTTGACCTGGGCGCAACTTGCACTGATTACTGCCGTTGACTCCTTCGATACCTTCCAATAACATGAAAATTACTTGTTTAAAGCTTGGAAACGTCTCAGTTCGTACTCGTTGATCTGCGCAACAGTCAAAGTCGCCATCTTTGTTTATATGAGACCCCTACCGACGACTACCGCGCTTTAAATGCCGGTAATATTTGAAATAATATTTACCTTTTTTTGAAAAAGGTACACCCACAGGCACTTAAATCTACACGTGTAACTCTAAATTAACATATACTAGTAATGTTCAATAACGAAGTTTTATACAGTTTTTTTTTACTGTGTTTTTTTTTTCCTTATCAAATTCTGTCTTGTCATAACAAGCACAAGCGTTTGAATCTTAGCGTAGGCTGTGTGGTAGTGATTAGGATACGGTCAGCCTGGTCAGGCGATCCTACTAACCATCCCTAACACACATTCCTGTAGGCAGGGGATTGTGGGCCCGAGGCTCGCTATTTGAGCCACGGTTCGCATAGTAACGAGCGCCCTTTGGACAGGGATATGTTTTAGTGACACTGTACATGCGATACCCTGCTCCTAATAAATACAGAATAGTCTCAATTGCTTGTGGATCGAAAAACATGCGAATCGTCAAGATTTCCAAGAGAACGACTTACAACTTGTCATATCTGCGCTCGTGCTCTGTTATGTTTACATCATATCACTATGTTCACTTTCACTGAATTCAAAGCTAGCAGCCGCCGTGTTTTCATATTTGTATCCCGTCATACAGTATAAATTCGTTCTTGCCACTTCCGATTGACAGACAAATTTTGATTGGTGCATATACTAAAACGTCTGTGTGGATTTTGTGGACAGTTGGCACTTGTCACGGCTATTTGTGTGATTGGCATATTAAAATGGTATCCTAGTTCGCGAGAGTCAATCCAAAGAACAAAATAAGCATTTAGAATGTCGGATAAAAGATAAATACGGGTTTAATTCAACAGGTCGCCGAGGCAATAATAGCCAATCACGTGATGCGTTTTATGAACGAATTTTGTCACTTCCTGCTTCCGGTTGAGTACCACCATTTTGGATTGCGTCCGGAGATGTGTTGGGTGTGATTTGTTTCATTGAACACCAATCGATTTTAGTTGCCGCCAGATACTTTTGTGACGTATCCTTTTTATAAGTACTGTCATTTCACAAACGGAATATGCCACTTTTCCCCGGCAAGAAGAAGGACAAGAAAGCGAGAGCTGAACAGCTCACGGAAAACACAGCAGATATGCCACAAACAGACCCTCGTCACCACCAGAATGCTGCCGATTACAACGGGGCAAATAGCGGAGAACAACCTCGTCAGCGACCGTCTCCTCAGCAGCATCCACAACCAGGGATGACGGCCGGTGCGTACGGAACAGCCGTGCCACCGAGAGCACCGTCATACGGCAAAGACAGGCGACCTCGGCTAGTCTTTCACTGTCAATTAGCTCACGGTAGCCCGACCGGCAGGATAGAAGGTTTCACCAACGTTAAAGAATTATACGAGAAGATCGGCGATGCGTTCGACATGCCCGCTACTCAGGTAGAATAAAAATACTAACATTTATAATTTATTTTACCCTGTATTTTAAACTATTTTATTAACATTACACACAAATTAATACACTGAGGGCGGAACGCACCTCGTTATTTAGTTCCAATTGAAAGAAAGAAATGTACACGTTCCTGCCCCCATAATAAATCACTCAGCCATATATTGGTATTTCTTATCATCGCCAGTATTTGCTTTTAAGTGCATGTAAGGGCATGGTACACATACATATAGGTAGGTTGTAGTAAATAATTAATCATAGATAAAAACAGTCACGTTGTGTAATGCATCAAGGCAGTTTGTTGTGTAAAACTATAGAATATATGTGGGGATAATTACCAATATTACACTCTGATGATGTACATGTATATAGGTTTCCATTCATTTTTTTATCTCGCTTCCTTAACCTCAAGCAAGACATCTTTTTCGTTGACTATACAAGAGTTGTCCTGAAAGCCAATCTGTTTTTGTCAGTTACTAGTATTTTGATATTTTTAAAAAATGTGATTGTTATCTTGTACGCAAATTGAAAGGATTCAGTGAAGTAATGATGGCAAAAAGCTTTTGACAGTTCATTGTATGTTGTTTGGAAATATAAATGGATTCTGGTGTAGTTGTTGAGTTTATTCTGCGTGCAACTTAATTATTTGTAAGAATTCATTTAATAGTATAATAATATAGAAAATATCTGATTGCAAATAATTTCATTGCAGTTCTATTACATTGTATGTCTTCGCTTCAATTATTATTCCAGCAGTCAAAATTGAAGACTCTAAAATTTACATTGTATTTTTTTAAGTACATTGTCGCATGATTTTTATTTGTGTCTTGTGCCAAAATTTTCCAACCTGACTTTTTATTGGGACCAAGACAAGATCGTTTTTTTTTTCAGCATATGCTGATCCAGTCCTGATCGTTCACATACACATTTCATAACATCACACCTCTATCATGATGGATCCAGTGTTCTCGAAGCCTTATTTTCACCCAAAATTTTTTTGCTGAAATTAGGCAATGGAAGAAACATTTTTTTAATTTCAAATGTTTTGTTCTAGTTTTCAATCCACTTGATTCAATGTGGTTTTTAAGATGAACCAAATAATCATGTGTTTTAGCACCAAGACTGTATAGATCTTGTAAAGACCAGTAAACAAATATTTATTTTTTGGGTCATTGTGTGCGTGTCAGTTTAAATGTGTATATCACAGCTTTTGCTTTAGAATTTTGTTATCAGAATTTTAGAAATAAAATAAAAGCACAATTTTAATGATAGTTTTAAAATGTTTAAAAACTATACACACATAACCATTTTATGAATAAATTGACAAGAAATTTTTTTTTCTGGGCCTGACTACTACATGTGTAGTGTCCATGTACATGTAGACCAGTTTACAATTTACAAATGTTTTGGTTTAGACTGGTTTTATTGCAGAATCATCAAAATATCACTTAAAGATTTCCCAAATTGTATATGGCACTTTATGAAGCTTGTTATTATAGACAGTTTAGTAGGAAGGACAAGCAACTTCAGTGATTCTATTGTAACAGGGTGAGCTGGAAAAAGTTAAGCTCTTTTAAACCAAATGTTATTTCGTTTTCTCGTAAAATGCGTGTTTTTAGGCAGAGAGTGTCGTGAACTCTTGCAAAATGCGTGGTTTCATTGATGAGAGTCGTCTATGTATTCTAGTAGTCTAGAAATGGTGATTGTTGATCACGAATTTGTGTATGTAGATGATTTGCTCAATGTTTTTTTTGGATTTGATGACTATGGAAAGGATAGTGAAGAAGATCCAAACCCAGTACACATTCATGTTAACAACCTGGAAAGGAGCAGAGATTTGCGATTTCTTTATCGTTGCGTAAAAGAAACCCCTTGAAACAAAAAACCGAATATAGTGTCAGTGAAAATAACATAATAAAGAGAATCGTGCCTTATCTATATCAATCAATCAATCAAGTTATCAAGTAATACTGTATTCAAGTTATTTTGTTGAAAATAGGGTACAAACTTAATCATGCACTCTGGTTGAAAGACTAAACATGTGTAGTCAAGATTCAGAGTCTATTTTAAAAAAAAAATGAGAAACAGAGAACAACAAAAAATGAGCGTAGTCGGTGAAAAAATAACATAATCAGAAGATTCATGCATCATGAAAACTAAAATAACAGGGTATAAACTTTGACATGCATTCCGGTTGAAAGAGTGTGAACAGGTAGTCAAGATGACGACAGATGTGCAAACAGACGGATTGAAAGTCCATTTGAAAAAAATTGCAAGATAGAAAACAAGAATAGTCAGTGAAAAAAATCATAAGGAGATTCATGCATCATGAAAACAAAAATATTCAAATATTTTGTAAAAAACTGGGTACAAACTGAAAGTAACTTAGCTACCACCACATTTGTTGACCATGCACGGAAACATTGCTGTCGTTTGAAACTAACTTTCAATTTTATTCAGTTGAACAGAAACATTTAGTCACAAGAACAATTGATAACTATTGTATGTTGGAAAGATGCATATTTCGAAAAAAGAAAATGACTCGTTTATGGAGAGATACTTGTAGTTTGATTCGAATGTTGCGACATCACAACTTAAAGATATCAAAGTAAATATGACGTCATTGTTTACTTGCTCATTAGAATATTCCAGCCCAGCTTGCGTTTGGCATCTGGCGTTTGATTTTGATGTTTGTCGCAGTTGTGTGTCCTTCCTACTATATTGTCTATGTTGCCATCAAGAAAATAAAATGTTTTCAAATACATTAAAAAGTACACTTTCAGATAAAACATGCAGAATATTTCTGGCGAGATTCAACTTCCCTTGACATGTGGTGGGAAACTTAGATGTGTAATGTAGTACACACGATTGAAAGTTCAAATTAATTTGATTGAACTCTTCATCTTATCAGCTTGATGCATTTTCTAATTTACATTTGCTTCAAATTGATTCCTGCAAAATTGAAAATTAATATTTCAAATAATATATTCTATTATACTATATTTTGATGTGGTACATGTATATCATAATCTTTGATATAGGCTGGTTACGAGCCTCTTCATTGTTCTATTCAAATAAGCCTGTGATTAGATTACATAAGCCGATGCTTGCATGATTTAGGCAAGTTGGTTCATGAATGCAGTACATGTACATGTATTCGGTTTCTTGGGCTTGACAGATTATTGTTAAATTCTTCCTGACAACTTGTCTCTATAGTATTGACGTGACCTCTAATCCGTCAGGGGCTGACAATACTGCAGCAATTATATTAAATTGTTATTCTTCTTTCTACGCCTTGATCTAGTTCACACATGGTGATATGGCAGTCAAGTGTATCAATGATTTTTGAGTGTGAAATTTAATTTCTCATTTTAAATAACATTAAATTGTAATATAATTGATCAAAAGAGAGTGATGTGTAGAGTGTTATATTTTTAGATTGACAATTATTAAATTATTATTTTGATGTTTACTTTGGATATTTTCGTTTTTTTAATCCAATTTCGGAAAGAAGAACAAGCTTCAACACGTGTGTATGATTTTTGCTCGTTAATTTGTTGGTTCTGTACGTGTATATAATTTTGCTCTCAAAACAGCATCTTAATTTTGTAAGTGGGTGCCTTTATTTCAGGGAGTAAGTCACTAAAAGCGTGTTACAATCATACATAATTCATACAGTTGTCATGTTGTGATGGAGTCAAATTCACCTTTCAGCGACTGACAATCAAGTCTGCTTTTCCACCTACATTGCAATTACGTAGGTAGTGAACTGATAAGACTTTGTTTGGCTTTCTTTGATGAAGATTGTTAAAAATTGAATTTTTGTTAGCATGTCTCAGCATGGATACTGGAAATGTGCTTTTATTATTATCATAAAATTCTGAACTTTAATGAATATTTCAATAATAAATCATTTAAGCAGAGCACCTCTATATTTAATTTCTCTCACATCAACTATTCCATTTGGATTTAACATTTTACATTTCTCAAAAAGGGCACAGTATTCCTATTTTTATCAAGACCAGCTTGTTAAAAAAAATATTCAGTCATCCACAGTGTGGAAATACTAATTAGGAAATAAATTGCCTGTAGGTAGATTTTAACAGCCCCACCTTTCTATTTCATACAGCAATGACCAGATCAATTAATGTTAACGTTTGTGGAATTGAAAGGTTTCTCAGATAACACCTGATTGACAGACTGTTAATGACCTTGACAGTGAAGTATTATAAATAATGGTCATCAGCGATGAAGGCTAATCGGTATGACAAGTTCTGATGTATACCGTTAATGCCTGACGCTGATTGGCTAGGGACTTTGGGAGATGTGACACAATGGTGGGGAATTTATCAAGCTTTCCAATACATTCATTTGATAATTGTTATCTTTCTGTTTGAGCGTAGTGGGTTCACAAAGTACAAAATACATTGTATCAAACTGTGTCAATTAATGATGTGTGCTGTGCATTCTGTACCACCACTATCAAATGATACTCTATGTTCAGCTATACATGTATATTTCCATGACCTCACGCCAATCGTACTTGTACATAATTAAGTGTCACAAGGGGCATCATAGTTTTATCTCTCAAGACCCAATAATGAACCTACAGTCATGAAAATACAATACCGGAAGCCAAATTTGGTCGTCATTATATCTAGTTCTCTGACTGTGTATGAATAATTATCTTTTGTACATTACATAATATGTTCATATTATCTTGGTATGAAAGTTTTTGCAGTATCACCATGGAAACTTGATATTTCCCTGCATTATTTCTTTACATTATGGTAGTGATTATCGGTATATGCTAAACAAAACATGTAATGTGCATGTCTTGTAAAGTTTCATTCATTCTAAAGTTTATTTTATCGTTTGTCATTTTTTTCAAAATATATTATCAAGGATTTATAAGATATGGATATAATGCAACTTTCATAACCATGTACAATGATATGCAATGATGTAAACTAGTAATGTTCTTTGTGAAAGGTTTCCCATTAGTGCACGTCAATCCTACAGATTTCTAACCAATAACATCACAGAACGCAGTGGATGGTTGGAAATGTTTGATTGCATAAACTGAAATGAGTATGACCACGACATCACCACTTTTTATAGCTGCAAAGTAGAATTATTACACATTTTGCGATTTAAGGTCTGAAATGAACAAAAATTTGCAGATCCACTAATTTGCATTAGGATTAAATCCTTGATATTATCTATTTTTCTCTTCTAGTCTTGATTCCTTATAAGCAGTGGCAAACTGTGCATGTTTTGACAAGAATTGAACGCTTACGGTATTAATAATAAAAAGAATGTTTTCATGGCAATGACAGGTTTAAAGATGCTGATTAGATTCAGTGTATTCTGTCAATATGATATTGATTGTAAGTAATCTTTTAGTAATCACCATGACAACTGAGGCACTTATTTTTTTCAGAAAACCATATACAACTGTACTCTTATAGGTCACAACTGCCATGCGCGTTAATAGCCCACTTTAGTTGATTATTTCCCCATTTCCAATATTTTGCAAATCTACATGTAATACGATACAAAGTCTGCTCATGAGTGAATGCTTGGTAAACGCCCAGCGTTGATGATATGTATAGTAAACCAATTTAAATTCATGCACAACAAATTTTTTACAACTTCCGTGATTCAATGAAATGACAAAATTTTGCAGCACTGGGAATTGGTTGGTGTTTTTAATGTATTTTGTTCGATCACTCCAGAATATCGATGGCAGCAAATATTTAACAGTTTACTGCATGTCAAATCAGAGAATTGTTTCATACATGTATGAATTTCCATTAAAAACAAAGCAAAATGGGTTAGGGTTTGTTTTTTTATTTATATGAAAACTATAGTGTTGTCTAAAAATTATGAGAATCGGGTTATATGCGTCAACTGAAGAAAGCTTTAATTTAACACATTTAAAAAAACACATTGTGAACCACTTTTTTCTTGTACATTGGTATTACCTATATTATAGAATATTTTAGAAAGTATCTGCCCGCTTCATTTAACATTACAATACCTCAACACATCACCAACCACATAATATAGTCACATACAGTTATTAGCAATTAAACAGTGCAGTCTAAGACACAATTAATATTGTATTCCAGAATTTATTGCATTTTAATATCATTATATTTATGCACTGGCATTACCTGTTATATTAAATTTTCTTTGTTTGTAGAAGAAAAGTGAAGGTGAAATGTTTCTGGTTTAATCAAAGTTTCAATGATATAGACATTAAAATAGGTATTTATGAACCGTGAAATTTGTTGTACTAATCGATCTACTATACTACAT
Organism: Saccoglossus kowalevskii; assembly: GCF_978046115.1. NCBI lineage: Eukaryota > Metazoa > Hemichordata > Enteropneusta > Harrimaniidae > Saccoglossus > Saccoglossus kowalevskii. The sequence continues at coordinate 33,117,645 of NC_140649.1, read as the reverse complement.
ATTCTAATAATATTTAAAGCTTACTAATGATTTATTTGTTCTGATTTACTGGTACAAACATGTTAAAATTGTTACAGTTCTTTTTAGCTGTATTCATGTTTTCAAATTAATAACTTGGCAAGGGACTACATGTCTGCTGTAATATAGTACTACGTCTATACTCCAGCAACAAAACATGACTCAAACATGTATGTAAATGAAAAATTTATTGTTCCTGTTGTTCTTTGTTGAAATAAACATCTCGGCACAATTAGTTTTTAGAATGTCGCAATGTGTTTTTGGCTCCCAGAAGTGGTTATATTTCAATATTTTGGTGGCTTTTGCCAAAATTACACTATTTGATCACTGAAGTCCATTTTTTTTTCAAAACTTGAAGTCCATTTGCCTTAAATTTATTATGAAATATTATTATAAAAATATACTTGTACATGCTAATGTGTAAAATAATGCATCAAAATGTTGGTGGGTAAAAAAAAAATATTGTTTGCCTACTGAAAAATATCAAATTTAATATCTTTACGAAAATGATTTACATCAAAGGTAGATTAGGTGAAGAAACCTGCAATTGACAGTACAGCTATTGTAGAACATGTGCAAGAAATGGCTACAATTCATTGTATTCAAATTGATGAATGGACATAAATGGAGATTATTACTCGTGCAGGATTATAAAGATAAACGCTTAACAACTCTGTATTTATCAATTTTTCCTTTATGCTCAGTAGAATTGGAAAAGTAAAACAATTTTGAAGTTTCTGGGTTGAGTAGGTCAAGTATTTATTATTTTGTTTTTAATTTCCCCAAATGAGGTGTTTAGATTGTTGCTAAATAATGATCATTGTTTACTGTCGCCGCCATATTGTTCTGAACACAAAAACGACAACATTGCCAGCTAAGTTGCGGACTGGTTCACTATGCGTGTCTCAAGATTGTTATGTGATTAGAACATGTTGGGTCAAACCAACCTCGACAGGAGACATCAAACTAATAGTTTGAATATAAATAATGAATACCAAGAGAAGTTCCAATTAGCTTTCAAAACTATCTTAACAAGATGATTAACTAGGTACTAACACAGTATGTTAGGACACAGTGGGTGGTGTGTCTAGTGCGCAGCATAATACTTTCGATTTCACCTCAAATATTGGTAGATTTATTTTATTTAGCTAAGTTTTAAAAACACAAATATACATAGTATAAAAAAGAATGACGTCCTTTGAAATAAACTCTTGTATATACATGTACACAAACGTAATATTTATCCCACTCTGATCGCGATTCAAAACTTGCCCAAGATGAAATAAATTGTTTTAAATTAAATATTATTTCACAAGATGTGCAAACACTGTAGTAAATGATGTACATTTTGAGGATGACATTTTACTTATTAGTCCCCGTTCGGACGAAGTCCGAAAACGGAGACTTATAATTCGGTCTCCGTCCATATGTCTGTGCGTCCATGCATTCGTGCGTCCGTCCGGAGTCACATCTCAGATACCCTTGGACCGATTCTGTTCATTCTTTGCATGTGCCTAGTACTTCATGTGGGACATATGCACATGCAGTGGTTTAGCGATTTGATTCAAAATGGCCGAATGGCAGCCATCTTGTTTTTTGAAAATGTTGTATTTTGGACATGCTTTGTCAGTTTTCATTCAAACTTGGTACATAGAATATACATGTTAGGATATATGTTCGTGATGATTTATTTCACAGTTGGATCAAAGATGGCCGACTGGCAGCCATCTTGTTTTTTGAAAATGTTGTATTTTGGACATGCTTTGTCAGTTTTCATTCAAATTTAGTACATAGATCATACATGTTAGGATACATGTTCCCGACCGTCCGTGAGTTCCTGAGTCTGTTCGTCCGACCGTCCATGTGTCCGTCTGTCCGTGCGTCAGTCTGTCCAACTTCATATTTCAGAATCCTGTGGACCGATTCCATTCATTCTTTGCATGTGTCTAGTACCTTATGTGGGACATATGCACATGCAGTGGTTTAGCGATTTGATTCTAAATGGCCGACTGGCAGCCATCTTGTTTTTTGAAAACGTTGTATTTTGGACATGCTTTGTCAGTTTTCATTCAAACTTGGTACATAGATTATACATGTTAGGATACATGTCCATGACGATTTATTTCGCAATTGGATCAAAGATGGTCGACTGGCAGGCATTTTGTTTTTGTTTTTTTATGCGGTATCTTGGACGTGCTCTGTCAGTTTTCATTCAAATTTGGCACATACATGTACTTTATACATGTTAGGATGCATGTCCATGACAATTTGTTTCAAAATCTGGTCAAGGATGGCCGATTGACAGCCATCTGACTTTTTGGCCTTAATACTACTATATTTCCACAATTTATGTACCATTTTCATTCGTATTTGGCACATACATCATACATATCAGTGTGTTTCATAATCAGATCAAAGATGGCCGAGCAACGGCTGTTTTTATTTTGGCCATATTACTATGACACGAAACGCGTGTTTTTATGTAAATAAACATTTTGTTGTATACGCCACTTGGAACTCAAGTTTCAAGGACATGCTCGCGACAACCCCTCCGCTTTAATATGACGAGCACAAAGAGAACTTAACAGGACTGTGTCATTTTCAATGACTTGTTATCGGTAGTGATGTCGTTGTGTTCAGCTGTTGGTTTCTAAACTGCCCCAGGTACATGTATGACCTGAATATCATCATCTGTAATTTGAACATTACTGTTAATATATAATCTCAATCCATTTCTTGTACAATTGCATACTTCTATGTACCATATTCTGTTGCAGTTCATCCATTTTTAATGGTGTTTTCAGTTGTTGGCAGTCGCAAATATATTATTGTGATATTATTTTTTGGAAACATATGAAACATCATTTTTTCATCAAATTTTACTTTACTGATGCATTCAAGGCATATTTATTAATCATTTTTTTAAGCGATTGTAGATTAATTAAATTTTTTAAAACGCCAATGTAGATCTGTCAAATGTTTATTCATATTCTGTCAATCAAATTTTCTGACCAGGGGTGTGGCTTAGAATTGATAATAGTTGAAAAGAATTAATGCAGAACAAAAATTGTTTGGAAGCAAGGTTTTTGGGTAATCTAACTGGTTATTCAATTGCTTTCATTTTATGTATTGTAGCCCTCTTCTGTGTTGTATATCACCTCAATTTATTTATCAGATTTAATACAGCTCTCTATTTTTTCTTTCTTTATTACAGATTTTATTTTGTTCTTTAAATACACATAAAATAGACATGCAACGACTGTTAGGAGGTCAGATAGGTCTCGAAGACTTTATCTTTGCGCATATAAAAGGTTTCACCAAAGAAATAGAAGTTCTAAAAAGTGAACCAGCTTTGGGACTGACTATTACTGACAACGGCGCTGGTTTCGCATTTATTAAACGAATCAAGGAAAATAGCATCATGGACGGAGAATCAAATGTGTGCGTGGGTGACCATATAGAAGCAATTAACGGCAAAAGTATGGTGGGATGTCGGCACTTTGAGGTTGCGAGAACACTAAAAGAATTGCCTCAACATGCTAGATTTACCATGACATTAGTGGAGCCGAGAAAAGCGTTTGGTAAGTACACACTTGCTTGACAGGATGTCGATTAAAAAACTAACTGGGGCTACAACTTTGTTTGAGGAGTGTTCAATTTTGGTGACTCCTTGTTTACATTTTGTCTACAAAGTTGCAAAACAGATTACAGTCAGGACAGTGTTTACAAGTTCACTAGTTAGAAACCAATTACAGAAGTGCAGAGAGAGACGAGATTTGCATTTCAAAGTTGTATTGTAATGGCTGCGAAAAAATGCATGTTCTCATCCATATTGCATTAAAAAAGTGAAAGGCACACATGAGTGATTTCAAACTCGTTATGTTGGCAAATGAACTGAATCAGACAAGAAGTCATTAGTACGGGGAAATAAAAATGCTGTGGCCTCATAATGACAATCAGTGAGTTGGGTAAGAGCTTGTATCTTTTGTTGTTATGGTTCTTAGTTAGTACGTGCCAGGTATGTCTATTGATGATGCGTGGTATATACAGGTGCAGTGTACGTAATCTTTGAAATTGTTACTGCCAGTAATGCTCCATAAACTGTATGAAGGCGCAACCACTTATGACCAGTATTATTAGGCATTATAGTTGTGAGCAGGCACCCTAGCTCAGTGTTATTTTATTTTTACAAATGATTAGGCTGTACCATAATGTGAGTTCTTCTGTAAAAATGATTCATTGCTTTGGATATAGAGACGAATTATGAGATTGATTCAGTGTGGAATTGTCAGTAAGCTAGGTAGTTCAGTATTTTGTCTGCAGGCTATGGGATGCCCTAGACGCATCAACAATTCATCAGCTCTGTGGTTCTCTCATCTTGCCGATGTTTACGAACAAATCTATATGGCTGCAACCCTTCAGGAAAATGATATTCTGAAATCCATTTGCACGGCAATTACACAGCGTGTGTTATCTCACTTATATGCCATACAGTTTTTAAACTTCACTGCATTTCAATCAATTATATTTGAAACTAATCAACTTTCCTTGTCAAAGTGTACAGGTTGATATCGTTTCGCAATATAAATTATCATTCTCAGACCCATTGAGGTAAATTATCGGGGGCATGGTATTTTAATTCTCATGTTGATATTTTAAAGGTCTGAACATGATTAAATTTGAAATAAATGCTTGGCTTCAAATAAATTGTGAAGTTGATTTCTCAAAGAAAATTGCAAGTTGTTTTTCTTCCTGTGTTCGGAACTTTCCTCTACCATATGAGCTGAACAAGTCATATACTGTTATTTTACAAATATTTTCATATTTATTTAATGACCATATATAGTCATGTGACTTTATGGTAGATTGACATGCAGCCATTATTTGTTTGAAGACATAGGCTCATGATCTGATCAACATACCGGTATGTGACCATATTAAAAATGCATAATTATCATTGCAGATATAGATATACACTATTGCAGATATAAATTAGTGCAATTGTAAACAAACTGGTTTGTGTGATATAGGAGATTTACTCTGACGTACGATTAAGCCAAAAGTCTATACAACGTTCTACTTGATTTATACCACTCCACAAATGCCTAGCTATGGTGCTTGCAATATCTCATTATCTATTCAGATTTATGCAAATGTCATACACACTGTGAGAGTGTCTTGAGAAATAAAGTAATATTTATTGATAATTTTAAATGCTGTGCTCTAGGAATGGATAATACTGGCTTGATCTTAAATTTCAAAACTATGGTCAATGGCTGACTGCAATAAGATATTACTAGCACTAAAGCTAGGTGTTAGTGGAATGGCATATCAGTAGGAATTCAGTGTATTTTTCATGCATAATATTTCTAATGGAAATAACTGTAAAAAAAATCTAGTATACATACTTCACTTAATTTTTTGTAAAACTACGAATGCAGAATTTACTGAATTGAAATAAATGACCTGTTTTTTTTGAAGTCATGTGATGAGTCATGTGAGATTAACTCACCTAACTTGTAGAAATGTAAAAAAGGTTACTTTTATGGAAATTCAGGATTGTATAATCCCTTGGTAATGTCGCCTGCCAGCGGTACATGTAACATTGTTATCTCAAGTCTTTATGGAAAAGCTTAATGTACGTCATACTCTGTTGTCAGCGAGGTTTTATTCACATAATATCTTTTACTGATATGTCAAGTATAGTACAATGATTAAACCCTGAACAAATACTATCATTTATGGGTTCTTCTAATACAGCAATTATTGTTAAAGATGGTTGAACTGTTTGTTGGAAAATATATTTGTAGATGTTACCTGTACTGGAGGTAGTTTCAGACAGTGTAAAACTCAGAAACAAAACACAGAAAGACTTGTAGGTGTAACTTGTTTTATTTCTTGTCTATGATAAAAGCAAAGCATATATATGACTAACATCAAATGGGGTTTTATTTTGTGAGAGGTGACAATGACAATAGTAGAGAAAATAGCTCAGTGTCAAATGCTAATTCCTAATGTTTGAAATCAGGTATATGTGTATGTATGCAACAGGAGAAGAGTAGTTGATAAAAGATGGGGCTTTTCGTACATGCCATGCCTCACAGGGAATTTTTTTGAAGAAGATGCATCATTACAGGGATGCATTTGACTGAAATTGGAATGCCTGCCATTTGATTAAAGTCTGATGAGTTACTAGTCTGTATTTGATTAGGTTATGCTAAGGTTACAGTCCTCTGGCATTGTGGTACAGTTTGTTGAGAATCCAGATACCTGATGATGATGTAATCTAATGATATCTCTCTCTCTCTCTCTCTCTCTGAGACGTACTCTATGGAATCCCCAACTGCATTCAGGAGTTCTGCTTTGTTCAAGTTTTGTATTGCCTGAGCATGTGATGATGCATTATGGAAATGAAATTCAAATTTAGTGCTTTATTAGCATGTCACTGAGCATATGATGATGCATTATGGGAATAAAATTCAAATTTAGTGCTTACTGAGCATGTCACTGAGCATATGATGCATTATGGGAATGAAATTCAAATTTAGTATTCACTGAGAATTCTCTTATTAGAAAGACACTATTATACAATGTATATAGGATTAATATCAATTCTAACCTGTCACTGTGCCTGATTTCTAGATATATTCAAGCACACTCACTATAGAAATCAACACAAAATCAAATATAAAATGATAATTTGTTTCTTATTGCAGCTGAAATAGGGCCACGGCAAGCTAACCGGGTGGGTGGCAATGCGTCATTAGCGCCAACGCCAACAGAAAATCAAGTGAAATCAGGAAAAGAAACTCTACGACTCAGATCTAAGGGACCTGCTACAATAGAAGCATTGGTAAGCAATATGTCTGTACATTTGACATCAATAACAACACTGCTGGGTTCTATGTTGAATCACTGAGCCCCAAAACGATACAAGAATAATGATTTGTTGACAAAATTACAATGGCTGGATTTGAATTTTTTTTTAAATTATTGAGAAGTCTATAGAAGTAGGAGTGTATCACACATGACACCCTAAAGCTGATGTCATATAAATATGATTTTAAGAACTACATGCATTGTTTTCCAATGTCCTGCCTGTTGACAATGTACAATCTTTTTGCTTTCAGCCGAGTGCGTTTGAAGAACGAGCCATCAAGAAAGTGGATGATTTACTGGAAAGTTACATGGGTATAAGAGATGAAGAATTAGGTGAGGAGAAAGCATAGAATAAATGTGTGGCAGAAAAATTGTTGTACAAAGCATGTTTTCTGTATTACCGTACTTCCCCGGTCATAAGCCCAGTGGCCTCAACATGTAAATGCATTTTTGGGGTTTTAACATTGTAACCATGTTACCACCCTTGAAAAATTATCCAAATTATATCTTTCATTCTACATGCTGGGCTAAGGGGAATATTGCATATTTTTGGAGAAAAAAATTTGCGAAATGAGTTGTCATTGATTTCAGTTGCTATGCATGCAATATTGTTTTCTTTGTTGTTTACATAATGTTAAAAGGTCTTAGAAACATGCTTTTATACTCATCCACTGGTTAAAATATTCTGTAAACTGATTAATTTTTGCTATTACCATAAAAATTTCATAATTTCATGATTTTTTATTGCGTTTGTGAAGACAAAATCTTGCAAAAGTAGCTGACTTGCAAAATTAAAAAAAAAAAAATTTTTATGCGAAATTAAGGTGGTTTACAGTAATTTGTGACATCTTGTTTTCCGTACTGACATCACATGACAATTCCAAGGGATGACAGTAACGAAAATGCAAGTTCTGTAATATAACAACAGCGTAATCTACAACTTGTGTATTTCACATTATTCTGTATTCTGAATCATTATTTTGATCACAACTCCTTTTAAAGTGACATTCAGCCTTCGTAATGTTGTTAGAACTCAATATAAAGAGTCTATTGAGAGGTATTTGAGCTTGTGAAAATGCGCGGATAGCGAGAAATCGGCCCAAAACATACAGCGACTGGAGGGAATTTTATTTTTCGGTGGGCCATCGACAACAAAGACCCAAACGTCAATTACTCAGCTTTGTTATTGAGATCAGTTGACCTAGGAAGTCTTAAAAAGTGGTTGCTGGTCATCGTGCCTGTCAATTTAAAACTTGTGCCTTACCCATTTTTTTTGTCAATTTTGATGTACTGTCATATAATGTTTAACTTTATTGTGTATTTCTAGGACAGAGCATGTTTTGTCAATCAGAATCTACTTTTTATCAATGAATTTAAAAACATTATTTCATTAATGTTAAATGTAGAAAACAGATTTTAATATAATAAAAAAATCTTTATATTTTTGTTTTACCTGGGACAAGAGGCAAAATGATCAGTATTCACAGAATATAACTCTTTTGGGGCGGGGGATTTGCGACAAATTTGTTAAATTCTCCAAATGAAAAAAATATGTTTTTAATAGTATACATATTCGTGTAGTTATATTTTGATTCATTTTGTCTTGGTGAAATACCAGAATTTCAAACCAATAACTATTCCTTTTGTAAATACTGTGCTCCTTGTGATTTATCAACAGATGTGTAGAGTCAAAGAGACTCCTTATCTGTGTGGTCAATTTTAATATAGACTCCTTATGACCATCTGCATACTCAATATTCACCATGTTGCCATAGTTTTATTTTTCAGATGAGATTTCAGACCTACTTCTATTTTTAGAACTACTACAGTTTAAAAACGATACTTATGTAGCTGACTATTATTTTTTTTCTCACAGCTGCCACCATGGTTGAGTTTGGTAAAGATAAGAACAATCCTAATCAGTTTGCTGCCGCCATGGATGACAACTTGGGTGATTTTGCATTCCCGGATGAATTTGTTTTTGATGTGTGGGGCGCTATCACAGATGCAAAAGCAGGAAGAATTTAGTTCATAAGTCAAGATCCTTCTTGCCTTCCCCTTGCCCTCCATCCCCTGTGTCCTCAGAACACACATTAAATGAAGTCTTGGGGACTTTATGTTATCATACTTTTATTCAAGTCAGCTGGCTGAAGTTACTTAATGTCTGCATGAGTTGATAGCAGGTTAGAAGTACCAGTGAAATTAGTGATACCCGTAACACTTGTTATATTTGTTGTTTTACACCCCACCAGCACAAAAATAAGTCCCAAATCACAGAATCTATTAGAAATAACAACATACTCAAACAATATCCAATTTGCCGCGCACACTTTTCAGACTGTGATCACAGACAGATTTACTAGAAATTGATTTAATTTTGTGAAATACACTTATGTGAAAATTTATATTGACTGCAATGCCTTGCAGGAATACTGTATATAGATTATACAGAACTTGTGTACAACAATAGTTTACAGCTGTTACTGTTTCACCTTATGTACTGTAAAATACTTTATTTTAACTGGAATTTGTTTTCCCTGAAAAGACATTTTAGGTGTTTTGTATGGAATTTATTTTCACTGATTTTTGACAAGTTGAATGTAAAATATAGGAAAAAGGGATTTTATTTTCACTGAATCATTCCTTCAGCGAGAATAAAGTATTTTGCAGTATGTATGTTCACATATAACATCCGGATTCAATGTCAGGTGAATGTCTTGTGTGATATGTATTGTCCTCTCTCTCTCTCATCACAAAAGTGGGCGAGGTCATTCAGTTCATTGAGTTTCTGCTTTCATATTTGAATGGGTTCATCTTTAAATGAACCTTGCATATACAGACAAGAGGACTGTTAGAAAGTCTTGGCTTTGTACTAACAACTAGTTTATTATCATTGTTCTGAGAATGTATTTACAGAAACCCCCTTCTCATTGGTAGATTAGGTTCATTAGCATAATTCAGTACACATGGTTTAAACCATTATGTGAAATAGGTAGGCAAGAGAATCAAACATGACAATCAGAAGCGATCACATAATTGATATTCACTAGGTGGGCCAGTAACACTAATTTTGTTGTTACTTATAATAATGTAGTTTTCTTCAATATTGATTTCCCATTGGGCAGAACAATGGCATTAGGTGGCCATCTGCATGTTTGACGTCAGAATTGTGCTATGTGCCAAATTATCATAATTTTAATAATTATAATTTTGTTTACTTTCTACCGATGACATGAGACGAGTATTCAATGGCGTTCACCTATGAGTCTTAGATTATTACCTGATCCATTACACAATTGCATTTTATACTCAAATAGTAATACAGAACAAGAAAAAATAAAATAATCAGGAAACAGTAATTTCATGAACTTTTTTCTGTAAAGATGCTTGCTTTGCTCTCAATGGTGTGGTTGTAATTTGTTTTATGTAAAAACTGAGGTAATAATTGGAGGTAGCATTTGTTACATTACTGTTCTAGATGCTGTAAATATTTAATACCTCAAATGTTTCCTGTGCATCCCTGCCCCCAAATTGTTGTCATTATATGTTTTTGAGATGAGTTGTGGTGGGCTGAGCCATGCTGATAGGTTTTCTACATGCTTTAGCAATAACAGATGGTTCCATGTTTCATAGCCTGAAGACAAGTCGAAAATATAGTATTAGCAAAGTATCTGTTAACAACAGATATGGAAGAAAAGAAGCAAGTGTCTTACCATTCATTCCTTTGTTATAACAAATCTAAATCTTGTGCTGAAGGAAATTACCTTATATAATACAAAAAAAGTAGTACAGGTAACTTGTTTTTCAGACAGATTCCTGGGAGATGATGCAACCATTAGGATGTAGCTTACTTGTTTGCACTTAAAGAAATGAACAGATTAATATATTTACACTGTCATTTTCACTGTTTTATTGTGCGTTTTGTTTTATCTTGATTAGTGTGCACTTGAGTGCCCCACCCTGCCTTAGCAATCACTGGTGATTTGATTCTCATATCTGCCACTAGAGGGTGCTCAGCAAGTTTCAGGGTTACTTAATTGTATCAATGACAAAAAACCTGACAACTATAGATTATCAGACATATTGCACTTGTTTATGATCGTTTTTTTTTCTACTGTAATACACTCTGAGCTGTATCTTGAGTCTCATGACCTTACACACACGCACGCACATCTCTTGTGAAAAATTAACTTAAAGGGCAGTAGTCGTCGCGCCACACATGTGCGAGATATATGGGTCTCATATAAACAAAGATGGCGACTTTGACTGTTGTGCAGATCAACAAGTACGAACTAAGTAGTTTCCAAACTTTAATTAGGTAATTTTCAGGTGTTTGGAGGAGTCACCGGCGGTAATCAGTGCAAGTCGTGCCCAAGTCAAAACTTAAAATTGTGAATTTGAAGAGCGCATTGGATTGTGGGAAAAATCAATGTTTATCTACACAAATGTCACACATGCACAGCACGACGACCACTGCCCTTTAAACTACATTGAGTTATCCATTATAAGGTTGCAATTTGAATACAGGTTAAATTGAATTTAAATTAAATTGTAACTATATAGACTTGGAAATTCATTTTAAGTTTAATGAATATAAAAGTATAGGTATATACAGTATAGAGATGAAAATTAATTTAGTATTAAAATAATTCAGAATGTTAAAATTGCGGAGCCACTATTGGCTTCTTTTAACGTAGTGGTTCATTTTTACGATTAAATTTACTTTCATGTAAATACAACAAACAGTCATTTTGTATATTTCTGTTATAATCGTATTCATATGAAAAAAATAATTTGGCCTTTATTTCAGTATTGTACAATAAATACCAACAATTGTATGCTCTAAAAAAAATCTACTCATCTTGTAATACACATGCATTGATTGGCTTAAATGTGATACTTTATAAGAATTTACGATTCAAAAACCAATTAGATAAAGCCTTCTATATTGTATTAATTTTGTACTTTGATTGTTTTATTTATGTAACCCAGCTTATGTTGTTCCCCTTCAATTAACTTACAAGAAAAAACAATTGAAAAGTGTTTGACACGATTTTGAATTCTGGCATGACTAGTTTGATCTAGTCATGGCAACAAGATATTTTCATAAAAATTTCTAATTTATATTGAGATAATTTTTAAATATACATATTGTACTATTGTCAGGTTTTGTACATCCTAATGTAATCATGTTGAATCTAAAATTTGATGTTTTAGTTTTATTTTCTTAATGGTATGCGTGAAGTACTGTAATCAATGATGCAATTTCTTATTTTATTCTTTTTAATATGTTCTTGTTACATAATGTAAATCGTTACTGAGCATTGGAAATAAATGTCAGAAATTAAAAATCGATGCGTCAGTTTTGTTGAAGTCTGCCCTCTACGTGCAGTTTTTGAATTTATATCGTTATCATGGGGGTGATATTTATTCTCCTGCTAGCCTTCGGGGCTCCTCGGTCTGCCTACTTTTAAGAATAATAAAAGCTACTCTATTCTTATGTAAATTACCTCCATGAAGTAGAACAGTAATATAGGTGATTTTCTGTTCGGTGCGATATCTCCTATTATGCGTGATCCGCGCGGACTGAACGTCTTCTGCAAAAATTTTATGATTTTGAACCTGAATTTCTTTTCGTTTTGACGCTATGACATTTGTTTGTACTGTGTTTTACCTTCTATTTTATGTCTATTGCTTTGTACATCCTCGCTGGGTCGGGTTGTATTAGTCAAAAACGGTAGCGACTCAATTCCATGCAGACAATCAATATTAGCGACATCTTTATACTGTGTTATCAAGTTGTTAAAAACATTTTCACCAAGGTAAGAGTGGTTGGAGTCCGGAAAACGCGCTTTTCAACGCTGTCACTGCTGGGACTAGACTAGTATTATGGCAAGCAAATAACACCGAATAAACGGCAAGGTAAAGACTATGTCTAATTATAGTAAACACGTACTGCGTGCGTGACTCGAACCGGCGCTCATGCTCATGCTCGGCGCTCAGCCAGATCTGAAGGCCTTTGCCGCATTCTGGCCACGCTGTGTGGCGCGGATCGCGTGGACGGGTTTCATGTTCTCTGCACGTAATAAGCTCGGTTATTAAGCATCCTTTTTTGGGGATGCCCGGTGGCCGAGGGGAAGACGTGTAGTGGCGTGAAGCTAGGCGATTAGGTGCCGTACGCGAGCGCCGGTTCGAGTCACGCACGCAGTACGTGTTTACTATAATTAGACATAGTCTTTACCTTGCCGTTTATTCGGTGTTATTTGCTTACTTTACTTCCTATGTCGACAGCAACTACGAGTTTAGTATTATGGCAGCAAAATAAGGTCACTCGTAAGTTGGTCCTCAAAATTATGTGTTTATATTATTTGTTTGCAAACATACTAGCTGTCAACATTGGAAATAAAACAAGTGTATAAGACGGAATATAGGGTGAGATAAATATAGCGGGGGGGGGTACCACCAAATATATATGGTGTACTATACTGAATGAAAGTGAATATGTACCGCACGCCCGGGACTACACGCGTACGTGTTGGTGTTTAATCCCATGAAAAAATGCAAACTGTCGCATTCAAATACTAATGTGAGTTGGTGGTACACATTGCATATCAGGCAGTGATGGCGCTAGACTCTGATCTGCGCTTTTGACGTGGGTTAAATAGACTACGGTGTCGCGCTGCTTTTGCTTTTTTGTTTATGCTAGGGTTTTATGCAAGCGTGCGTAGAACGCGCTCTCGTTTCACGCGTATACGTCAACTCTTCACACGAGAGTTTGCGCGTTACCTAGCAATCCGTAAGCGTCACACCCAAAAGAAAAATCGAATGGCATTGTACTATAAACATTCTATGTATAAAATTTGCACAGAGCATACACGCAAGTATTTTCATCTGTTTATAAAACGTTTATTTCTGCGTTGAGAATGTCGTCAAAGCAAATGAATAAGAGGCATGTGGTAAGCCGAGATGCAAAACCCCGTGGAAGAAAATTAGTTTTTTGTGGAACCAATAGAAGTCCTCTGAATCGCAACAGCACAGATGGTTATCGAAAAGTGCAGAGGCGAAAGCGTTGGCAGAACTCGAGTCAGGTATGAAGCAGTAATTGCGTAACTGTATTCCTGTGTTTATTACGATTACGATATTTCGCAATATAACTTAGATATACTACTTGACTGTCAATACATTAAAGTAGGCAAAAAATAAATGTGATTGCGTAGTTTGACATGTTTACTTCATTTGAACTTTCAGACACGCGAACCTGAACATATTATTAAGAAATGTAACAAACGGAAGGTGGTTGTTATTGAAGACAGTGATGACATCATGAAGAAAGTAATGTCAGGAATTGAAAGTATTCGTAAAACTGTGGACACTAATTCTCCGTCGATGCCTCCAAGAAAACGCCGGGCTTCTCCTGATTTGGGTCCACTTGCCGGGTGGCTTAGAGTTGAGGTGAGTTGCCGCCATTTGATTTTAATTTTAACTATAAAGTTAATATTGACATTGTTTATATAATGTAATGTCAAATTATAAACTTGAATTCGTGTCTTTTAACGTAATTTTTTTTTATTAGGATACCGTAAAATCATCATCTAAGTTGCCTAAACGTCCAAGTGCTAAGTCTGCTCCCAAAACCGACGAGGACAGCGGGAAAAATTATAAATACCGTTCCATTCTAGTGAAGAACCGTGGAGCTAAGCCGTATGAAAGACCATCTGATGGTCGTTCGACTAAAGGATTATCGCCAACTTCTCCGAGTCGACAAGAACCAACAACGTCTTCTCATCCAACCCGCGAATTAGAAGATCCACTGCCAGTGAGTGTTGAGGAAACTGTTGATACTCCCTCTGGTGATACACCGCCAACGTCTGTTGTGACACATGACAACGGAATAACGATGCCGTACGAGCAATTTAAACAGCTACATGAACAAAATCAGCAACGGTATTTCCACGAATATCATATACAACAGTCACTGCTATGTCCACAGCAATTACGTCATCAAATGGAGGCATTGCGGTACGAATATATTCGTGACTCCAAAAACAACACGGCGCCTTTACAGGTACGTACGAAATAATACATCATCGGTTACTAGTATTTCACTAAACTTGTATCAGTGAGCACCTTTATATAAAGACCATCTGGCTACAGTGGCAACTGTTGGGTCAGTCCCAATGTGATGGACCATTAGTGACCACTCCTTTGGCAATACGTAGTTTGGTCAAATGAACCTTTGTGTAAAAAAGCCAACATTTCGAAAGACGATTATATCTTTAGTGTTTTGCAAATATGTATATTTCGTATTCATTCATATACCTGAAATACACATCAATTATTATCGTCACATTGTTATTCATGAATTAATCAATCAACCTGCATATAAAGACCATAAGTTTATAAATCACAATGTCTTGTCTTGTTTTTCAGCGTCTCACCACGTACCGAGAATCATTATTATACTGATATATTTTTTTCTGTTGATTCAGAGAAAAAATACTCACCTTGTAAATAACTTATTTTATTTGCCAGATTATTCACGGTTCTCAGTGTTCTGTGTGTTCCGTGATTGTCAAACAACGACCACATCTTATTGGATGCCATCCTTTGGACGCAAGTGTTGGTTATCGTGAAGAAAATTATTTAAAACGTCGTCACTTAGAACTTGAAAGAATAAATCCAGAACGACAGAGAAGGCAAGAGGAGCCGCCCACCAAAACACTCGTCAACGGTAAAGGACAAAACATCTTTAACGGAAGTCGCCTAAACTCACTGGTAAATATAAACTTTGTGCGTTGTATTTGTACAATATTGTTGAACAAGCACGCCACTTTGTACCACTCAGATTGTTCTGATTGAGGATTGTCCCCGCAGGTCCTAGTTGGCGCATCGATAACAACTATAGCGCCACCAATGGTGAAACAATGGCAATTGAAGGGAGAAAGGAAGAAAGGGGATAGTCGTCGCGCCGCCATACGCGACATTTGTGTTGAGAAACATCGATTAAAAAAAACCTAACTAAAGCTTGGTAACAGCTCAGTTTGTACTCGTTGGTGTGCGCAACAGTCAAAATCGCCATCTTTGTTTGTATGAGACCCATATCTCGCGCACGCGCGGCGCGACGACTACCGCCCTTTAAGTTTTCACATTGTCGTGATTTTGTTGCACTTAAACCCAGGGGCGAGTTCAGAGGGATTTAATATACAAATTTCTACTTTCGCCTGAAACCGAATTATTGTTTTTTTATTAATTATGCCAGGAAAGAAACGAATTTTGAATCAACTTAGTAGTAGAAATTATAAAATATTGACTTATTTGTCATTCATAGGTCGACACAGAAACTTACACCCAGGCATTCATTTCGAAGTCACGAGCTGAACATGTATTATCACCTGAGTCACGTGACGTCACTTCCTGCCTTGAGAGAGAAACGTCTAACGACTTGTTCTGTGATAAACAGTACAAGGAAAGGTAAGCGGCCATTCACCTGTTTAACTTAAACACAAAAATGATTTTGTTAATAAGATTTGTTTAAAATTTGGCGTGATTGGAAATAAAAAAAATTGAAATATATACACGCACGAGATTGTTGATCACGGATTAGCCTGACAAGGTCGCGTGAGTTGCGCCCTCCGCGGTGCTCCAAATCTAACCTACGACTGACAGAACGATGTTGTTTTTCACTTCCCCGACGATTTTTTGACGGCACCAATCAAATTGCATGAACGTCAGATAGTGACAGCCATCTAAAAGTAACCCGGCCTCTCACAACAGAGTAGCCTGGCTTGGTCGGGGTGTTACCATGACCACCAAAATGAATATTCATCAAACTCATTGCAAGAAGGCGTGAACTTCGCAGTATTGATCTTACCGACGAGACTGACACTATTCTGTCAGGCGTTAGTGGGGACTGATGCCGTTTAGCCGACGAGGACGCCACTTACGTCTACATGTTAGGCTAATCACGGATCTGCTTTTTAAAAGTTCGAGCTACAACTTGATGATATTTCACCCATTTGAATTCAAAATGGCCGATCGTCGCCATGATAACGGGCTCAGTGACCCATTCTTGATTTTCTTATTTTGAATTTCGAATATACAAATCATATTTGACATTGAATGTTTATTTATTTTGTTCCCAGGGTTCAAAGTTCAAGTTCTGCCAATGTTGTCACAAAACACACCGTGAGTTCTGAAGGAGAATCAGAATGTGGATACGACAATCAAGAGGATCCCGACGAACTGTTTCTCTAAAATAACTCGTTTATGGCCGCGGATGATTTTCGGAAATTGATGCCTGGAAACACTCGTAACTCAATGATGCCAGCTGATACTAACACTACAGATCAGCACCCAGCTCGGACGCAGTCACTGCATCGTCAAGGAATAGATGGAACTGTGAAACAGGTGACTGCCGGAAGACAATGTCATGACTATTAATACCATACAGGGAAACTCGGTTATATAGGCGTAGTTTATTTAATATTAAGAATAAAATATTAATTATATCAATTAATCTCTGTGGTTATATTTAGTGGCCTATATTTGTGGTCATTGTTTAAACTACGCTTCAACCCCATATTATCCGTCGCCTATACTATTATCCAATTCGCTTACATAGTGGTTAAGGAGTTATTTGGAGACATCCTAACAAAATCGATCGAATCTGTGACGTAGAATGTCCAGTTACCACCTTGTACCTTTTATTATACATCTCAAATAGTGATATTTTATATATTTCAAGTTCAACGCGTCAAAAATTGAAGCGTACGCCCTCTACAGATGCATTTTGGAAAGTACAAATTGCTACATGTAGTACTTTGAGGAATGGTAGGTAGAATAGACGAAAATTACTAAATCTTTCAAGAATCGAGTCGAAAGCAATTTCCAAGTTTTAAAAAAGTGTCCCCTAACGCAATTAGCATTTTTAATTGTTTGATTTTTAATTTTGTTACGTTGCTGAGCGCCCACTAGTGTCCATTCCGCGCTATGAACCGTGGATTCGTAAACCCGTTTAGGTTCTCTTACTTGATTCCCCTGGCATTATCTTGAATGTGTTATGGATACCAACATGACAAACATTTGGTTTGTATAGCATAGACCTTACGGCCATTGGTTAAAGCGACATAATTGCCCCAATAAATCTGAAAATATTTGGAAGTAATTATTTTTGATACGTATAATTGTATATAAGATGCAATTGTATTTCAGTTGTTTTATTGTGATTTTTATGAAAAAAATGTCTAAAATGAGCAATAATTTAAAATTGTATTTTTTTTCAAATATTGTTGTTTAGTACTTCATGTTGATGAGCAAATAGGACTATGATTTATGTCATATAAATGTTGTTTTTGCAGCACACACATCGATCATTATGTTTTGTTTAGCATGGACAGTGGTAGTCATTGTACAACAAGTTTTTAATTCGTGAAAATTCAACTATCATCTAAATGCATAATCAAACAGCGATATTAAAATTACATGTTCCCTTCCATAACTCAGCTTAATAGTATTGGCAATGAAAACGACAGAAAAGGATGTTTAATACCAGTGGAGAAAGTTGTAGTTTGTAATCAAGTCTGCGCAAATGCTTATACATCGGAGACATTTATTCTACGACGTCGTCACTCCTTTGAGTACATTGTCACAAACTCGTACTGCACACCCACAATACATACTTATCTAAACGACTCGCGCCCTCCGGCGACGAAATGCTTCTATGACGTAAATGGTGACAGGGGTCGATATTTTATTGATCTGTATTTCATCAAAATAAATATTTTTGAGAGGTTTTACTATTTTCTGGGTAACACCAGCAAACACGAAGACATTGCTTTCACCCATTTCCGTCATGTTTGACGTCACAGACGTGCTCCTTCACTAGGAAATAAGAATGGTGTCTGCGCATGTCTACAGAATAATTACATTGTTGAGTTGTATGGTTAATATTAATGGTTCTCTTTCCTTGCGTCTTTTTATGACTGGCGGCGTTGTATCCTAGCCTGACGAGGTCGCGTAAGTAGCGCCATCCGCGGTGCTCCAGGTCTGATGCCGTTCGGCCGGCGAGGGCTCACTCCTACCTACACGTCAGGCTACGTTGTATCCCAGTAGCGATAATTTCGGCACAATATTCATACTCAACTAGCAAAATCGAGAATACTTTAGAGATACGCAACAAGGCATGTGACTATGGGTATCACTGATTCTGTAGCTTATGCGACGATGGGACCTTGGGGTTTCAATGTCTGAAAGTTGATCTGAGAAGGAAAGTCAGGGATGAAGGGGCATGTCGCAACATTGTCCCCATATGGGTAATGAATAGAGTGTGCTCATTTTGTTTAAAGCTGTCACACTCAGCTGTGTCAAACCTTTTTTGTGTCACGTGTTCACTATTATTATTATTCACATCACGTGATGGAATACGCCAGATATATAGGTCGTGTGCACGTTCTGATACAGCTGGTAGTGTCTAGGGGAACTGTTAATCAATAATTTTCAATATTATAAGTAATGTTTTGACAAGTTTTCCAGTTTTTGAACTTCAATGACAACTGCTCGCATTTCGAGAATTGAGAAACTCTCATTCATAGAAAATTTGCATCGCGAGCAAGTATGTGTGACGTTTTGCAGATTAAGCATAAAGCCTATGGAAATACGTATGTATCACGAGAACATGTGATATTGAAATTTACCACAAGGTAATACATATGGTACTCTATGTACTGATATTTCAAATTAAATAACGTATGCATGTATGAATGTTCGTCATGGATATATCACTGTCAATGGATTCCCTGTGCACACATGACAATTGTGTGTATTGTATTGTATGGATATAATCATAATAAGCGATCCAACGAGTATCCCGATTTTAAAAATGAACACGATATACCGCGCGCCTGAATATCGTTATTAAATAAAAATATTTATTCAATTCTCTATGTTCATTATTTTAATATTTTTTTTTAATTTTGCACAAATTGGCGACACATTTGATTTGACTGTCTTTTGAATGTCAACGTTCAAATTAATATGTCACAGTTTCCGTTAGCTGTTACATTCCATGAGCAAAGTATACAATTTTTGGATAATTCTTGTAGTGCGTTTTGTATTTTAAATTTAACCGGATTGTAAGTTTCATGGTACGAGACCAAACCTTAAACTTTGCAAGTTTCAAGTTGACCAACGTCGGTGATGTGAATGTGAGGACGAGTATGGACGTGTTTTCCTGGCGATACAGCGTACAGACACGCGTAGCTTTCAACTAACAATGAATAGTTTTAGTTACTTCGACATGCTTGTTCACTGTCCGCCTTTCTTCCATTGATATAATTTCAACTAAACAAAATTGTAAAAAATTAAACATATTAAAAACGCAAAATAAGGAAATTATATTTAGACATCTATAACTGTTTTATTACGAGGAAAGATAGTTTTAAGATAGTAGCAGCTGCATTTACATTTTTCATACATTGTGTGAGTTGCAACTTTCTTTATTGCATTGCCATACGATATCAGTATCAATAAATAATACATGAATACTATTACTATTACATATATAGTAGGTATTATCATACTAACAGTAAAACGAATACACTGTATATACACAGTTACAATTGTTCATATATTAAGCTCAGACCACTAATAATAATTTATTAGTTATCTGAAATATAAGTAAATACACATCCAATGCACTATTAAATAGATGTTAAAATAACCCTCGTGAATGCATTCTATGAGATATCAATCTTAACCTCTGACCGAAGCACAGCTTTTTCCATATTGGGTAATAGGAGTGTAATAAGTACGATATATAACATTTACTAATAAGGACAATACCCTATGCTGACAGCTGTTTGTAACGTCAACATATTGGAGGAACCATTTGCATTAAACCGTGCCTGTATTTTTTTCGTGCCATCGTTCGGACAATCTCACCATTCATACCTCAGCGTGGCAATATCAATGCCTTCATATTATTCGATCTAAAAAATATATATAATGTCACGATTAATGCTAAACTATTCATATATAATTGAAGAAGCAAATATGGCGAGGACACCAGCATACACCGTACTCTTACAACTAAACGTAATAACAGCACTACCAACAGAAGCTCGGATTAATATGTTGCTGTGATATTCTATCTATTGCTGGCCAACCATTCATGCAAGAATCATTTGTCTGTTTTCGGCCTTCTGTCTCCATCACAGATACACATCAAATTTCACATATATAGTACTACAAAGGGAACATCCTAATTAATTGACGGTTATATACTCACTGAGATCATCAGTATACTGTCAATTATAAACGCGTTGACATGGCTACATGACATTTTAGAGAATTTGTCTCAGTTTATGTGTTTAATTTAACTAAACTTACTAAAATATCACTGCGAGAATATTCTGTTTTTTTAAATTAGTGTAGAGTATTTTAAGTTTGGATTATTGGTGCAATGATAACGGCAACGTGTTATACAGAAAAGAAGCAGTACTGAGTATGCCTAAAGGCACGTTTACTGAATAAAGCACGTTGGTACCTGCAGGAAAAATGTATTTGAGGAGCGTGGCATAACTAGAGGAGAATCTCGTCGGTTGACCAAATTAGTGAAAACCCATTTATTGATTTATGTTAGTGTATATAATCTTGAAATCAGTTCGAGTCAGTACTGGTAGCCAGTTAAGATCGTATCCTCGGGGGCGGAGCTACGTCACAAGACGTTCCACATTGCTAAGACGCGCACCACTGTACATGCATTTCTATGGGCTCTATGCGCGCTGCTGTGGAACGCCGGTCGAGCCGGTGAAAATTCGAGAAAACAACACAAATTCAACTTTGAAGTAATCCTGAACAACCAAATTTATATATGTTACACACGTAGGGCTAATCTTGTTACACTGTTCAGAGGAGTCTCAACAGTTATCCCGAAGTACGGTTTTCTGCGAGTTTTGGGCCTTTGTTTTCACCGCCGCGGGTTGCCAGGCGGTGAAAATGCCCGGATGTCCGCCCCCGAGGATAGAATTTTCCTGACGTGTTCACGTATAGTCCCTCTATACAGAGGCTGTGGTTCACGCTTAGTTCGTGAGACGAGTCGAGCAGTTTCCGTTCTTCAATCAATACACCTTCTTTTCAAATCGCGCCCTCTAGCGACACACACTTCTATGTCGTAAATGAGTAAAAGAAAGTCCCTTCATAAGTCGAAACAGACGCTTGCAGACGGCGTCATTTTTAAATTAATGAAAGTAACATATTGAACATATACTTGATATGTTGGTTATCCAAGATAAAGCGTTTGGAAAGAGAAATATTTATTGGGTTTTAGTCCGTTTATTTTAAAGAATTTCAGTTTTCAAGTCGGAGAAGTATTCACGAGGTTTTAATAATATAATAATTTTGTATAACTAACAATTTAAAGTAATTAACAATACTCTTTATTGGTTTTGTATTCATGTACATATCAGAATAATACAATAAAGTTGTAACAGAAGAAGGTGACGATGTAACAGAAAATGGTGTTCTTCTTTAAGTTCATCATTTACGCAAACTTGACATTTTCATTTTGACAAATCTATATATATGCTAATAATTTGTTTATACTTAACCATTATGTACCTATGCGTAGCTTAGTTAGGCTGACTTGACTAACCCAGCCGTCGTAACTATGTTCTTTTCTATTTTTATATCTTGGTCCGCGAAATTCACGCGCCAACGCCAGAGATATTATAAATTCGTTCTTAAAAAGCAATTGTCATACAATAATTAACAATATTTGCTGACCTAGAACACTTTCTCGGGGGGTTTCTTCAGTTTAATTTCAAATACCCGAGAAATTGTCCTATGTACTTCGTGTTGGTATGCAAGGGATTTTCCACACAAAAACGACGAATGTGGTCGAATTTTATTAGCGGTTTGCATAATGTTACACTCTATGGATCGTTTGGCTGTGAATGTTTGGTATTTTGTCCCTGACTTGTAAAAAAAACTGAAAACCCAGCTTTTCAACTTGTTCCGTATAGTAAATATCGGTAAATTACATTCAAATATAATCGCATTTGTGGTATTATTATTTGTACTCCAGCTAACTGTGGACACATCTTGGGACACATTCTGCAAGTATACTTTAGTTTTGAGTATCATTTTCCTAGATTGGTGGTTTGAAACTGGACATCGCGTATATTGGGCGCGTGCACTGCGGGTACGCCCAGTGACGACATCATATATACTCGTCTTCGATAGTGCTTGACTTCGTGTGATAATGGAAGATAAGAGGCATAAATCAAAACTACCAATCAGTTTGTCGTCATGCTTCCTTCGGAGTCCCAACTCAGACAACACTCGCTAAATACCAATATTATCGCAAATCACGAGACTTGAACTGCGCATGCGTGATAAATTATAAATTTTCAAGATGGCCGTCCAGTTTAATCGAAGAATTTTTTCGCTGTAACCATTCGCCCGTGGCATTGAAGTTTTAGTGGTATTTTGGGACTGTTCCCAGGTTTCGGCGTTTTAAGATGCACTAGTATGCGTCATTGGATGTGTAAACTGGGGAGACTTGGACATTTTGACGTTATTTCATACTGTTATTTGTATCGAATCGCCGAGTTTGCGTCGACATCGGCCAACTGGCAACTGGCACTGCGATCAGTACCTCATTGACATTTGAGTCATCGTGGTCATCTTCTAGTTGCACCTCATCCTTAAATATTTTGTCAAAAACTTCTTCCATACATCTGGAATATTTGTTGCTAGCAGTCGATAAAGGTACGTACTAAACGACAAATTGTCTGATCACTGATCGGTAGTTTGTTTTAGTTCAAGGACGTTGTCGGTACCGACGCCGACTTAGGGCCATGCATGCACTATTTATTTGAAATATATACAGGAAACACTACTTTATAACGTTATGTCATAACGCCGATCCTTGAAGTTTGGACGCGTTGATAAGTCAAGGGCCTCTGACGCAACATATCTCTTCTGGAACGTGCGAGCGTATCGACCTCGACGGTCTTTTTACCATGCATCGACGGTGATACGCCTACAAATTGGTCCAACCAGCGCCAGTGGAGTTGTTCGTGAGCTATTCAGCGCTTACATAACAATGACTTAGCAAGTATGACTCATACCGACTTGTGTGACGTGAGAACAATGAGTGTTATTTTTCTCATGTATGTAAGTGCACGAGTCTGTAGTCTCTTACTTACTGCAAATGGAATTTAAATTATTTTCTATAGAAAATTAGAATTACTTGATAAAATTGACGCGTTAAAAATTGTATCAAGCATGGGGGACAGGTATTCTATGGTGTAGTCTTGATTTTGCAGTTATTGTATTTTGCTGCTTCCTGCATATCTGTTGCCTACTTCTTTGCAACTTCTGTCTTCCTTTTTCTTTATCCAAATTTAAAGTTGCATCCTCAGAATATTCATATAGCTTTATTGGAGGTCTTAGGATTATTATGTGAAGTACTGTACATGATGTTCTAAATTTTCATGAATTGTGGGAAATGTATGTCCAAATTTCACTGTATTTTAGTGCGTCAAAATACTGACACTAACTTTGGCTTTTCATTTGATTATGTGTTTTAAATTTCCTTTATCAACACATTTGACTAGTTTACCATTATCCATAGATTCACAGGAATTCTTTTTCTACCAAATTATGTATGTCACATTAATTTGTGAATCCTGCAAATCCATGTTTTTTTTTTGTTCCTCAAACGCTCACAAATTCAGACCATCAGAATTTCACTTAAGTCGCAATACTCCAATAAATTAATATGAACTTTAATGCCTTATGACATTTCTGAACTAAAAATCTATAGCTTCATACAAAAATGAATAAATTAATATCTGTAATTTACATGTACCTGTCATCTCTGACTATAATTTCATTTCATACAGGTACTAATAACTAGTCTATTCTTGTACAACCTAAAATTCACCACAGAATGCTCCACCTCATTGCTAAGTCAGCTTATGGATTTGTGTTTTATTAAACCAAGTTTGGACCAATAGTTATTATAACCAGCACCATCTATGGTTTACAAAGACTGAATAGCATGACTGTACTGTACATGTTTGTATCCCCTTACTATCACTAACACTAAAGTAAAATCAAAAAGCTCAGAAAGAGCTCGCGTGTGCTGAAAGTATTGAAAGCATGAAGTACAATTAAGTAATACTGTATTTACTATATTATAAGCACATCTTTTAATATACATAAAGCAAAAATTATGTTTATTGCATGCAAAAATCATTGAATTGCCTTATTTTGACATAGACTTGTTTTTGTCATTTATATTTACAGTAATCACATGCTTCTAATAGAGTAAATACAGCATTTAAAAATATAACTGCAGTATTTTCTAGTAGCTATGGTTTAACAATTAAAAAAAGGAACATTGTGTCGCACCTCTCGTTTCTTTCCTCTGCTGTTGGTGTAGGGCCAGCTAGCTCTGGGACCCCACTGGTGAGAGTATACGATAGAATTTTATCTTCAGGGGCGATTCGTGGTGTCACGAGTCGGTATTCAAAAATGCTTTGATGGGTTGAGGTGATGACTCAAAACAGATACAGGACAGCACAGGAAGCAATAGGCTGACAACAAAATCTCAGTTACAAGTCAACATGAGCATTTAATAAATAAGGCAAAATATCAACAAAATGTGTTAAATTTCATACACAATAGTACACAAACATTGTATAAAAATGCACAGCAAAACTCAGCTCATAGCTAGATACTATGCAGCAGTCAATAATAACTATGTTGGCAATATAATATAACAATATAACAACTATCCAAGTTCAATATCACCGTAAATGCACTTCAACAAGCCTTGCACTGCTATAAGTACATAACACAGGTGACAATATAATGAGAAATACACACTAAAGGTACACAATAAATTGGCTATATTCAATAATATCAATGTAGGCAAGGTACACATAAATAGGCTATGTTCAGACTAGTAAACTTGCCACACTCGAATGAAATACAATTACTTTTGTGTCAATAAATAAAGGAAATCACACTATTTAGAATAGCGTGCAACCTGTTGCCACTCACTCACACATACGGGTAGTCTTGCTACGTATAATGTCAGCTGGCTAAAAGTGGAATCGATAAACGCAAAAGGAAATTCGCGCGGCACAGAAATATATATTAAGAGAAACCCAACTAAACACAAATGGGTAAAATTTCCTCAAATACTGTCACCACCTAACACAAGTGACCCCAAATATTAGTACAACGTCTAAATGCAAGCAATAAGAAACAACAAACTGACATTTGAGCTAACAAGACACTGACGTCTCTCACGCGCATACACAGATACACACAGTGACAAATAAAAAAGGGGAAATAACCCAAGAAAAGTCTGAATAAACAGAAATAAATGCACTGATAAATAACTCACAAGTCAATGTTCACTATTCGGTCTTTAGCTGCTTTTCCACGTCAGAACACATAAACGGCGATTTCCTGGGGGATTTCTGTCACAGCGAGGCAAAACAACAATATACGGCACCACAGGAACAGCAAGATTTCACACACTAGACTTCATACACACGTACTGTACATACGTTGCGCTGTATTACAACCAAGTCCGACTCAATTTCCTACAAGCACTTGTCGCAAACAATACAAATCATGTACTGCGCAGTGTTCGTGTCACGATAAGCCTGTCCAACACTCACTCTTCCCCACAGCCTTTCCGTTGCTACCCGTCCTTCCACTGTTTTTGTACTCGTTCCCCCCGTCCTCGCGCTGTTTCTCCTGTTTCCTCCTCCTCGCGATGTTCGTTCCTTCATTCTCGCGCTGTTCGTCCCTCTCGCTAAGTTCTGATCTAGCGTTGAAGCGTACTCAGCCCATTGCTATGCGCGAGTCACATCATTCATAACAACTTTGTACAGATTCCACTGTTTCCTACGAGGTTCGCCATGATCACATGACAGTGTTCTAGAAGTAAACAACCGATGATGGGCGAGACCATTCATGAAAACGGGGGATGTCACTATCACACAAGGTTGAGCACAGCATACAAACTTACAAACAATGTGGCAACAACTTACACAATCTCACAACAAGGGACAGGAAGCGACTGTTGCCCCAAAGTTTACAAGAGAAAACTATGGGTGCGACACTCTCCTCCTCCAAACCCAAGGTCGTCCCCGACCGCATTAATCTTTGACAAAAAAAGTCAAAGACCATCGATCGACAACTCTCACAGAGAAAACAACTTTGTTCTTCATCACCACTATCTTCTCATTTTGCCATTGACTAGTTATCTTCATGTCAACTTCATCTTCACACTGACGGCTAGACCTTTTGACTTAATTATATAAAAAAAACTAACAATATCTCCCCAACAGAAGCTAATTTACATACAACAAAAATGCAAATATCAACACCATATACTTCCAAGTGTGCTAAATTTGGTATTTTAAAGTAAAAGGAACTGGGACCCCCTTCTTCATCTTGCTTCTCCGAAGTTCCACTTCCATCTACTTCCAGAACATCCTTTATCCCATCTACTTCCAGAACATCCTTTATCCTCTTCTCTCACATAAAGAGCAGATGCCAAACGACAACTATGGTGTCTCAACTAGAAGCATGATGAGAGCCTTAGCCTTTGACTCACTGAGTAGTGACACCAAACCACTGACTCACTTGCGACAATACATTCCTATGACTAGATTCCAACACTGGCACATGCATGATGGATTCAGTTGCGCTTGGAACTACATCTCCAACTTTGGTCTTACGACATGCCTCCAATTCAGACATCAGCTTACAAACTTGCTTCTTACAGTCCTCAAGTTCACCTTTAATAACCGCATATTTCTCTGTCTCAGATGGCTTCGGCGCACCATCACACCGCTGTGTACTGGCTATAAACTCATCATACCCATATCTCACAGGTGGTCTAGGTGCTCTCTTTGATCTCCTCACACTCTGACCCACAAATGGTACATCACTGGCTAAATCTCCATCAGGTGCAGGTTCTTCAGCAGTGGGCTCCTCCCTACTACCACTTGACTGGATCAGACCAATCTCCTCAGTTTCACATGACAATGGTTCAGACTCGGCCATACCTCTACAAGCTTCAGATTCTGCCAGCTGGATTTGTCCTTCTGCTGCTTTATTGGGATAGTTCTCCCGGGCATGCACTCTATTTGGAACCACCACCCACTCGACTGAGTCAGAATCAGTTTCATCTCCATCACTAGAACTGCTGTCTTTCTGCCTTGAGCGGGTTCTCACTACTCTTTGCCTGGGTAACTTCTGTTTTGACTGACGCATGGGTCTATCAGGATACTGAACTGGCAAGGAGTGACACGGGAGCAACATATTACGATGTAGAGTTCTATGGTTACCACTACCCTCGGGTCGCAGTTCATACACAGGAATGTTTGGACTTGTCTGTCTAATGACTATGTAGGGTTCTTTCTCCCATCGGTCTGCAATCTTATGTTTTCCTCGCACCGACAAATTCCTGACCAAGACCCTATCTCCTGGTTCCAAATCAGCTGTTCTTGTGTGTTTATCATATCGCTTCTTATGTTGAGCTGCTTTCTTGTCTGCATGCTCAGATGCTAACTTGTATGCCTCTGCCAGACGCTTGCGTAGATGGACAGCATACTCTGCAGCGCTCTCTACAGCATCCTCCTTAGTCTCAAGCCCCAGGTACACATCAACAGGCAATTTGGGGTGCCTCCCATACATCAAAAAATATGGAGAGTACCCCGTAGCATCACTTCTCGTGCAATTGTAGGCATGCACAACTGGTCCAACATGTTGCCTCCAATTCTGTTTCTGTTCCTCAGTAAGTGAGCCTAACATTCCAAGCAATGTCTGATTGAATCGCTCACACTGTCCATTCCCTTGCGGATGATAAGGTGTTGTCCGAGACTTGATAACACCTGTCATTTCACACAGATGGCGTATCACTCCACTTTCAAAGTTGCGACCTTGATCTGAATGAAGCCTAGCCGGGAAACCATAGTGATTCATAAAATGATCTACAAGGGCTTCTGCAGTGACCTTTGCTGTCTGATTTCTTGTGGGGATAGCTAATGCATATCTAGTGAAGTGGTCAGTTGCAACCAATATATCTTTATATCCCCCTTTAGATGCTTCAAGTGTAAGATAGTCAATGCACAACAACTCCAGTGGCCGTGTAGTTTTGATACTAACCAATGGAACCTTGGTTCTCCCCTCAGCAGTCACCTTGCGTCTGATACAGTTGTCACAGGACTGTACTTTCTTTACTACATCACCTGCCATCTTTGGCCAATAAAACCTGGCTCTCATCAACTCAAGTGTCCTGTCTTGTCCCAGATGCCCAACATCATCATGCAGTGCTTCAAGGGCAGTGCCGCGAAACCTTTTTGGCAAGAACAACTGATACATCATATGGCCGTCAGCATCTTTCCTCTGTCTGTACAGAACGCCCTTCCTCACACACAGTCGACTCCACTCCTTGAGGGCATCTAGCACCTCAACAGACTCAGTTTCGCGTTCCCTCTTGTTGGGTTTATGTCCTCTCAGAAAAAGCTCATGCACTCTCCCAACGACTGGATCCTTTAATTGCTCTTCTCGCCACATCTCAGGTGTCATTTCTGGAAGTGTCCCTTGACATACGTCAACACTTGGTTCACCTAGTGCCAAAGGCACAGCCGTTGATGCAGCACCAATCACCTCTACACAGGGAATTGTGTCAGCCATTTGAGCTCGACAAACAGCTGATACTTCTTCAGATGTCATGACTTCACTATCACGTTTTGTAGGTGGGCACCAGTCTAACCAATGAGGTTTCTCCTTCCTGTCTGTTGAGTACCCCTGCTGCGGTCGACGTGACAAGGCATCAGCATCACCATTCAATTTTCCTGGTCTGTACTCAAGTGTGAAATCATGCTCTGCAAGACGCGCCAACCACCGATGCCCCGTGGCATCCAAACGTGCTGATGTCAGGATGTAGGTCAGAGGATTGTTGTCTGTGACCACTTTGAATTTGTTTCCATACAACACATCCCTAAATTTATCACTGACTGCCCATTTCAGTGCTAAAAACTCCAGCTTGTGAGCTGGATAATTCTTTTCACTCTTGGAAAGCCCCCTGCTGGCATATGCCACTACTCTCTTCACTCCGTCATGGTCTTGATACAGGGCCGCACCCAGTCCTATTTGACTAGCATCTGTGTGCAACTCAAATGGTTTCTCGTAGTCAATATAGGCCAACACTGGCGGTGTTGTTAGACGATCAATCAATATTTCAAAAGCAGCTTGACATTCCGCAGTCCATTTGAACTCAGGAAGTTCTTTTCTGCCACAATATTTCTTCTTATTGTTCTTTCTTACATACAAACCCACGGTCAGTTCATTCAGTGGTTTTGCTATCTTTGCAAAATCCTTTACATAGCGACGATAATACCCAGCAACTCCCAAGAAAGTCTTCACTTCCTTGGCACTTCGTGGAACTGGCCACATACGCAGGGCTTCTGTTTTGGCAGGGTCTGTGCGTACTCCATCTTTAGAAACAATGTGTCCTAAGTATTTCACTTCCTGTCTGAAGAACTGGCACTTTTTGGCAGTGACCTTCAACCCATTGTCACGCAGCTTCTTCAGCACTTCTCCTAGCCTCTCAAGGTTTTCACGAAATGAAACAGAGTAGACAATCACATCATCCTGATAAACCAAACAGGTCTTAATGGCTAAGTCGCCTAGACATCTCTCCATAACTCTCTGAAATGAGCTGGCACTACCAGAGAGCCCCATAGGAAGCCTATTGCACTCATAGTGACCAACTGGTGTCACAAAAGCAGTCTTCTCTATGTCACGTTCATCCATGCTCATTTGCCAGTACCCACTCTTCAAGTCTATGGTTGAGAACCACTCTGCTCCCTTCAATGCGTCCATGCTTTCCTCTATTCTGGGCAGTGCATAGGCATCTCGGATGGTTTTCGAGTTCAATTTGCGATAGTCGATGCAGAGTCGCTTACTCCCATCCTTCTTCGCAACCAACACAATGGGAGCAGCATAAGGGCTGTTTGATTCTCTGATGATTCCACCATCTAGCATCCCCTGGAGGATTCTCTTTAGCTCACTGTACATTGAAGGTGGCACCCTCCTGTGTCTCTCTCTAACTGGAATATCATCAGTAAGACGTATCCGATGTTTCACTAAATCACACTTGCCTAGATCATTTTCATGCTTAGAGAAGGAATCAACATGATCTCTGAAAAAGTTCTCAGCCATCTTCAACTCGTGCTCATCAATAGGTGCACCATGCAGATCAAACTGGACTCCATCTATTTCTAAACAATGTGGTTCATTGTCAGCAAAATCTGTCCCAGAAAAATGAGACTTCTCCCCAGTACTACTCACTTCAATCACTGCGGTTGCTCTCCCAATCACACATCCTGGCTTGACAGTGATACTTTTCTGTGAAGTGTTAGATATTCTCACTGGAACCCTTGACTTCTTTCCCTCACATTCCAACACAGCTACTGCAGGCTCTGCTTCTATGGGCGCCCATGAGTTTCCAGTTGGCTCTACAGCCACCACATATCTGTCCCTTCTAGTGCCACCTTTAACCTTGCCCCATATGATTTGGCAGTCATCAGGACGAATCATCACTGGCTTGTTTATATCAGCCCTCACTTCTCCTACTTGACCTTTCGGCCCTAGGAACTTGTCTCGTGCATCCAAGTCACGCTGCACCAGTCTAGCCGCTGTTGACTTCATGTATCTAGCAGCACCACTGTATCCATGACCACTGCCACTGTTTTCATATGAGCGGTGACATTGATCTAAGACATTTGTGCCAATGGTCACAGGAGTCTTTAGAGTGTAGTCATTGTCTGGCACAACGAGAGCTACTGCATCATGATTCTCTGTTCTACCAAACACCCTAGCTGGAAACTTGACAGTCACCTCAATGTGCCCCAGAAAAGGTACTTCTTGGCCACCAGCACCAGTAACAATAAAATCCTCCTCCATTCTCAGCATTGGGCAAGACTTAAGGTGCTCCTTATAAAAACGTTGCCCAACTGTTGTCACTTGTGAACCAGTGTCCATCAAACATTTGCTTTGTTTGCCCTCAATAAAGACAGTCTCCTCACGGGCAGATCCAACCATTCTGTTCCACACCACAGACTGCAGCATCATTGGCTTGCCTCCATCTTGAGCCATGTGTGCATCTTCTGAAGAACAAGGTTTTGCATTGGGCTTCCCAGACCTCCTGTGTCCTCTAGATATTCTACTTGTTGCACAGCGAGAACCTGATCTCCCACCAGACCCATCCTTCTCTTTGTCCTTTCTTTCAGGGCAGTTTCTGGCTATGTGGCCAAATTTATCACACTCACGGCACTGTATGTTCCGTTTATCACACTTTATCTTGCGTGGACAATCTCTTGAGTAGTGTCCAACCTCTCCACACGAGTAGCATGCATTGCCTCGAGGCTTGGTGTCAGCGCCTCTGATTGGTTGCTCTTTGTCTGCAACCTCACACTGCTTCAGTCGGGTTTCAACTGCCTCAATGCGAGCCACCAATGACTCAAGTGGTGTCAGCACTTTCTGTAATGCTTTGACATGTGCAGAACCAGCTGGACTATCCTCATCGCACACATCCTCACCAGACAATTGTTGCGATTTGGCACCAATCAAACGCTTTGGCTTGGCCAAAGCCTGAACCTGTTCTCTCACTTCTTGCTCAGCTTCTCGGGTCACACGCAACAACTCATCGTAAGTGCTGGCCCCATGGTAGCCATGGCGAGCTATGGACTTCACTTTTGCATCAGAAATGTTGCGCCAGAACACTGTTCTCAATGTCTTGTCTAACTGACTAGAGTCAATGCCACCCCGCTTCCTAACAGTCTCCAATGCAAGTTCCAATCGGTTCCCATACTCAACTATGGATTCACTCTCCTTCTGCTGACTGTTACTGTAGAACTGGGCCAGCAGGGTCTCTCCAGTCTCAACTTCGCCAAACCTGCCTTCTAACTTCGCTATGATCTCATCAGCGGTTACACCCATGTCCATATACATCACCAATCGAGCTGCACTACCATGTAGAGAGGCTCGAATAGCTTGTAGCACTATCTCTGGAACCTGCCAGTTTGTTTCCCGCAGTAGTTGAGCTTCATACTTCCATACCTCAAAGACTACATCTCCTTTTCGACCAGGGTCACCTGAGAATGAAGACAACCTAGGCCTCTGCTGCACATATGTCGGCCTAGTCCACTCACGCTTACCATAGTGCTCAGGTTGAACTTCTGGTGCTCTCACAGGAAGGCTATCACCAAACCCTCTACTCCTGATCTTGCCTGCATTGTCCATCTGGACACCACGTTCAGACAGGAACAGGTTCTCTGACTCTCGCTGACGCAGTCGCTCATTACTCTCTCTCAGCTCCTGTACCAACTTACGTGACCGCTCAATCTCTTCTTCTAACTCACGTTGATGAGCCACAGTATGCAACTCAGACACTCCTGAAGCAGGAGTTCCATCAAGTTTAGGAACTTCGTCATCACTGCCACTAGAAGCCATGTCTACTGATTGCTGAACCACTGGTTACTGAGCCAAAAAAACAAGCCGCAAGGGACCACAATTGAAACCTCCACTGTACAAAGTATATCACAAATCAAAGCGTCACCGACACGTACTTCGTAATCGTAACACGCCGCCCCACGTTGGGCGCCACTGTCGCACCTCTCGTTTCTTTCCTCTGCTGTTGGTGTAGGGCCAGCTAGCTCTGGGACCCCACTGGTGAGAGTATACGATAGAATTTTATCTTCAGGGGCGATTCGTGGTGTCACGAGTCGGTATTCAAAAATGCTTTGATGGGTTGAGGTGATGACTCAAAACAGATACAGGACAGCACAGGAAGCAATAGGCTGACAACAAAATCTCAGTTACAAGTCAACATGAGCATTTAATAAATAAGGCAAAATATCAACAAAATGTGTTAAATTTCATACACAATAGTACACAAACATTGTATAAAAATGCACAGCAAAACTCAGCTCATAGCTAGATACTATGCAGCAGTCAATAATAACTATGTTGGCAATATAATATAACAATATAACAACTATCCAAGTTCAATATCACCGTAAATGCACTTCAACAAGCCTTGCACTGCTATAAGTACATAACACAGGTGACAATATAATGAGAAATACACACTAAAGGTACACAATAAATTGGCTATATTCAATAATATCAATGTAGGCAAGGTACACATAAATAGGCTATGTTCAGACTAGTAAACTTGCCACACTCGAATGAAATACAATTACTTTTGTGTCAATAAATAAAGGAAATCACACTATTTAGAATAGCGTGCAACCTGTTGCCACTCACTCACACATACGGGTAGTCTTGCTACGTATAATGTCAGCTGGCTAAAAGTGGAATCGATAAACGCAAAAGGAAATTCGCGCGGCACAGAAATATATATTAAGAGAAACCCAACTAAACACAAATGGGTAAAATTTCCTCAAATACTGTCACCACCTAACACAAGTGACCCCAAATATTAGTACAACGTCTAAATGCAAGCAATAAGAAACAACAAACTGACATTTGAGCTAACAAGACACTGACGTCTCTCACGCGCATACACAGATACACACAGTGACAAATAAAAAAGGGGAAATAACCCAAGAAAAGTCTGAATAAACAGAAATAAATGCACTGATAAATAACTCACAAGTCAATGTTCACTATTCGGTCTTTAGCTGCTTTTCCACGTCAGAACACATAAACGGCGATTTCCTGGGGGATTTCTGTCACAGCGAGGCAAAACAACAATATACGGCACCACAGGAACAGCAAGATTTCACACACTAGACTTCATACACACGTACTGTACATACGTTGCGCTGTATTACAACCAAGTCCGACTCAATTTCCTACAAGCACTTGTCGCAAACAATACAAATCATGTACTGCGCAGTGTTCGTGTCACGATAAGCCTGTCCAACACTCACTCTTCCCCACAGCCTTTCCGTTGCTACCCGTCCTTCCACTGTTTTTGTACTCGTTCCCCCCGTCCTCGCGCTGTTTCTCCTGTTTCCTCCTCCTCGCGATGTTCGTTCCTTCATTCTCGCGCTGTTCGTCCCTCTCGCTAAGTTCTGATCTAGCGTTGAAGCGTACTCAGCCCATTGCTATGCGCGAGTCACATCATTCATAACAACTTTGTACAGATTCCACTGTTTCCTACGAGGTTCGCCATGATCACATGACAGTGTTCTAGAAGTAAACAACCGATGATGGGCGAGACCATTCATGAAAACGGGGGATGTCACTATCACACAAGGTTGAGCACAGCATACAAACTTACAAACAATGTGGCAACAACTTACACAATCTCACAACAAGGGACAGGAAGCGACTGTTGCCCCAAAGTTTACAAGAGAAAACTATGGGTGCGACAATTGTATTTTTTATTTTAGGGTGGCTCTGGATTCCAGTTCAGATTCATTTTGAGTTAGTATTCGGGTTTGGGTAAATGACAGTAATACTCATATAACATTCTTTGAATACCTTATAATTTGCTCTTTGAGGAGCACATATTGGTCGTAATTAGTTGTATTTTAATAATCCGGACTCCAATATACAATGAATATAACTGTTCATTTACAGACACTTCCATCAAAGCAAATACAATTGATGTCCTAATGTATCATATCGGGTGGCTTGGTAACCCTTACAACTACTTCTTGTACTTTTACTGTATGACACTTAACCTCAATTTGTAATTTTCAATAGTTGCACTCTGTAACCCACTTCTACTCATCCTAGCAAAAGATGATATATTATGTGAATGCAATCAAAATGTCAGTAAACATTTATTCTTTTGTACTTTTAACAAAATGATTTGATAAATGATCAATATCAATTTATCTTACCAAAATTGTTTGTTCCAACGTTTGTTTTCTCTCATGGCTCTTAAAATACATTAGGTTGGATTGCATCTTATTTCTTGATAAGTAATTCTTGTATATACACAGTATAGATTTAGTAAGCTGGATACTTGCCATACAGTTTGGTGGCAGCGTTATCACTGTACAAATCTTTTTGAATGTACAGTATAGATTTTCTAAGCCTAAATTACCTAAAGTAGACACAAGGTACTACTATGAAAGCTTCAGTTTCTATTAAAATGGTACAAAGCAACAGAAGGGGAAACAACTTCAATTAGCATCTGCACATACATGTACCGGATTCTGTCGTAAATTAGTCCATCTGAAAAATCGGCCTGGGCGGTTTCATGGCTGGTGGGGGTTGAAAATTTCAGAAAATGATCATCAAATATTGTTGGGGGCTTATATTTTCATTGAAAAATCCACCTACGCTGATTTCAACGCTGGCAGTTGGACCACCCAAAGCGAAAGAAACTATTGCAGAAGCTAATCTAAAAATTTTTTCTTGCTGGATTAAAAAGTAGACCGCGCAACTTTCACCAAAAAAAATCACATAAAGTAACACGGTGCGCCAAATACAATAATCTTGTTTTATTTTATTAGTAACAAAAGTATGTTCTAAAAGTAGTTTCAAATAAAAACAAACCCAACTGCATTGCTTAGTAGCAAATGATCACGGTAACATAATCGGTCATACTGCGTTTCACAATTGTTAACGTGCAAAAGATAAATTTGGTGAATTGTTATGAAATGCAAATAAATTTCAACTTATTTCATCAAAAGCGAATGATTCCGATTGCATTTTCGCTCGATGCTGTAGAAATGAATATCCACCATATTTTGACCTGGGACGGTGTTCTTTGACTTGACAGGTCAAATCCATAATTAACCAATGAGAACGATAGATGATGCCAACGTGTTCAAATTACCATAGCTCATTTAAATATGTTAATGTTATTAAACGCAGCACGGAAGAGATTTGTGGATGTTGTTGTACGATCTTTTGGCTTGGATTTTGGTGGGAAAGTGGCATGATTTGTTTTTAAATAACAAAATTATTTATTTTCAAAAGATAAACTGAGCATTTGAAGAATAATTTAATTATGTTAACAGTTCATTGTCGAAACGAAGCTTATACCCATTCACGCTAGTCGCAATAAACATCATACTCTTGAATAGGCATCAATGACTACCGTGAAACTTTAGGCATCAGAAAAGATTAAAATAACACCTTAAAAAACTGCCGAAAAAATTGCAATTTCTTGGTCCCATTTTATTTTTTTTAAAACCCAAACTACCATGGCCCAGGGCGAATTTACGACAGAATCCAGTATAAGGGATGGGAAATTTTGGGGTTTCACTTGTTCAAAAAGAATGGGTGTGGCTTCTATTAGTGATGTGACTTTTAGTACTGATTTTACAGTATTTCATGTACAAAGGCATACATTTATGTTTATGATAATACTATATAAATGGATAGAAATTCATATTTTAGTTGTTTAGCTCACATGTATATATTCTGTACACTCTAACCTTTTGACCCACATGTATGTTCATTTGATGCGTCAAAGGTCATTTTGGCAAGTATTTCATGAAATAAAAACTATGTACAAAATGGTAAAAAATAAACAGTTAAAAACAGTTTACCCCGGGTAACTTAAATTAATCTTATTTAAATTGTCAGTAATTATCAGCTGCTCATTACAATAACTTCCTGTCATGGTGACAGTTTTAATCGAAATTTTTTTTTTTATTTTGACAGTAAATTATAAATAAATAAAAAATAATAATCTTCCTACATAATCTAAAGTGAAATGATTAGTGCTTATAACCCCTGGTGTTCTTACATGGCCACTTATCATTATTCACACTAAAGTAAGCACTCACATGTACCCACTCTATGTTCGGCTTTCCAGTGTACTATCCACCCTCACTATTAGAGAAAATAATCCCTCCAGCATTTGAGATTGGTTCACCCAAGTGTGAATTATTTTCCAGTGTGTACTATTCTGTATTTTCTTCCTCGGGGTGGCACCAATAAGTACTGCATTACCAGCCATTGCTAGTCTAAATCTTGCATGTATTCATTTTCTATATTTATCTTATGTTTATTACTGTTTTGTTTCAGGATAGCATTCTGTTGCAGATTTTACGTGTGTGTTGTATATGTCTAAGGCATTTTTTTTTTAGAAATTGGGTCACTCTGAATTTGAATTTTATTTCCATATTATTTTTTCAAAACATAGGTCACTGTGAGCCACTGATTATACAGCTCCCTCGTATATATTCTGATGTACTCTCAGGTGTAGGCTGTGATCTTTTAACTGTGCATTCATGTTACAAGCAACATTTACTAAATAAAGTAGTTTGTTACAGTAATGTTTTTTTCTGGTTGGTTGTGAGAGGAGAGTTCCCAGCACGTGATTTCTATGCATAGGGCTCCAGGTTTAGTTTGCTGGGATTGATTTGCAATGTAAAAACACCAGGGAATGTAGCATGTACCTACAATTTAATCAGATTTTCTCTGCCATGTGACATTTTCGTTTTTGTCAGCATATTAGTCAAGAATGAATAACATGCACATTTGTTCCTCGGGGTCTCTTTTCTTAGCTATTTCTGTTTTATGACGCACCATGCTCATCAGAGCCTCCTCTGCTGAATTTACTACAACTTGAAATATGCTAATGAGTTGTCCTGAGGAACTAATGCATGTGCTGCCCAGCATGTCTGTTTCTAACATGATCAAGTCACGATAAGGAAATGTTGGTTTGAAAAGTACATCCCTTCAACCCCCACTTCTTGCAATCTGCCACCACTTGTAAACAGCCTCTAAAACAAATGGGTAACTATTGTCTCTCTTTACTAGGTCAAAGGTCAAAGATGGCTTCCTCATTCTTTGCCCAGGCTGATGACATTGATAGTTTATTGGATGAGTTTGAGAAAAATGAAGGTAATGACTGATTCGGGTCATAAAATCATTTCTGTAATCAGCAGATCATTTCAATATGTCATTAATGTGTTGTCGTGGTAACTAAAATCAAATTATCATCATAGTAGTATAAGGGGCGGGTCCCATTTTCATACATTACATTTTTTTCAATAATTCAGATATACATGTATGTTACTTTTGTGTATCAGTCCTACATGTGAATGTTGTGTTATAATACTGCACAATGTGTGTGCGTGTGTGCAGAGTTAGTTACTTACAAAGCTATGCATGTCCATATATGTATGTGTAATTCTTTGATATTCTGTTCGTACGTAGCATTTGTTGAGACCTATCAACCAATTATACACCATATCAACTGCATATTTCTCACCACAGTATTCAACTCGATATAAAGACCAACCCTCATTTATAAAATAAGACTTGTACTAATGTCGCTATTAATTGATTATTAATTAATTCTTAACTTTGCTCGAAAACATTTAAATGAGTTTAACTCGAGTGAAATTAATTATCACATTTTTAATCTCATATGTGGTAAGTATGTATAAAAGAAACATACTTGGGAATCAAGATAAATATTCAGACTCCCAGAGTAAATTTCATTCATATTTGTGTATATCAGCTGGCATGGTACTGGTATGATGGCAACAGAATTATTTGTTGCTTTAACCATCGATGTGTTTTTGTAAGGAAAGCTTTATGTACTGTAAAAAACTTTATTTTCACTGAAATTAATTTTCTCTGAAAAGACTTTTTAGGTGTGTTGTATGGAATTTATTTTCACTGATTTTTAGTGAGTTGAATGTAAAAGATAGGAAAAAAGGTATATTCGTTGGATTTTATTTTCACTGAATCATTCCTTCAGCAAAAATAGCGAAAATTAATTCCAAGCGAAAATAAAGTATTCCACAGTATGTGTGGTTAATTGTAACATACTGATTTGTATGTAACCTATAGCTGTGACAACACTTGGAATGCAACTGAGATTACTTAGCTTCTCTTGATTCCAGAGCTCAAAGTATACAAAGTCAGCTAGGGTAAAGGCATTTCAAAATTGTTTAATAGTAACTACATTGCATGTAAAAGCTGGCTGAGATGCTTGTGGCTGTTTGTTTATGGGTCTAGTGTTACTGTCTCTGACTAATGTCGGCTTATTAGTTTTCTATAGTGTACTACAAGGACTTTCTGTCATCTTATCTTTCATGGTCAGAATTTATTCAATTGTAGCAAATAATGCAATCAATTATCGTGAGTGTAACATTTGTGAGAAAAACAATAAGGGAAGTACCGTACTCATCCAACTTAGTGCCCAGGGTACTCGGCTCACAAAATCATTTTATATATGGGGTTGGGTGCTAAGTCAAGCACCCTACTCAAAAAATAGGCCAAAAGACAATGTTGGTTCACATAATGTGCCAGATTATACAATGACAAAACAAAAATGATTCATTAAATATGCATGTTTTATTAGAATATTATTTACATACCATATGATTTTATTAGGGTCTGTGGGAAAACAGTCAAAATCAAGAGATCCATCATTATCTTTGTTGAATGTTTTCAATTGT
Organism: Saccoglossus kowalevskii; assembly: GCF_978046115.1. NCBI lineage: Eukaryota > Metazoa > Hemichordata > Enteropneusta > Harrimaniidae > Saccoglossus > Saccoglossus kowalevskii. The sequence goes on along the minus strand of NC_140649.1, from coordinate 33,077,296 downwards.
TCGCAAAGTAATTTCCACCATGATGTTTTCCTGCACTAACAATGTCCTTTGACCTGATACTGTTATTAACCAATCAGAATGCAGTTTTGTACTGACACAATTTCTGGAGGAATTCCCTGAAGGCATTCTGGTACCAGTAATCGAAAGTGAATTATTGATGTCAAAGTATGACCTGTTGAAATTGATTTCGACAGAAAATGGCATGAATTTTTAAAATAGGGTACTTAGCAATTTTTGAAAGGTAAACTAAATATGGAATGAAGTATTTACCGTCTTGCATAGTTGTTAACAAGTCATTGTTGAAGCACATTTTACAAACAGTTACCATGGTCTGTGCATTCACACGATATTCTCGGCAGCAAATTTGAACGCTGTATTATATAAACAATCATTACTAGTATCGAGAAAAGTCAAACATTGCTTGAAGACCAGCTTTTATGAAATTTGGAGCATTTTGGAAGGGATTGACGCTTAGCTGAACGTGAACCAGAAAATAGAAATGCCCAAAAGTGGGGATGGAGGCACTTAGTCGGACAAGTACTACATGTATAATATTGTGCATAATTGTTGACATTGCACACATATTCTACCACAGTGGTTTTATTCTCATACTTCAGCTGTATACTAAATTTGTGAGTGATTTCTCAGAATAAATGTAAGAAGTTCAGCTAAAATACTGTAAAACCATTTTTTCCATTACCATTTAATTTTAGTGTTTTGACTTTTTGAGCATATTTACATTGTACTGTAACTGGCAACGTGGATTCAATTTAGTGGATTACAATTAGCAGCAAAAATAGAAAAATTACAGTACTTAAGTAATTATTAATTAATGGGACCATGAAAAAAATAATGTAGCTGAATTTCTTAAAGACTAATCAAACTAATATTTTCACAGAGAGACAGTGTAAAACAGTAGAAACATGAAGAAAGTGTAATTAGTTCTATTTCTCATCAATAAGAGGAAAATCAAGGTAGATTGGTACATTGTAACCATTTCCATTGAAGTTATTGGAGGGAAACCATCAAATTCTTGTTTCAATAAAAATTAGATGGTCCGGATATTAAAGAAGTCCAAAAAATATTATTGTATTATTGTATATGTATAATAGGATTTTGTGCAAAAGTAATCATTTTTCACTCAAATAAGCGATGTCAGAAGTTTTTATAAGTGTCTCCCTTTTTTTTTACAGATTCTGCATTCGGTGCTCGTAAACTCTCTGGAAACTCGCAACAAAATTGTTATCATGATTTGAATGGTGTTAATCCACCAGATAGTATGGAAAATAGTAATCCTATGGAACGATATGGACTAACCTTTGAGCCTGCAGATCTCCTCGATTTATCAGAAGCAGACTTTGCTCCGGCACTGTCGCCGATTATTAACCCCGTCTCTGGAGCACCAAAGGATTATCACGATGGGCAGGATGCTTCAGAGAGTAGTGTTAACCTGGAAACTTCACCAGACAATACTGTGACGACTTTATCTGCCTCAAACAGCCGTGTGAGAACTGATAGCAATTCATTGTTAGGCAATCAGGACTTCAGTTCTTTCTTACCGACTAATTTACCCCACAGCGTATCACTGGAAAATTTACAAAGTGTGAGCACCAACAGCAAACAAGAAAAAAGTAACTTAGACCTTGATTTATTGACGGTGGAAAACCCAGTGCTGTGTTCTAGCAGTTTACTGATGCCAGATAACCACTGGCAAGCATCCAAGATCCCACCTGGACTTAACCATAGCAATACACAGCAATTTGACTCATTACCTCATCCTGTTGTGATGCCTGGCTCATCGCAGCCAATTGAACCAGTCACTGCAAACGACCAAGAGCAAACTAATCATGAAACTAACAAGTACAATACTCATGTCAGTGAATCAGAGAATGTCAACAATTCGGATTCTCTGCATACTGCGAATACTGACCTCTCTCCATCCTCAATTGAGGAGAGTACTGTCTCTTCGCTTGATTCTAGTACAGTCCAAGATAACAGTTCAGAGGTACCTCACCCAGAAGCGCCTGTGGGCTTTGATAATATTGAGAATATTGAAGTAAAGGAAGATGATATGAACGCTTACTTGGAAGCAATGGATGATAGCGATTCACAGGTAGCGCTACCACCCACTGATGTGCATAGTTCAGAACCTTTTCCTACAAATGATGAATGTGGAAGGCCAGTGGTTGTCCAATCTGAAACTGTGAGTGCAGCTACTGAGACTAGAGATACTAGGCAGGAAACTCCACAAACACAGAATGACTTATCAAGCACAGATCCACATTATTCAACACTTAGCACAGACATTGCAGCTGCAGAGAACACTCCAGTACCAGTGAACCAGCCTAATGTGTCGGATACATCTACACCATCACCTGCATCACAGGATACAAACATTTCAGCATCTCCCGACCACGAGATGTCCTCTATTGACACAGCTGATGACTCTCAGAGAACAACACCGGGGGTAAGTATGATGCCCCAGGATGAAATGCCGACAAATCTCAGAACTTCAGGAATATCGGCAATTGAAATCTGGAGTCAGCCCTCTACTGAGAACGCACCTTCACAGGGAAATATTGTCACAATACATTCAACAGATCAGCCACTGTTAACAGACCCACCAACACCACGATTGCCATCATATGCTGAAGCGATGGCGGGGATGTCGCCAGTACGAACAAATAGGCCTGTCTTGTCAATAGGGGCAAATGAAACGGGTGAAACGACTGAACTAAATTCAGGTCACAGGACTAACCCCGTAACTCCGGTTGAGAATAATTTGTCTGTGATGGACGCTGCAGCCTCCGCGCTTGAAGGGCTCTCTGTAGCCACTGCTGCAACTATGATGACATCATCAACACAAGTTATGAAACCCAGCGATGTTGAAAATCTTCGGCTGCAACAGCGGAAGCAGCATTCTCCAGAAACGCCTGAACATACATGTATGGCGAATGACACTGGTGCGGAGGGCTGTTCAGAGAGCGATCCTCGGAATACCCCACCAGTAGCGATTAGGCAGAACACTCTGAGACAAAATTTACGCTTGGATTTTAACCATGCTGGGTCACGCAAAGTACTCGCTGATTATCCGCCACCTAGCGAGACGCTTGAACATGCAAATGAAGCCCTGACTGAAAATGAAGCTGTTAAGGCAAATAATGAAGTGCAGGTACTGCTTGAAGACGAACACAGTACTGATGACCCAGCACATTCCATTAATTCAGCAGCTGGCTCTGCTGAACAAACTTTGTCGGCTATTAACAGTGAAGATTTCCAAACTCGGTTTAATGTTGACTTACCTGAGGGTGCCTTTCAGTTAGGGAATGTAGCTCCTCTGTGGGTACCAGATCCAGAGGCCCCTAACTGCATGATGTGTAGTACAAAGTTTACATTTACTAAAAGAAGACATCATTGTAGAGCTTGTGGGAAGGTAAGTCCATACCCATGTGTGACTCAGTATATGTACCTGATTTTGACTTTGATGTGACTAATTTGCATAATTTTGATATTTTAAGTACTAATCATTACATTTCAATGAAACTTGCTACATACAGTACAGTTCTCGCGGAAGCTTTGGCTTCACTTCAGCTTCACCTTCGCTTCAGCATCGCATCATTATGGCATTGTTATGGCTTCAGCATCGCTTCAACGTCGCGACATTAAAAAGTTAGGCGGTTATCGCTTCGCTTCATTGTGGCCTCATTATGGTGACAATGTGGCATCAGCATCGCTTCATCAAACAAAGAAGTACAGAACTCATTTCGCCCAACCTCTCGCCTGCTTCCGCGACCGCTTGTTGAATTTCCGCTTTATTTTCGACTGTGCAAAAATTCGGACTACTAACAATTTTCTGGTTTTCATAGATCACGGTTACGAGTTTAGTAACTGTGCATAGATGTTAAACAACTGTCAAAAGTTCAAATACTTTTTGTTTTAACTATCTATAATTATATGCACGCAATCTGACCCTTTGACATAGATTTGGCTGGGATTGACTATTTTATTTTAAACAATATTCTGGCGTGACGCACTGCTACAAAATGTATTTCAACAGAAGTACGACATGGTTGTCCAGGTTTCTTTTCCTGACTGTGTTGAGTTTACGATTTGTATAATTATTGTTATTTCCCCCAAGGAGAACACAAGCCAAAGGACCATGAAGCTAAATAGAAGTCCCACGCATGGACTGAGTGGAAGAAAATATTTCTAAGGCTAAAATAAAACCTAATATCTCTTTGTGTATTTGTCAATTTTGCATAAATTTGTTGTGACAGTATGTTCGTAAATATCTGGAAAAATCTCGTCTTTCGTTAATAATTTCATTTGTTTGAAATGTCTACCGACCGTGTCCCAATAATTTGTTTGGAATATCGATCCCCATTGGTTTCTCCAAACGGTCCCGACGTCCATTATTCAACACAATCAGCATTTATTTATCGTAATTCATAGGGATCATGTCCCGTAATTTGCGGGCTGTAAAACCAATTAATTAAACATGTACTATTTATTATATATATTTTTTAACCTCGTGAAACTACAACACAGCGTAGAGTTGTTGCGGTGACGGAAACAGTCGCCTTGAAAACGATGGAACTTTAATTATCCATTTCTCGCCTTGAAATAAAATTTAAAAAAATCGAAGAGCATCAGCGGATATATTATTTACCAGTCTTACTAATCGCTAGCTTTATTTTATACAAATCCATAAAATTCACCAGTTTTTCGACATTTGTTGGCAACTTCCACGCTAAAAATGGTTGAAAATGTGGGTGTGGTTCACTCGCAAAGTCCCGTTGATAATACGGACAAATATGGTTCTGTGACCCAGGTCGTGCTCCGATCAGGTGTCTTTCAGCAAATCAATGATGTTGTAACAAAGCATATTTGACGCTAATTGAAGGGTCGTCGTACTGTCCAATCTCCGGCGTCGATTCACTGTGCTGTGACAGGCTTCACAATCATTCACTGAAAAACATTGGTATATTTTGACAAACGACTGGGATTTGACCTCAGTTCAAAAAAAGAAAAACTGGGCTGAGATACAAATCAGTTTTGCAAGTTGGGAAATAAGGTAAACCAGATTGGGGTTGATGATATTCAGTATCGAAGGACTTCCGTGTGTATAATGAGTTTCAAATTGTTCATCGACTGGTCACCAAATATTTACGGCTACAACTAAATGAGCACTTTTTTCTGAAGCCCAATAAATTATTTCTGCACGTCAAGTGCTATTCGATTTTTTTACCAGGCTTGTGGCTCGTTTTTATTTGAAAATATTTTTTTGTGAGAATACTTTTAAAGTACGTATAGATCGAGCTCAGGTCACTGATCGTGACTTAATTTTGAAAATTGGATGTAAAATTTTACCAGACCGACGCGGTCGCCACCACAACCATCCAATCATAGTTTTGGAACTTTGTATCAAGATTGCAGGCGACAACGCCAGGCGGCATTCGCGTGTTTTGCATGTTTTAGTAGCCCGGGCATGGGATCTGACTCGGCTAAAACTAAACGAAACACAGAGAAATACCACCAAAATGAGGAATCTGAATCTGTTCTCTTACCAGCAAATAAAATGAACGAAAATAAGGTAATTTTATAACAAGAACAGTTTCATTTCGTATAGCAAATAGTGTTGTTTCCGAACGACAATTGCATCATGTGAATTAAATTTATCACGATTTTCCTTGCAGTCAATATGACACTCGTCACCTTGCAGATTGCAATGTACTTCACATAGTTTTTGGTACCCAATACTCGCAACATTAAATAATTAAACAAGATATCTTTTTAATGATGCCACAAAATAAGAGAGGCGAACACAGCTTCAATTTTCAATGACGCGAAGCTGATGCCACAATGATGCGATGCTGAGGTGACAATGAAGCCATGCGTATGCGACAATGATGCCACAAAAGCCAAAGCTTCCGCGAGAACTGTACTGTAGATGCTCATGGACTTTGCACAGCCCTTTAATTTTGGGTAAAATCTGTTCATATTAATCACCTAATTTTGCATAATGATCTGGTACATAGATGCACTTTTTTAGTTTCAGTTCAAATCTGTGCATATTAATTATCTAATTTGCATAATAATTCATAATTTTTTAGCTTTTTCATTCATACACATGTATCTCAAGTTCTAGTCGCATTTCAATGAAATGTTGTAGATAGATGTTCTGTATTAGTTTTACATAGTAATTACTTGCTTTGCATAATAATTAGTTATCGGTTTTTGTATCAATATCTCAAGTACATATAATCTTATTTCAATAAATCTTGGTGCATAAATACTTTGAGACAATACAACGATCTAATTAGTTTTGGGTTTATATACATTCACATTAATTATCGATTTCTTTAAAGAATTAATCATCACATTAAAATTAAACTTGGTACATATGTGCCCTGGAACAATATACAGACCCAATTTGGAGTTTAAATCTTTGTGTAATAATTACCCAATTTTTTCAAAAAAAAATTATTGCATTTATGTTTTGGATTGAAATTCGCGCATGCTATTTGACGAATTGTATTCCTCATTTGTTCTTCATGCCTCCAAAACCTTCAGCACATGGAAGCTTTCTTTCAATATACTTTTCTATGCAGGTAAATTTGTATTTATTCTTCACCCATTCTTATTGTATTTTTGCAGGTATTTTGTTCTAATTGTTGTAATATTAAAACTAAGTTGAAATATATGGACAATAAAGAAGCCCGTGTATGTGTGACGTGTAACCATGTAATGCTTCGAGGTTAGTGGTTTAAACATTTTTCAAAGAGGGCGGTGCATCGTTCAATATCAATACATTCTGTAGTTATGTTCATATTTCATTTCTTATACGTTCATACGTGGCAGTGGTTCTGATTAACCAGGTGTTGAATGCAATCATAGCTCAAGTAATATTTTATGTTATAACATGGTTAGTCTGAATCAAGACATCCGATTGGCTGATGCAAGGTTCTAGAAAACCTGTGATCCCGCCCCGAAACAAAATAAACTAACTTAAATATTCAATCAAATCGACATCACACGACTGTGAGCACTGTTCATAGTATGGGTGCATGATCAACTGATGAAAACAACGAAAACCTGGTACAATTACTAATTTAAATTATTTTTGCCATCAATGTTGATATATTTTGTGAGAAAACTCTTTGTGATAAACATGCATGTTCATTGCAGCATAGCCCATGCTTGGTTATTATCACCCGCCAAAGATGCTAATTTTCTTGAGAGAGTTATTATGTTGAATACCATTGCTTGTTTGTTTGTTTATAACTTTTACATTTCCACTGGCTTTGACATCAATAAGATGGGCGGGCACAGTCTCAGTTTTAATAAATGTGAACATTTAATCCAATTTTAATATAAATAGCCAGGCATGTAAAAAGTATTGAACTTGTCTACACCATTGTTTTCAAATCATTACTCCAAATTTAAATAAAAATTAGTTCTTTTGTGAAAAAATTTTACCTTTCTCTTTCAGTCAATTTAGATTGGAGTTGATGACATTTGTGTCACAGTGACGTTTTTTTAAACCTGAGTTGAAATTTGAAATTGTGTACCAGTGAACATTTAATTTCAGATCTGTAAGGCAGTGAGTCGCAGTGACTTTTGTAGCAGTGAACCATTTGTTTGTGGTCTTCAAAGTTGAATTGCCTGCAAAACTTGGTTGAACACCTTTAGAATTTTTAATAACTCAGCAAAAAAAACACGTAACATCTCTCTAGAACTGCTCCGTGATGTGCGGCTATTTGCAAGGCGGATATCTGCAAAATCTGTAGCTGTTGTATTTTATACAGTACACATATTGCTAATTATGTCAAAGGCTATAAACAAAACTTTGCAAACAGGACAACCTAAGACAGTGAGTCACAGTGACTTGCTGTGAAATTTCATCTCTGCAAATCATTGAGAATAATGGTGGCAACAATTTTTACAGTGTAGCTCTGACATCGTTTCTTTCCTATTAACGGTGTCCTCGGATCGAGGGCAACAATTTTTGTCATTGCTTGCATGTCTTCTCTTGTTACAGTGGAGGCCATCCAAAGAATGAACAGTCCTGGTGGAGGAATGAGATCACCTAATCCTAATAACCCATCTGAATATTGCTCCACAGTGCCGCCTTTGGAACAAGCTAGGTCCAATCTTAACCAGCCGCCACCTAGTGTTATGGTACCTGTGTCCAGATCAGTGTTGAGAAGACCAAATAGTGACGGTTAGTTTCAATGTCATGCAGTGTTTCCGCTAAGCTAAGATTTTCATCAAGTGGTACATTAAATTTGGCATCATTTGTGTCACTTTCACTTTATCCAAAGCCCTTCTATTTTTTACCATTCACAAATTTACCCCACATAATTTTTTAGAATTTTTACAAAATTTTAATCTAGATTTAAGACATTTTTGCTAATAGGACATTATTATCATTTGATCTAAAATTATCAAAAAAATGTATAAAACTAAATAGAAAAAGGCAACAATGTTGCCAAGAAAAATCGTAGCGATCACAGGTTTACTGTCCTGGAAGTTGCTCAGTGCCAAATTGTGCTTTAGATGAAACACTGATGTTGTAATGCATGTTGTAATGGTGTATTGTTTTATGTTCCTTCAACTGGTATTGTCTTCCTCCCTCTCTTTCAGCCTCAAAAAAGCACATGTTATCAGGCATCTACTGTAGAATACTTTGTTTACTTACAATTTGTTTTTGCTATTTTCATTGACGAGATAGGTAGATAAATAGTAAAATTAAAACTGAAAATATTGTCCTATCATTTGCATGAAGGTAGTGAAAATAAAGTTTCAGTCAATCCAATTTTCAGCAAAAATATTTTCCAGGTAAAATAAAATTGTTTCTCAGTTTGTTTATTCTTGAATAACAAAATAATCTGTATCACATGACCACTTCTTTCACATCACCAATAGACAGAAATGGCCGCCAAGATCTCATTGAGAGTGAGAGACTTTTTACATCTAAATTCTGTTAGTTATTAGCTTGATGTGTGCCATTCGTACTGTATTTTGACCAATCGCAATGATAAGCAACATCTTGCTGTTGCCGACCTCTAGTAATTATTCATGAAATATGTTTAGCTTAGGTATAACCAATCAGGTACATGATAATTTGTCAGGTGGGTTGGCAGGAACAGACACCACTCTTCCTGTCACTCCCACATAAAATGTCCGACTTCTCTTGAATAAAATCTTGCCTTTTTTCGTTCCTGCTACCCTTTAACTTTTCAAAAATGCTGTGTGAAATGTGTTCAGAAAAAAAAACAGTTTTGACACCAGTAGGCATTCTCAGACCAGAAATGGTCTTCTGAATGAGAACATTGAACTATGAAAAAAATGATATTACATGATAAATATAACATTTCTTTAGTTTTGAAAATCAATTCATGAGATTCCTGTCTGTGGGGAACAGTTTTCATGTACTAAAGTATGACAGATTATTTTGCCTGGTCTCAGTGCTCCTTATGTTGTGCTTCTTTGTCCAATTTTAATGATCTTTAATCTGGTGTAACCCTTTCAGTATCATTTTCACCAGCCGAGAAAACATTGCTGTACAAATTTTACTTCATATATTATGGACAATATTAGTACTGCGTGATACAGCTTTTTGCCCAAAATATCATACAGATTTGAACACTTATCGCATTGTCATATTTTCGTCACCTGTTTGTTGACTTCCATCACATACTATCATCACATGTTTTGGTACACCAAACTGAGATCAATTGACTGGCTCAACCATGGCATTCTTCAATAATTTGCAAAATCTCTGGTCTTAACATGAAACAAACAGACATGCTCTATCATATATGTTTATGATCCCGAGGTCGCCAGTTGAAATATGTGATGTTAATATGCGACACAGGTTTAAAGGCAATAAAAGCATGACACAAATATGACTGATAACAACAGTGGTGAATGTGTGCTGAAAAGATTAAGTTACAGTGATTGGTTCTGGTGATACAGTATTTTTGTAAAATTGTTTGTGGGTGTGTTGTACCATAGTGTAAATTTAAGTTCCTGGTATTAAGATTTGCATTACAAATATCATGCATGTTGTGGCAGTCACATTTCTTGTGTTATTCGTTACTCTTTATTTTATCTGTATAAATGTTATTGTTTTACTTTCATTAGAAGCACTTTCCAATATTGTTTAGTCCATCAAAACAGCAACATGGCCCAGCTAAGTTGCTGACTGGTTTGCTATGGCGTGTCTCAGGATTGTCGCATGATTTAAACAAGTTAAGTCAAACCAACCTCAACAGAAGGCGTCAATTAATACTTGAAATCTTGATTATCAAAAGTTTTCATTTCATTTATTTCATTCCATCATTTAAATTGTTGCATGACAAAGTTATCTCAACAAATTAATGTACTGATACAGTCTTCTAGTTCAGAACACAGTTGCCGCTGTGTGTGTCTAGTGCATGTAAACATGTGGATTCAGCCGAACGATGCACTCTTGTGAAATTGCGCTGATCTAACTTGTTCTGATCACATAACAATCTTGAGACGCACATAGCAAACCAGTCAGTCAGTAACTTAGCTGGCAATGTTGCTGTTTGGTCGTTCAAAACGATATGGCTAAGACAGCAAACACAGTACATTGTACATCTATCAATAACATTTTCTCTCTCCTCCATGAAGATTTATAGCTGGTTCAGTTATTCAATTTAATCTGCTTTTGATGTATAATCTATTTACAGTATTTTCCTTGGGTGCCCAGATTCAATGAGTGTCACTTTACATACCAAAATGCATATTTATAGTATTGTCCTGTGTATTAAAAGTGCACATATGCAGAGGAAACCAGTAATTGTGTTTATTATATCCTAAGTCATTAAAATATGATTTAAGACTTGTCTTTGTCATTTAAGTAAACACTTGTACAACCAACAGACTGAACACTGTAATCATATTGTGTCTTTATTCCCACTTGTACCGTTTAGTGTACCGTATGTACATGTCTTGTCATGAGTAAACACATTAATTTATACAAACAATGACTACACATTTCCTTACCCCTTGCTGAAAAAAACAGTTCCACTCAAATAAGAGAAAATGGGAAGCACGAACTTTCTGGCAGGCTTGGTAGTGAAGATTCTAAGCTGATTTAGCTAGCATCTAGCTGACTTAGCTTTTGTTAAGCTGACACAGCTTATGTTAAGCTCATGTATCTTGCATTATCTTGACTTAACTTGGCTTTTGTCAGCTTGGATTGCCCACAAAAAGTCAAATAGACAAACTGGAAACACACATGCATCACCAATAAACAAGGATTAACTGTCAGGATGACTGACTTCGGCTTTTCAGCTGACTGACTTTGACCTTTTAGCTGACTGACTTCGACCTTTTAGCTGACTGACTATGACCTTTTAGCTGACTGACTTCGGCCTTTCAGCTGACTGACTTCGGCCTTTCAGCTGACTGACTTCTGCCTTGACTGACTTCGGCCTTTCAGCTGACTGACTTCGACTTTGACTGACTTCGGCCTTTCAGCTGACTGACTTTGGCCTTTCAGCTGACTGACTTCGGCCTTTCAGCTGGCTGACTTCAGCCTTTCAGCTGACTGACTTTGGCCTTTCAGCTGACTGACTTCGGCCTTTCAGCTGATTGACTTTGGCCTTTCAGCTGACTGACTTTGGCCTTTCAGCTGACTGACTTCAGCCTTTCAGCTGACTGACTTTGGCCTTTCAGCTGACTGACTTTGGCCTTTCAGCTGACTGACTTCGACCTTTCAGCTGACTGACTTCGACCTTTCAGCTGACTGATTTCGGCCTATCAGCTGACTGACTTTGGCCTTTCAGCTGACTGACTTTGGCCTTTCAGCTGACTGACTTCGACCTTTCAGCTGACTGATTTCGGCCTATCAGCTGACTGACTTTGGCCTTTCAGCTGACTGACTTCAACCTTTCAGCTGACTGACTGACTTTGACCTTTTAGCTGACTTACTTCGACCTTTTAGCTGACTGACTTCGACCTTTCAGCTGACTGACTTCGGCATTGCAGCTGACTGACTTTGACCTTTCAGCTGACTGACTTCGGCCTTCCAGCTGACTTGATTTTCATTGAGCTGTTTGGGAATGTTTTGTGCTGACTTGGCTTGAGTTATGCTGACTTGGCTTGAGTTATGCTGACTTGGCTTGAGTTAAGCTGACTTGGCTTGAGTTAAGCTGACTTGGCTTGCATTAAGCTGACTTGGCTTGCGTTAAGCTGACTTGGCTTGCGTTCAGCTGACTTGGCTTGCATTAAGCTGACTTGGCTTGAGTTATGCTGACTTGGCTTGCGTTAAACTGACTTGGCTTGCGTTAAATTGACTTGGCTTGCGTTAAGCTGACTTGGCTTGCACTAAGCTGACTTGGCAGTGAAATTTTTAAAGGTTCATCATTTTTGGGGATTTTCACTGACACTGAACATTTGTCTATCACAAACAGTGTATTGTAAGTTATTTGTGATTCTGCATAGGAAGTAACACTGTATGCTATGCTGTTTCTGTTTTCAGGATCTCAGAGACAACGTGAACCAAGGCATGTGAGATTTTCTGATGGTATTCACCCTGGTGGTGACTTGACAGATGACAACCCATCATCTGTACGAATCAGACCTGCGAGGACACAAAGGCGTGTAAGGTCCACCTCACCTAATAGGCGTCGTGCTGGTGGTGATACAGCTAGCGGTGGCGGTAATCTTGGACGAACACAGATACCCAGCATGCCAGTTAGTCTTATACCTAAAGATGAAAAGAGTTTACCACCGGTTATTATTAATACAGGGACAAAAGGAGGTCAGTTTATGAATAATGTACATGTATATTAAAATTTATAAGTGGAACCACTGAAATCCAGGAAAAGTTGTGCACCAGTGTTCTTGAGACTTCAGTGTGTGGGGAATAGAGTAGTACTTTTGGGAGTGCTCGATGACTTAAAATAACAGCAGTCAAAATGTGGATTCAAAAAACTCTGTGGTTTATTGCTTAACTAACTGACATTGTAACAGCTTACACATAAAAAAGGAGCTCTGAATCTCTTAAACTAGTACTTATACAAGTGTTTCGCGAATGTGATATAAAACGTGTAGTCGGCAAATACAAATGAGTCTTTTGCATGGGGAGAAAAAAGATACAATACTGAATAAGATGATTAGTGAAAAATATCTAAGTGCACATTGGCGGAAATTAAATTATTCTCAGTGGTCAATGAGATATTCAGTAGAATCCTTCATACGAATAGATAGATAAACGAATTAACTAATGTAACGGAATGAGAATAATAGTTATAATTAATATTAAACAAATACAAATATACAGTTGTATATTATGAATCTCAGACTCAATTTTTTATTGTTTTTTTTTATTTTTAATAAAACATTTGTGGTGGACGAAACATTGTGACTATGGAAAATAACCAAAATTATTATGCAAAATTATCTATTACATAGTAGAATAAATATACTGATTTTTATTGCCTGGGTTCATTTATGGAAACTAACTCATTTCAATTGCAGAGTATACCATTGAAGAGAATCCAAATCAGGAGAATATACTGGGAAAGCTATCAAGTAAGTACTGCTTTTCCTCGTGACAAATGACATCATCACATAATTGTCGCACATTTGTGTCATGCTTTTGTTGCCCTTTTCATTGTAGCACATGTTGTAGTACTTCAATATGTGTATTAACACACTTATGAAGATCTTTAATGCATGTTATTGTTATCCTTATTGAAGTATTAGGCAAGGCTTAACATATACATGACATATCTCAGTTTCTGTACGACACTGATATTTCATGGTAAATGATTATAACCCATACAAAAAGAGCTTTTGGTCATAGACATGTAATCAGCAGTTGTGGGTAAACCATGCTACTCTGTAGTAGGTTTAGAATTTATTAGTCCCCGTTCGGACGTAGTCTGAAAACGGGGACTTATGTTTTGCCCAGTGTGCGTCCGTGCGTCCGTCCGTGATCACCTGTATCTCGAACATGCATGGGCCGATTAAGTTCAAACTTCACTCATACATCACACATTATATGGGACATATGCACATGCATTTTTTTCATGATCCGATTAACGATAGCGGAACAGCGGCCATTTTAAATCTGAAAATGCATCAAAATCCCACATTTTCACCATTCCGGACCCGGATCTCAGTTATGCATGGACGGATTTCGTTCAAATTTGGTACATACATTAAACATAATAGGACCTTAATGCACGTCATTTTTTTTACCGGGTCAAGTTCGAAATGGCCTACTGGCGGCCATTTTGTTTTAAAGAATTCAGTTCTGGATCCGTATCCGAGACATGTCTGGATTGATCAAGTTCAAACTTCACACACACAAGTTACATCATGTCACAAATATGTATGTGCATTTGTTTCATGATCTCATTAACGATAGCCAAATGGCGGCCGCTTTAAGGCCGAAAATGCATTGAAATCGCATATTTTCACCATTCCGAACCCGAATCTCAGTTATGCATGGACGGACATACATTAAACATAATAGGATCTTGATGCATGTCTTTTTTTTTTTCGGATCAAGTTCGAAATGGCCGACTGGCGGCCATTTTGTTTTAAAGAATTCAGTTCTGGATCCGTATCCGAGACATGTCTGGTTGATCAAGTTCAAACTTCACACACACAAGATACATCATGTCACAAATATGTATGTGCATTTGTTTCATGATCTCATGAACGATAGCCAAATGGCGGCCGCTTTAAGGCCGAAAATGCATTGAAATCGCACATTTTCACCATTCCGAACCCGGATCTCAGTTATGCATGGACGGATTTTGTTCAAATTTGGTACATACATTAAACATAATAGGACCTTGATGCACGTCTTTTTTTTTTTCGGATCAAGTTCGAAATGGCCGACTGGCGGTACATGGTACATCATGTCACAAATAGATACGTGCATTTGTTTCATGATCCGCTTAACAATAGCTGAATGATGGCCATTTTAAGGCCGAAAATGCATCAAAATCACGTATTTTCAAAATTCCGGAACCAGATCTCAGTCATGCATGGATGGATTTTGTTTAGATTTAGTACAATGTGTTGTACATATGCAGGTGCATTTCGGTCATGATCTGTTTTGAATGTATATGTCACTCAAATATGAACGGAACGGGGACATGTCATTGACAATGACTTGTTTGTTTTCATTGTTGCTCTTTTCAGATGATGATGTTGAGCCTATTGTGTTTGCTCTTAATAAGAATCTCTTTGTAATGGTGAAGATCATAGATTGTGAGTATTTGTGTATTGAATTGTCATAATGTTGATATTTTGTGTGTTGGATTGTCATAATGTTGATATTTTGCGTGTTGGATTGTCATAATGTTGATATTTTGTGTGTTGGATTGTCATAATGTTGATATTTTGTGTGTTGGATTGTCATAATGTTGATACTTTGTGTGTTGGATTGTCATAATGTTGATATTTTGTGTATTGAATTGTCATAATGTTGATATTTTGTGTGTTGGATTGTCATAATTTTGATATTTTGTGTGTTGGATTGTCATAATGTTGATACTTTGTGTGTTGGATTGTCATAATGTTGATATTTTGTGTGTTGGATTGTCATAATGTTGATATTTTGTGTGCTGGATTGTCATAATGTTGATATTTTGTGTGTTGGATTGTCATAATGTTGATATTTTGTGTGTTGGATTGTCATAATGTCGATATTTTGTGTGGTGGATTGTCATAATGTTGATACTTTGTGTGTTGGATTGTCATAATGTTGATACTTTGTGTGTTGGATTGTCATAATGTTGATACTTTGTGTGTTGGATTGTCATAATGTTGATATTTTGTGTGTTGGATTGTCATAATGTTGATATTTTGTGTGGTGGATTGTCATAATGTTGATACTTTGTGTGTTGGATTGTCATAATGTTGATACTTTGTGTGTTGGATTGTCATAATGTTGATACTTTGTGTGTTGGATTGTCATAATGTTGATACTTTGTGTGTTGGATTGTCATAATGTTGATATTTTGTGTATTGAATTGTCATAATGTTGATATTTTGTGTATTGAATTGTCATAATGTTGATATTTTGTGTATTGAATTGTCACAATGTTGATATTTTGTGTATTGAATTGTCATAATGTTGATATTTTGTGTATTGAATTGTCATAATGTTGATATTTTGTGTGTTGGATTGTCATAATGTTGATATTTTGTGTGTTGGATTGTCATAATGTTGATACTTTGTGTGTTGGATTGTCATAATGTTGATATTTTGTGTGTTGGATTGTCATAATGTTGATATTGTGTGTTGGATTGTCATAATGTTGATATTTTGTGTATTGAATTGTCATAATGTTGATATTTTGTGTATTGAATTGTCATAATGTTGATATTTTGTGTATTGAATTGTCACAATGTTGATATTTTGTGTATTGAATTGTCATAATGTTGATATTTTGTGTGTTGGATTGTCATAATGTTGATATTTTGTGTGTTGGATTGTCATAATGTTGATATTGTGTGTTGGATTGTCATAATGTTGATATTTTGTGTATTGAATTGTCATAATGTTGATATTTTGTGTATTGAATTGTCATAATGTTGATATTTTGTGTATTGAATTGTCACAATGTTGATATTTTGTGTATTGAATTGTCATAATGTTGATATTTTGTGTATTGAATTGTCATAATGTTGATACTTTGTGTGTTGGATTGACATAATAATTCAATTCAAACTTCATTGTGTACTCTTTTTCAGTGGATTGTTGTGTGAACAGAAGGTGCTGGTGCTTTACAACAAAAGGAATGCCTACTGCTGGTCAGGATGAGATGGTGATTGTGTTGGAATGTCTACCAGAGGAAAAGACCTTACCCAGGGACGTCTTCTGCCATTTTAATACTGCCTACGAAGAAGCCAGTAAAGGTAAAAATTTTTACAGTCGTTAAGCCCTAGTTGAATCCTTGGTTTGGGTGTCCATTTTAAACAATCTTTCCCAATATTTCAACTATATCAAGGTTTTTCCTAAACATTGTTGGTAGGTGATCTCATTGAGAAATCATTCCACAAAATTATGTTAAACACTATGTGTAGTGTTTTAAAAACAAAAGTAGGATGCCAACTATAGCATGTAGACAACTCATTTGTATGCCAGCTGAAACAACTCCTAGGTAATCCATTTTGTAAACATTATGATTTCAATGTTATGACATGAAACAATTTATAATCACTCCACCAAAGTCAACTTTTCCTTCTTGCAGTCATATTTAGTAAGAAATAGCAGTGCAAACAATTTTACAATTTCATGCCTGAGTGATCGCAACATTCCATTGCAACGAACTTAAAGTGGAATGTGACGTAAATATGAAATGTATTTCCAAATGAGTACCGTAAAATACCTCATATAAGCGCCACTTTGATACATTTTCATTTCTGTCTGGCGCTAATTTGAGGTCACATTTTGGCAACTTTGTTGCAAATGGCGCTTAATTGAGGTCAGTAATTTTTTCACACACTCAGAACTACGGTAACGTTACCTTACAATCAGAGGAATCATGTCTATACAATGTACCAGATTCTGCCGTAAATTCGCCCTTGGCCGTTAAACGGCAGTTTGGTTTTCAAAATAAAATGAGACCAAGAAATCGCGTTTTTTATCCAAATATTTCGGCTTCTGTTTTCGGACATTTAAATAATTCTGGACACCTATTCAAGAGAATGATTTTTATTGTGACTAACGTGAATGGGTAAGCTTCGTTTCGACAATGAGCTGTTATCACTGTAAACAATGTTAAATTATTCTTCAAATGCTCAGTTTATCTTTCTAAAACAAATAATTTCTTGATTTAAAAAAAAAATCATGCCGTTTCCCATGGAAATCGAAGCACTACATTATCGGTAAATCTCTTCCGCGTTGCGTTTACCATGAGGTCACTGAACTGTCATTAACATATTAAATGAGCTATGGTAATTCAGACACGTGGGCACCATCCAGCATTTTGATTGGTTAATTACCGACTTGACCTATCCGGTTAATAAACAAGTCTCGTGTGCATTCAAAGACATGGCGGATATCGTTTCGTATCGGCCATTTACATGTGACTGAAATCATTCGCTTACGGTGAAACTAAGTTGAATTTTACTTGCATTTCATAAAATTTCAACAGATTTATTTTTCGTGCGTTACTATAATCACCACTGAATAATAATCACCAATTTCAACACTTTGAAAACAAGTAAGTTATTCACTTGTGAACCACAGCATGGCCGGATTGCGCTACCGTAGCGTGATCATTTGCTACTAAGCAGTGCATTCGTGTTTGTTTTTATTTAAAACTTCTTTTAGAATATACTTTTCGTTACCAAGAAAATTAAAAAAATAAATGCATATTACATTAAATATACTGAGTATTTTTGTTATCATGTGAACAGTTTTTTTTTGATTGACCGGAATTTTTCCTATTTTAGAACCAAAGTAAGGCATTTTACTCTTCTCTGACGCCTATTCAAGCGATTGTAATGTGTATTGTTAGTTTTGTGCATGTGTTGTGGGGAAAAAAAGATTAGCTCAAGTTTATTACAGAGTATTGCATACTAACCCCTTTGGTTAATGAAATTTTAATTTCATAAACAAATGGGATAATTGCCAATTATCATATATACTGGTTAAATAAAATCAAAATAACAGTGGATAGCTCCCGTAGGGGGCGTCCTTCCCCTGTCATCTGATTTGCATACTTCCATTTTTAACCACGAGATTGATTCACGGTTGAAATTTGGGCTTGCCAAAATATCGTTGTTATTGCGGTGGAAATACATTGTTACCACCCATCAACACAGCCACCGAACTATTAGGGTGTCAGGAAGCTCTTGTGGACATCAAGAACTTCGTACTTAGTCACCTTGAGTAAAAAATTGTAGTTTTAGTAACGAAACTCAAAAGCCCGCCTTCAGTTTCAAGATGGCGGAAAATATGGATACCGGAGAGTTGAACACCGTTCATCCCAGCACTTCGGATTCAAACACTTTCGGACGAAAGTGTGAAGAGTGCCATATATCGATGCTCACTTACGATGATCACCGTATTTGCATTCCATGTGGCAGAAAATGTAATGGGCACATCAACTGCGGTGTTTGCTTCGCCTGGCCGATAGAAACTTGGAACTGGGATTCCCGCCTACGCAAGTCAACGGGAAAATCAGGAAAGAAGAAATCCAAAATACCTCATTTGGAGGAGTCTTCGGTTTCATCGGTACCTACCAACGCTGAGGACGAACTATTGGCAGACGAACCCAACCAAAAACGTCCAAAGGAGACTGACAATGAGCAAAGTGTTATAGCTCATTTACAGAACAAGGTGGATCTACTGACCAGAAAAATTAAAGTTTTGGAAAACCCAGTAGACGAAGAGGTACCACCAAAAGCATGGAGTGTCAGCGCTCTCCAGGCGGAAAAGAAAAAATCCTACACAACAGTGGTGCGAGAAAATGTTGAAGACGCACTGGCTGAGGCAGGCGTGATTTTTTCTACTGAAGATGCTACAAGCAACGCGGGGGAGGCCGGCTCGTCGAAAACCACAACAGCGAGTGGTACCGACAAGGAGGACCCCGAATTCAAAATCCGCTCCGATGCTATCACGAAAGGTGCGGTTATGGTCAAGAAAATCTTACCTCTACCGATTCCACCGATGGCGGACACCCCACGTTTCTCGATCGGTTTGTCTACACTGCCGAAAAAGGACACTTTTGCGACTTCAGCAATGCTACCATGGTCTCCCCGGCTGACACAGGGCGCTGCTATAACACAACGCGTGATCGGAGGAGGCAAATGGGGTCGTGAAGTTACCGAGAAAACCGCTACAGCCACCAAGAACGACTTCTTGGGGACTAACCGGGGCGATTGGAGCAGACGCTACCAAAAAGTTATACCGCCCGCTGATGAGTGGAAAACACCGGTCGGTACCGACGCCAGCCTGCACGAACGACCTCTCGGCGTACAACCACCAGAACTGGAGCCATGCGTCCGGGAAATGGTCGCCGAAGGAAGTATAACGAAACATCCACTCGGCAAACCACAAGTTTACATCCCGTATTGCCTGTCCCAGTCAACGCTATGTAGATTGGAAAACAACGTTTGGGACACTTCTCTTGCATTAAGCCATAGAGAATTTTTACTACTACTACACAAATTCAGTTAGCGAAATTCAAAACAGGCAACATCACCAAGGATGAACTGTTTAGCACATTAGAGCCGCTGTTGGTCGCTACTAACGTCGTCGACGCTGACATAATACAGAGTCATCTCCAGTTACGAGCGACTATTCAACACTCTCGCCGTGCAGCAGTTTGGTCCGCTATGCTAAGGCGCCTTTAAAGCCAAGCAAGCCGCTAATAACACTAAAAAGTCTTCCTGACTATACGTCAGCAAATATGGTAATGTATCAAAACAAGGTGCGATTAAACATGTCAAATATTGCTCAAGTCTCCGAGTATTTTTGTCAAACAAATCAAACCACAGATCCCCTTACACATATACCACTTGCATTAAACGATTCGGTTCAGTGCCCAGGTCGGCGGGAACCAAGTCGTGCAAAACATCGTGCATTAAGCGATTTTGTTCAGTGCCCAGGATGGCGGGAACTCAATCGTGCACAACAAAAACACGGTCGGCCGCACCTCAGGTCGGTGGGCGATCGTATAAACAAACAACCGGCCGAATGCGTGGACCTAGGGAGAATGACGCATCGACCGGTGAAAAAACAGAAACCCGTAAGGCAGAGTCCCTACTCCCCTCCAGGTTGGAAAAAAAGGGGGGGAAGGACGTTAAACGGGGATATAACGCCG
This sequence comes from Saccoglossus kowalevskii, assembly GCF_978046115.1. Taxonomy (NCBI): domain Eukaryota; kingdom Metazoa; phylum Hemichordata; class Enteropneusta; family Harrimaniidae; genus Saccoglossus; species Saccoglossus kowalevskii. The sequence goes on along the minus strand of NC_140649.1, from coordinate 33,056,459 downwards.
CATTCGCTCCAGGGGGAAATGGAGAAATCGGCGATGTCAATGTATACCGCCACAAGCGACCGAGGGTTGGTGAGTCCCTCGACGCCGGTGGCACTGCGTCTGCAGAAATGTATTCCCCGGTGGAAAGAAACGATAAACGATCCGTATGTGATATCGATAATAACACATGGGTATTGAATACCGTTGATAAAAGAACCGAAATGCGAAAAAAGAGCATGTATTTTGGGGAAACCGGGCTCTACTCAGTCAACAATACTGAAAGAAAGCGTGGAAATACTACTCGAAAAAAAGGTAATTCAGCGGGTACAAAACCCGAAAAATTCTTTCATCTCGAGGTTATTTCCCGTCAAGAAATCCAACGGTGGGTACAGGCTGGTGCTGGATTTAAAGGAGTTGAACAAATTTGTGAAGAAAGAAACGTTCAAAATGTTAACTCCGGCACTAGTGAGAGCGTCAATTCAAAAAGGGGACTGGATGACGTCCCTCGACTTGACCGACGCTTACCTGCACATACCAATACACACAGAAAGCAGGTGCTTGTTACGATTCGTGGTGAACGGTGTAACGTATCAGTACACCGTCCTACCTTTCGGCCTGACGTCAGCCCCACTTCTGTTTACAAAAGTTCTACCCACAGTGGTGGCGTTACTGCACAAGAACGCAGCAGACGTCAACCCCTACTTAGACGACTGGCTGATAAAAAGTCAAAATCGGAACCTGATTTGTCAATCAACCGAGCGGACTGTCAGTCTACTGCTAAAGCTAGGTTTTCTGATAAATATGGAAAAATCAGAATTAATACCGACGCAGAAAATAGTCTTTCTGGGCATGGAACTGGATGCGGAGAAAGGCATGATCCGACCAGCCCAGCACAGAATCGACAATGTACAAAAAATGATACAAATGATACAAAAACAAGCCACACTACGCCAGGTAATGCGACTAGTGGGGATGTTAACTTCGATGAGGGGCTTAGTACCGAGAGCGGCACTACAGTCCAGACCGATCCAACGCCTAGTGTTAGACGCACAGTTAAAAATGCGACTATCAAAGGACGGGATAAAATACGAAAAACCGGTACTGTTCACACCGGCCTTTCTGGAATCACTTCCGTGGTGGGGCAACCTCAAGAACCTCACGGCGGGGATTCCCATGGACAAGGCGAAACCGACAGTAACGTTGGTGACGGACGCATCCATGACGGGCTGGGGAGGGCACTGCATGGACGGGATTGCACACGGTCAGTGGAACGAAAAACAAAGGAAATTTCACATAAACCGACTGGAAATGCTAGCGGTGCAGTTCTCCCTGCAATCCTTCAAAAAAGCGGTAAAAAACCGGGCCGTGTTAATAAGATCCGACAATCAGACTGTAGTAGCTTACCTCAACAAGGAAGGGGGAACGAAATCACAGTCGTTAAACGACCATGCTGTAGCAGTGCTAAAGTGGTGTGCACAAAACAAAGTCGAGCTGGTGTGCAAACATATACCGGGAGTCCAAAACGGTGTAGCGGACTCGCTATCCCGGGGGAAACCCTACGACGACACAGAATGGGAGCTGTCACAGACGGCAGTAAACCTAGTGTTCGACATGTGGGGGGAACCCCAGGTAGATCTGTTTGCAACACCGGAAAACAAAAAACGTCCCGTTTTTGTGACGCGTTATCCGGACAAACAGTCACTGACGTGGGACGCACCTCAGATGGAGTGGGGCGGAATGTTCAGTTACACATTCCCACCATTTCCATTGATCCACCAAACGTTACAAAAACTGGAACAATCGGAGAACTCGCACATGATTCTAGTGGCACCGAACTGGCCGTCTCAGACTTGGTTTCCGTTACTGTTGTCTCTGCTAACGGACCATCCGAGAAGCCTGCCACAAGAAATCACGTTGACACAACCCGGCGGTTATACACCAACCAACCCGGAGCTGTACCAACTTCACGTGTGGAAACTATCCAGCAATTTAGAATTGCGCAAGGGTTTTCAAGCCAAGTGTCGCAAACAATGACGGCCGGGCTTAGGGATTGTATCAAATGGATTGTATCAATACCACTGGGAAAAATTTCGTAATTGGTGTCTTGCAGGGGATATACATCCACTCTATCCCTCTTTGCCCCAAGTAGCAGAGTTTTTTTCTTATTTGATCAACGAAAAAAAGTTGAAACCGGGGACAGTAGAAAACTATAAATCGGCGATCAACTCGGTACTCAAACTAAGCCTAGGCAAAAACATTTCGGATGACCCGACAATCTCCGATCTGTTCAAGGGCTTTATTACACAGGCGGGCCCCATTGAGAGGTACAAAGCACCTGCATGGAGCTTGTCAGTAGTCCTTGAAGCGCCACGACAATTCCCATACGAACCGAAGGAATTGGCGTCACTACAGGACTGGACGAAAGCACTCCCTTCAGGGAGGCGAGTTAGCGAAATACACGCTCTGTCATTTGAAGACAATTTTACGGTGTTTTATCCCGATAAAGCGATTTTAATGACATCAGTAAAATTCAGAGAAAAAAATCAGAAACTGCACGAGACGGCGACTCCGATCGTTATCCCGGCACTGAGCAATATTTCCAATGAAAAACAAGACAGAATTCTTTGTCCGGTACGTGCGCTAGCTTATTATAAGAAACGTACTTCCGGGGTCAGAAGGGGTCAAAGGTCGATGTTCGTTTGTTACCAAAAAGGTAAACAAAGCTCAGCGGCGTCGAAATTCACGTTAGCGAGATGGGTAAAAGAGACAGTTTACCACGCTTATAGTGATAAGTATTTGAGCACAGAGGCAGGCAAAGTCACTGCCAAGATGCATGACTTAAGAGGCATAGGTAATACACAGGCATTTGCTAGCGGAGCTTCTTTAGCCCAGGTGCTAGCAGCCGGGTCCTGGAAAACTAGCAACACTTTTCTCTCTTATTACCTGAAAGACCTAGTGGCCGAGTCACAGGGCCTACACTCGTTAGGCTACCTAGTGACAAGCCAAGTTGTAACGAAACAATAGGGCATGTAACTTCCCGCAACTGCAAGAATTATTCAGTTAGCGGGAGTTATACAGTTAGGGGGATGGAATTTTTTCAATTCCATAATCAGGTGGGGTAGTATTTATCTGCCAAGAGATATTCTCTGGTAATCTGTCCCATTTGTTTATGAAATTAAAATTTCATTAACCAAAGGGGTTAGTATGCAATACTCTGTAATAAACTTTTAAAACTAGCGCCGAAGGCGCATATTAGTTTTTATGTTTATATAAGAGATTGCATACTTACCTTCCCACCCAAAACCACCCCAGATAAATAGCTACGAATCAATATCGTGGTCAAAAAGATCTGGAAGTATGCAAATCAGATGACAGGGGAAGGACGCCCCCTACCGGAGCTATCCACTGTTATTTCGATTTTATTTAACCAGTATATATGATAATTGGCAATTATCCCATTTGTTTATGAAATTAAAATTTCATTAACCAAAGGTAAGTATGCAATCTCTTATATAAACATAAAAACTAATATGCGCCTTCGGCGCTAGTTTTAAAAGTTTTAGGCGGACGTTAGCCAGATGGGGAATTCACGGTTTTACATAAACATTCAACTTTGACTGGCGCCTAATTGGTGTGAAATTTATCACCTTTTCTATTGTACTGGCGCCTAATCCAGGGTGGCGCTTATATGAGGTATTATATGGTAAGACACGTGTAATAATTTTGAACTTATTCTCTTTGATAAACAGCTGAATTTTATTGTTTTTGTTGCCAGATTTATAATAATTTGTCATTTGCATTGCAGGGAACACAGTGACTGAGATGGGACATACCATATTCACTCAGGGTTTCTTGGGAAGTCGTGAGCATGGTGGCTTTCTCTATATAAGACCGTCATTTCAGTGTGTACGCAAACTCTTACTCCCAGACTCACCGTATCTATTTGGTGTTTTACTTCAAAAATGGGAGACGCCATGGGCTAAAGTATTCCCAGTCAGGCTCATGTTGAGGCTCGGTGCAGAGTTTAGATGTAAGTATAAAAAAGTTCTTGACCACAACTGTTTACTTATTTTTTAAAAGCCAATTGCAAAGTGAAAACTTATCGTACAGTGAATATTGCCGCAGAAAGCATATTCCATGTGTTTGATTATGCGAAAGAGCTGTATGACTGTCTGCCATGTGACATTCCAGCACCAAATAAGGACTGATTAACTTGATTTTGGATCAGATTATCATATATTGATTGCCGGAACCCAACCTTTATATTAGTGGTATGGCATTGAGCAGAACTCAGCAATTAAAATCTTCCTTGTTATTTGTGCACAGATATCATGGTAATTTGTCATGTTTTTTTCTCTCTCTTAGATTATCCCTGTCCTTTGATGAGTGTCAGATTTCGTAAACCAGTCTACGGTGAAGTGGGACACACAATAATGAATCTTCTTGCTGTAAGTTAAGCACAGTTTTAGTTTGCGCCCTCTAGTGGTTAGCATTGCAACTTTACTATAGTGTGAGTGCCCTCCAGTGGTTAGCATTGCAACTCTTCTATGGTGTGAGTGCCCTCTAGTGGTATATCATAACAACTCAGTTATGTTGTGAGTGCCCTCTAGTGTACCACTTTCCCGGAAGTAGCGAGACTGGGGTGTCGATAGAAGGGAATTTAATTGTGACGTTAATTAGTATACCCTGAAGCACAATATCACACGTGCAAGTTTACTTTACACCCGCTGTATCTTCGACTTTCGGGAAAGTCGTCTATCATGGTTTGAGTCTGAACAGAACAGGAGTGTTTGGTCGCTTGGTTTGTAAGGTCTGTCATAATATATTAATTCTTAATCTGCAGGACTTCAAGAACTATCAGTACATGCTGCCACAGATCAAAGGAGTTACAATTCATATGCAAGACAGACAGACTTCAATTAATTTCCCCAAGAATAGATACGATGATGTAAGTATACTGTAGATTTGATGAAAGTATCATTTGTAGTGATTTTTATTCCTGTCTAAAATGACATTATCAAATTTGCTCTATTTGAAGTGCATCCGCTTAGCCAGTTTAGAAGTTAACAAAAGTTAACATAAATTTTTTGAGGGGAATTTGTGTATTCAGACAAACAAACACATTCTGTCTTTTATGTGCCTTTGTTGAAGATGTGCTTTTAATGGAGCAAATACAGAAATGTGTTTACTAAGAATCTCGTCCTGCTTTCTTAAAAAATACATATACCTAATTAATGTTAAAAATATTGTTTCTTCTTTGCAGATCATGAAAGTATTGAATAATTCCAATGAACATGTAATGGCCATGGGTTCTAATTTCAGTTCAGCTGCTGACTCGCATCTTGTTTGTATCCAGAATGACGATGGTCATTACCAAACACAAGCAATTAATATACAAAATAAGCCAAGACGCGGTAAGCTCTTCTTGTTTAGTTTATCTGTAATACTATCATGGAATTCGCTGTCTATTTGTAAAGCAGGCACAAAAAATATCTGGTAGACATGAAGAAATTATTTCCATATTTGTGTTGTAGTGGAATTTTCTCAAATGAATTAAACCATTATTATTTTTCAATGGCATTTAGTATCACTGTTTATATATTATTATTATTGTGAAATCTTCATTTCAGAATATAAACTGAAAAGTAAATACATTCCATATGTAAAAATGAAGCACAAGAAATTTTAAAGTACTACTGTAAATGCAGTTTTAATATTGCTATTTTCGCTGATAAGTAAATTGAATCTATGTAATCTTATAAAAATAAAACTCATTGTTTTCTTGACAAATTCATGAAATTAAACACAGTGAATATGCTCAAAATATTGAAAATTAATGGTTTTACCATATCCTTTGTGGGTTATGGTTTATACAATTATGATACAGAGCATGAAACTTGAAACTCTTGCATGTGACAGATGATGAAATCACTACAAGAGTCATATTGTCACTTTTACTAAGATGAGTTAACGACATGTTTGTCTGAAGACGTCAATTTTACATTTTCACAAACATTTAGTTTTAGTGTATTTCAAAAATGAATAATTAATTAATGTCTTTACAGTAGCTATCTTTTCTTTGTCTTTGATATTTGAACTAACAAACTAAATGTCTTACTTTGTAGTAACTGGTGCCAGCTTTGTGGTGTTTAACGGAGCTCTGAAGTCTAGTTCTGGTTTCTTTCTCTTTGATATTTGAACTAACAAACTAAATGTCTTACTTTGTAGTAACTGGTGCCAGCTTTGTGGTGTTTAACGGAGCTCTAAAGTCTAGTTCTGGACTGACAGCAAAATCAAGTATCGTGGAGGATGGGCTGATGGTTCAAATTCCACCAGATACCATGACAGCACTGCGACAAATGATTCGTGATATGAAAGATTTTACCATATCGTGTGGTGCAATAGGAACGGATCCACCAGAGGAGTCTGTGTTTATTAAATGGGTCGAGGATGACAGAGCTGTCAATATAGGGTGAGTACTGCTTCTACATCCTGTACTTCAATTGAACTCATGACAGTGTAAAAACAGGGCTAATATGTGTACCAGTGGAAGGAGTAGTACTGTATCTAAAAATATTTGCACAATCAACTGTTTTCACATCCATGCCCAGCATCGGCTTTCTCAGTGCTTTTATCTGCACTTGGTAACATAAAACTATTTATTTATGAACTAATTTACATACCAGATTGAATTTAAAAAAAAAAAAATTGAATGTCAATGTGTACAAAAGGAATTTTAACTTATATCCTTTTAATACATGCTTTAGTTTTTTTGTGCAAAGCATAGCACAGAAATCATTATTATTAAGTGATTTAAAAAAAAGACTTGGCCAACTGAGATCCCTACAGATTTCAACAAAAAGTGTACTTCATTTCCTTAATTTATGACATAAATATAACTACATGCATCTGGCAAGGACAAAGTAGTGGGCAAACTTTCAGATACTAGTAAATTTAATATAACTGTATTTTTTGAAGGCCACCAAGGTCAACTTTTTGGGCATCAAGACAATTGCATTCAGTTCCTCTGAAGTTCAAACCCAGCATGTATGTTCTAGATTTTTTCCAATTGAGGTGCATAAAACATTTGTTTTGGTCACAATTTAAGTGCACCAAACTCTCAACTGGGATTTTTTCATCTGTTTCACAGCGTGGTGAGTCCAATTGATGGTAAATCTATGGAAACCATTGATAGCATACGAATACAGAACAGCACTGATTACATGGGTGAAAATAAAACCATACGCTGGACTGAAGTGTTCTTCCTACAAAGTGAAGACTCGATGGGACAAAGATGCGACACTGTTGACTTGAGTCGGTTGGCAGAAACCTTAGCAGAAGGTTGCTGTGCGGCACTTGCTCCACATCTAGATGGACTCAAAGAAATACACATGTCCAAGATTGGACTTCGGGTTACAATAGATTCTGAAAGAGTAAGTCCCACTGTTTTCTTCTGATAATTGCTAATCACTAGTGGATACTGCTCAGTTACTTTAACCCTTAAGACGCGTTGTACGAGAATACTCGTAATAGCGTGTCTGAATCCCACAGCGAAGTACGAGAATAATCGTAAACGACCCTCTGAGAAATTGCGTTGTTTTGAATGACGTATATGTGGAGTACATAATCAATAAAGGCGAAAAACGTATGAAATAAACTTTGACCTGTGTATATGTGTGTGTTATTCTTGCCTCAACCGGGGATCCCCCCCCCCCAATATGCAAATTGCATGTACAAATGTTTGACTAGCAACGCAATCAAAATGGCGACGCCAAATTTGCATTTCAATGACCCTGAAATACAAGCTGTATGGGATGAAATATTTGCCGATTCTGATTCTGAATACGAATTTGAAGGTTTTACTGCGGAAGAGATCGATTTTGGTGATATCCCGTATGATGATACCGAGTGGGAGATTGAAAATTCTGGAGTGGAAGTTGCCGACGATACTCGTCTTGGCTGGTCATCGAAAGCAAGTGGCGACAACATTTTGGTACTGCCGTTCACCGGTGTTCCGGGACTCAATGTTCAATTGCCGGAAAACGCAACCGCATTAGATTTTGTCAAGTTATTTCTTAAGGATGAGGACATTATCAGCATTGTTGAGCAGACAAATTCTTATGCAAATGATCATCTTGCATGCAACGATGAAAACTTGGAACCGCACTCCAGACTCCGGAAGTGGAAGAATGTAAACATAGACGAGATGAAGATTTTTCTTGCCATGACAATCGCTATGTCGATGCTCCATAAGAACGATCTTGATGATTATTGGAGCCTAAATCCGATAATTTTGACGCCTTTTTATCGTAGCATGATGACAAGGGATAGATTCGAGCTCATTTTAAAATTTCTGCACTTCAATGATAATGCTGCCTACGTCGTTCGCGGTGAAGCCGGATATGACCCTCTTTTCAAAATCCGACCTCTGTATGACACCATAACACGCCGTTTGTCGGAAGTTTATACGTGTGAGCAGTGTATCAGTCTTGATGAAGGAATGGTGCCATGGAGAGGGAATATTCACTTCAGGCAGTACATTCCAAGTAAACCAGATCGTTTTGGTTTGAAATCATACATGGTGTCAGAATCATCAAGTGGGTACACTTCTGTTTTTGATATATATACTGGGAAAAATTACACCCCTAACCCCGATACAATAGAAAGTGAAAATGAAGGTCATACTTTCAATGTAGTAATGGGGCTGATGAGAAAAGGTAGTTTGCTGAACAAGGGATACAAACTGTACACGGACAATTACTACACCAGTCCTACGCTTATTGACCATCTAAAAGCTGAAGATACAATGTTAGTTGGTACAGCTAGAATGAATAGAAAAGAAATGCCTGCAGCCCTGAAATTGCCATTGCGACAAGGTGAAGTCATTTATCATCAGAGAAATGGAGTCTTGGCGATGAAATGGAAAGTCAAGCGTGATGTTACTATGTTGTCATCAGTACACATTGGAAATTTGTTGGCCTATCCAGGGGATCCGGAGAACCAATTGTAAAGCCTTTGTGTGTTGTTGATTACAACAAAAATATGGGAGGTGTGGATCTTTCAGACCAGATGATCAGATCGTACACAATGCATCGCCGACGTTCAAAGTGGTATATCAAGCTTTTTTTCCACATGATAGCTCTTCTTGTCACTAATGCCTACATCCTTCACAGGAAGTTCAGTGCCAAGAAGCTAACTCACGCTAAATTTCGTTTATCCATTGTTCATGATCTTGTTTCTAGTGCAACCACTGCACCCATCCCAGCACCGAAAGGGCGAAGATCAGTTGGTCAGCCACTAAGACGACTCGAAGAACGCCACTTCCCCTCACCCATCCCTGCTTTCCCTGGTAGTAAAAAACAAAACCCAACTCGCCAGTGTGTAGTTCACAGAGCCTACTACAAAAAGCATCAAGATGGCAAGCGTCCACGAGAGAGTCGCGTGTGGTGCCGCAAGTGTGAAGTCGCCTTATGTACATACCCATGCTTTGAGATTTATCACAGCAGACGTCACTTTGATGCAGTTGATCCAACAGATTTCCATTTTGATACCTAATTCGTTACTCACTTAGTATTGTGTGCATCTGTGGTCTGAATTTTTATTGAATAATTTCTATTTTGTAATTTTGTCTTGACTTACCTGCAATTCTCTAATTTTCACTACTGCATGCTGAAGCTCATTAGCTTGTTTATTATATATACACATATTTGAAAACACAAGCAACTACTACAAATAAATTGATCTAGTTGCAATTGTAAATAAATAATTATCCATGAATGCTTTTCACAGCTTTCGTAAACAAAATGGAGATTTTCCCCCTAAATTGCGATGTATTGAATGCTTACAGCTTTTGCATTCAAATGTGTTTTTCATCAAACAGTTGTTGTTGGTGCTAATGGATATGCTAATGATATGCAAATTTATTTATTACAATGCAATTTTTGTTATCAAAATATCACATTCTTCATATAATATATTTACAGTTTTGTTCAATATTTTATATATTTTACTTCCATGAGTTTTTTTTCATGGACATTTACATACTTTCTGTCTTAATTTTTTTTTACCAAAATTACATCAAAATAAAGTCCCAAATTTGTGTAAAATACATCAATAAGGAGTGGCAACTGTTTGATGATCACAAACTGCAAATCCAAGTGTTGGTTATTTCATTCACTATAACGACTTATTTAGGTAGTCTTTTTTATAAAATGTCATTCATTGGTGCTAAATAATATACAAATGATATGCTAATTTATGTATATATGGTCCGAAATTTTTTTTCTAAATATCAACAAATTCCTCAGATAAATGATAGCCATCTGACTTATAAATATTAAATAATAGAAGAATAATATTTTTATTTAAATTTTACTAAAACTGTTGTTTTTATACCCAAAATGTATACCACAAAATCTATAAGTGGTCATAACAATACAATATTATGAAAGATTGGTTTTTCTAGATATGTTTACATATCACATTATTGACTTTTGCATGGTAAATAAAAAAGTTACGATTATTGAATCCACAGTGACTGTCTGTCTTATTTTTTTAGATAAATTGGAGCATGTTAAGGGTTAATATATTTATCTGTTGCCCATTCACCAAATTTTAATTTTTACCTTGCCCGTACCATCAAAGATGGAAGGGAAAGGTATATTAAGGGAACAATTTTGTCCGGCGTTGTCGTCATCGTTGTCGTCGTCGTTAATAATTGTTATTGTGTGCATAATAACTTTAAATTACTAATTCTATTCCAAACTTTATCAAACTTGGTCACCTTATTCATCAGTATAAAATCTTCCCTGAGTTTGAACAACAGATGTCCTGTATGAAAATATCATGCAAAAATTGAGAAAATCTGATAAAATATTTTGACTGTTTCTACTTGACTGATCACTGGTGATACACATCAAAGGTCACTGATCTCAGTGGAAATATGCATTGTTGTATGTGTTCAATGAAGCAAATGATTTATCTTGTAATAATATCCTTGGTAATGTATCTCAGAATCCCATACTGGGTTTCAAAACTAACTTATGGAGAGATTGCACAGTCTGATACACATTTGCAAACCTACCAATAAAATCGTTACAGAAAACAAGATGTCAGAAAATCAATATAAGCACTCCTATGAAATGGGTGCCTAACTTTGATCAAGATCTGAAGCTAATAGAAAATCTGTTTAGTTCAAAGTTATCAAATAAAAAACAATATATAAAAAATACATTAAAAGCAAAACATTTCATCCACATTTTAAAAAGAAAATTATTCTAAAATATATGTACTCTGTATTTGACAAACAGTTCATTCGACAAATGAAAACTCACAGGAATATGTTTCAGCTATTAGAACAGAATGATAGACTTTTTATAATACTAGTTTAAAAACGCATTTCAAAGATTGCAGTGTTTGAAGATATAGATTCTCAGGAGGCAACAGTACTGTTGACTTCTCCCTCCACTAGACACCAACTAACTATTTAAGTTGATTTGCATACAAAGTAGAGCTTGCAACATGATAGCTATTCATAAAGGGTGTTTTTTTTTTACTTTTCATATAATACAGTAGTCACACAATGAGGCAGTTCATATTTGTCTCAGTGAATCATTAATTTTTGACAGACACCTGTACAAAATACTTGGACCAAAGCCAGCTAAAATGTTCTGTTATCTTGCATGTTTTATGAATCTATTCACATCTAAATGCAGCACTTTTTTTTTTGCAATGAGACATTTGTTTTTATACTAAAATATCTGAATTACTTTGAATAAAATTATGTCCCTTAAAATAATTAAACAAATAAGGCACCAATGTTTTTGTAAGATATTTACATCTTTTAAGGACATTCGGTATACTGATTCCCCACTGTTGGTTCAACCCCAAAACTTGTTTGTATTCAAAATTAATTATTACAATGCATATTCATATTGAAATAAACTATGGTAAAGGGAATTATATTATATAACAAAGGGCAAAGTCACAAGAGTTCAACTATGTTTATATTTTTTGTCATTTTACCCATGGATAAGCTTGTATTGTATTAAGCTTGAGAGACACATATTTGAATTTGACTGGAACTAAACCATAAAGGTTCATGTAAAGCTTTCATTTGCATATACAAGGCAAGACTACTGTGACCTAATGGTGACTACTTTGTGAACTATGACCTGACAATGACTACTTTGTGAACTATGACCTGACAATGATGACTACTTTGTGAACTATGGCCTGACAATGATGACTACTTTATGAACCATAACTTGACAATGTCGACTACTTTGTGGACTATGACCTGACAATGATGACTCCTTTGTGAACTATGACCTGACAATGATGACTACTTTGTGAACTATGACCTGACAATGATGACTACTTTATGAACCATAACTTGACAATGTCGACTACTTTGTGGACTATGACCTGACAATGATGACTCCTTTGTGAACCATGACCTGACAGTGATGACTACTTTGTGAACCATGACCTGACAGTGACGACTACTTTGTGAACTATGACCTGACAATAACTACTACTTTTGTGAACTATGACCTGACAATGGCGACTACTTTGTGAACTATGACCTGACAATGACGACTACTTTGTGAACCATGACCTGACATTGACGACTACTACAATGACGACTACTACAATGACGACTACTTTGTGAACTATGACCTGACAATGACCACTACTTTGTGAACTGTGACCTGACAATGATGACTACTTTGTCAACTATGACCTGATAATGACTACTTTGTGAACTATGACTTGACAATGATGACTACTTTGTGAACTATGACCTGACAATGATGACTACTTTGTGAACTGTGACCTGACAATGATGACTACTTTGTGAACTATGACCTGACAATGACTACTTTGTGAACTATGACCTGACAATGATGACTACTTTGTGAACTATGACCTGACAATGACTACTTTGTGAACTATGACCTGACAATGATGACTACTTTGTGAACTGTGACCTGACAATGATGACTACTTTGTGAACTATGACCTGACAATGATGACTACTTTGTGAACTATGACCTGACAATGACTACTTTGTGAACTATGACCTGACAATGACTACTTTGTGAACTATGACCTGACAATGATGACTACTTTGTGAACTATGACCTGACAATGATGATTACTTTATGAACCATAACTTGACAATGTCGACTACTTTGTGGACTATGACCTGACAATGATGTTCCTTTGTGAACTATGACCTGACAATGACTTTGTGAACCATGACCTGACAGTGATGACTACTTTGTGAACCATGACCTGACAGTGACGACTACTTTGTGAACCATGACCTGACAGTGACGACTACTTTGTGAACTATGACCTGACAATAACTACTACTTTTGTGAACTATGACCTGACAATGACGACTACTTTGTGAACTATGACCTGACAATGACGACTACTTTGTGAACTGTGACCTGACAATGATGACTACTTTGTCAACTATGACCTGATAATGACTACTTTGTGAACTATGACCTGACAATGATGACTACTTTGTCAACTATGACCTGACAATGATGACTACTTTGTGAACTATGACCTGACAATGATGTCTACTTTGTGAACTGTGACCTGACAATGATGACTACTTTGTGAACTGTGACCTGACAATGATGACTACTTTGTGAACTGTGACCTGACAATGATGACTACTTTGTGAACTATGACCTGACAATGATGACTACTTTGTGAACTGTGACCTGACAATGATGACTACTTTGTGAACTGTGACCTGACAATGATGTCTACTTTGTGAACTGTGACCTGACAATGATGACTACTTTGTGAACTGTGACCTGACAATGATGACTACTTTGTGAACTATGACCTGACAATGACGACTACTTTGTGAACTATGACTTGACAATGACGACTACTTTGTGAACTATGACTTGACAATGACGACTACTTTGTGAACTATGACTTGACAATGATGACTAATTTGTGAACTATGACCTGACAATGACGACTACTTTGTGAACTATGACTTGACAATGACGACTACTTTGTGAACTATGACTTGACAATGATGACTAATTTGTGAACTATGACCTGACAATGATGACTACTTTGTCAACTATGACTTGACAATGACGACTACTTTGTGAACTATGACTTGACAATGATGACTAATTTGTGAACTATGACCTGACAATGATGACTAATTTGTGAACTATGACCTGACAATAACTACTACTTTTGTGAACTATGACCTGACAACGACGACTACTTTGTGAACTATGACTTGACAATGATGACTACTTTGTGAACTATGACCTGACAATAACTACTACTTTTGTGAACTATGACCTGACAATGACGACTACTTTGTGAACTATGACCTGACAATGACCACTACTTTGTGAACTGTGACCTGACAATGACCACTACTTTGTGAACTGTGACCTGACAATGACGACTACTTTGTGAACTGTGACCTGACAATGATGACTACTTTGTGAACTGTGACCTGACAATGATGACTACTTTGTGAACTGTGACCTGACAATGATGACTACTTTGTGAACTGTGACCTGACAATGATGACTACTTTGTGAACTGTGACCTGACAATGATGTCTACTTTGTGAACTGTGACCTGACAATGATGACTACTTTGTGAACTATGACTTGACAATGACGACTACTTTGTGAACTATGACCTGACAATGACGACTACTTTGTGAACTATGACTTGACAATGACGACTACTTTGTGAACTATGACTTGACAATGACGACTACTTTGTGAACTATGACTTGACAATGACGACTACTTTGTGAACTATGACTTGACAATGATGACTAATTTGTGAACTATGACCTGACAATGATGACTACTTTGTGAACTAAGACCTGACAATATCATATGGACAGCTTTCTTTTGCTCTTTGCTTAATAGCTTCCAGCTCCCATCTATATTCCCTAACTTTGTTTTCATATTGTTTTCCACAGGTCGGTTACGAGATTGGTTCCAATGGTAAAACACTACCTAGTAAATTCATGAAAGAACTGGACAATAACTTGATACCTGTCATTACCAATGCAGTCACGCAGCAAGGCGACGGACCAGTCATACTTGAACTTATATTTTATATTTTAGACTAGAACATTAGCAGTATGTATCAACAAAGATTACACTGTTAAAAACTACAGCATAAAGGTGTTACAATGTTTATCAATCCCACCATCCATTGCAGTGTATGTTAGTATCTCAATTTGGGAGGAGGGGAAATACCTATTTTTGTATGTTATCATCATGAATTAAGTATCTACGAATAGTTGAAACAGTACTCAATGCACCTGAGATGTTTTGTTCAATGAAAATCACCAAAATCCAGCAGTATTTACATTTATTGGAGCTTATTGTCGTACAATTTTTTTTTTTTTCTGCATTTACAGCTTTTTATTTGTGTAATTTGTAACTGAAAAGACTTGATTACTATCAAAATCAATTGAGCTATGTGAATGGACTGTCCACAATACTGTTTTGTTTAGTGCTATGATCTATAAGAGCTTGGTCTTGTACTTGCCTAAAAAGTCAAAGCAAAGACTCATCATTATAAAAGTTTCCATTGACCTCGCTATTTCCTGATGCTGGTTGGTATGCCGCATCACCACCTTCTTTTGCACACCATGCCCGTTTACGCAACTTATGGTTATTGGCAGTACTGACAAAACAATGTCAGTTACACAAAACACTTGGTGAGTAAGAACCAAGTTGCCAGGTAGTCTACATGAACGATCTCTAGTCACATGACCATCTTTTTAGATGGTTTTCATTTGATCTGTTCAATGTGTTTACAAGACTATGTCAAGAATACTCATCGGATTGTCTGTCTATTAAACATATTGATATCACACTGTCACTGTCATAACCATGTTATTGTAACAAAAAAATAACTTTAATTATTCTTACCCCTATTGTGCACATTGTACAAGCATTAAAATGTATAAGCAACTGTTGTCACAGTACCCTGGCCAATGTCAATGGAATATACTTCCTTCGCTCGATGTGCCACTCAACTTCAGTTTTTTCAACACAGTCGCATTTAATGAATCTCAAAAACTTTACACTAACAAATATATTAGATCAAGTTGCCTGGTTTAATCGTCTTGTCATATACTGCTAGCATGTTCAAGTCATACCAAATATGGTTTATATAATTCATGTATTTCAGTATAAGTAAGGTTGTACATAATAGTGTTGTGTGCTACATCAAGTCATTTGCATGCATTGGCCTTCTTGTATATTTTTACTAACAAGCCAACACAATTTGATTGTGATGTAATGGGTATGTTAAATAGGTTCGGTCTAGGGGTTATAATCACAGAACATTATAATCACACTGTTAGAAGTTGTTTCACGCAGCTCAAATGATTGTTTGTGTTTGATCATTTTGAGAGTCCCATAATTTATTCAACAGTAAATTCTGCAGCAAAAATTATTGATATTTCATATAATTGACAGAAAAATGTCCTGTTTAATTTAAGGAGATTGAAATCAACCTTTAAAGTGGAAATGATCACTTCAACTAAAATGTTCGTTTCAATTTTATTTTTTCAAGAAATTGTCCTTTTGTCATCAATTACCCTTGACCCCCACATTTTTGTCAAATTTCTGACTTGCAAGGATATAAGATAAGGGGTCTACCTTTTTTGAGTATTCCATTGTATCTACTTCTCAGAAATTCATCCTTATTGTTCTGTTTCTATGGCAATAGATTATACCTGTATTGTCCACTAGTATTTTTTCGCAATCATTTTATATTTCATTTTTATGCAAACATGGTTAGCACCTGTATGTTTAATATTCATGTTACAGGGCTTTTCACTTTGATATTCAGTTTCCCTGTAATTGACTTGCAAATCTTCACTGCTACCGGTACTTTATAAAATTTTTTGTGTATTATATTCAAAAGTTTTTATCTACAAAATATTTGCGTCTTCTTTGGGTTTACACTAATTCTAAATTCCTGGGTATTAGTCATGCTTCATTTTCGGCCAGTGTCCACTTTTTAATCGCTCTTTTATACTATTAAACAAGGATTACTAGTTTAATTGTCTAATTCTCCCATTTACCCTTTTACCATCATTGTCAACTTGTGTTGCTTTCACAGAATATATTGACCTTATTCTTCAAATCTTTTTACTAAAAGCTGTAATAAATGTCACATTTTGTCTGATTGGCCCCAAATTAATATCGAAATTGAATAATTACATTTGGCAGGTGAAATATCAAAGTTAGATTACAAATCTGATTGCTTGTATATGCCAGTTTTCTGTTCCTGGCAGTTAACTTATGGGTGTGTATATAAACATTTTTAGAAAACCAGATGTTTGGTAATTTAGGAAACATGTAATTTGTGTATTGTTTTTTCTTTTATGTTTGTTAAAAAATAATGATAATGAATAAAAGTTCCATACATAGAGAACAAATAAATAAAATAGAAAAAAAAAACGACTTACTCCTAGAACACCAAAATCATCTTATAGATTATTCATATTTGTTTTGAAAGTGTTTACCAAGTAGACAATGGGGAAATTATGTTGTTTGGTTCAACATTAATAAACATGGAATAGAAAACTGCATAAAAATGTATGATATGATGGCATTCTTTGGGTTAAAGTCACTGTAAATGAACAATATATTTGCAAATTGCCTTCTGCAACCGCAATATGCCGAACTTTGTGATACTATTTTTTTTTTTTTTTATAATCTACTGATGCTCAGCATTGTCTCTAGAGGTATAAATGTATGCAGGCTCTGGTAAATGACGTGCTCTACACAGCTTGTAATGCTGAATTTGAAAGCCAGCCATGCTGTGTTGTGATTGGGTAATCATCAGCTTATAGTGTATACAGGTGGTGACATGAGAAGAGCCAATCAAAATGTCAAAGCTGCAAATTAATTTGTTAGCATTTCTGGAAATTTCTATTCATTGTTGTCTTATTTGCTAATAAAATAAATTCATTGGCTGCACTGGTATTTTTCAGGGAATCAAGTAATCTTAGGGATTTTACTGTCAATTGCTTATCAACTTAATTAGCATATGCAAATTAGTCTATTCTGCCCTGAGCTGATTGGCTTACTCGCAGCCATATGCATTAAGTTTAATTCATATTCAGCAATGTTCTTTCCTGCTTTAACTTTTTAACTCGACCCCGACATGTTTGTATTTCAATTTGAGAACTGTATCTAACTTGTAATCTGTGGGGTAGCATTATCTGTGTTTTTGAAAGCAAATATCCTTATCTGGGTCTTTGTCGCAATGCCTGCAATAAAATATTCCCGACCAATTTTGAAAAAAAAAGAAATAACATTTCTAAAAATTATGTGTATTGCCTGCAGAAAGTGGCAATAAAGACCTTACGAAGAACCAATAGATTAACAAATAAATTAATACATGTATTTTTTCCTCCCTAAAATATTGCTCTGAGTATTGACAAATTGGATGTGTGCATACAATTGATATATTGTAACTATTTTGTATGTTATTGATTCATAGAATGCTTAATTTAATAACTATAATGAATGAAAGGGATAATCTTTCATATCAAAGATATTGTATTATGAGATATTTAGAGATAGCTTGAATTCTGTATAATATTGGGAATTTAATATTAAACTATGCAGAAAATGGAATATTGTTTTTTTTATTTATGTATTTTCAATCGCAATAGTATTTGTTTAATGCTACACATGTGTACAGGGCAGAATTTGTTATGTTGGAAAAAAAAAAGGTCAAACAAGCTGCTCTCTGATTGGTCTGAATATTTGGGGTTGGGTGACCAATCAGGTAAAGTCTTCCTCCTCACTTTGCTCTTCTACTTCTCCATCCTCATCCTCCTCCCCCTCTTCCTCTTCTTTTTCCTCTCCGCCTCTTCCTCCTGTATACAGCATTGCAGTTTGAGTTCCTCACAAATGTTTACAACTTTCTTTCTGGCCAGTGAAGAGGGGGATCACAGTGAAGTGCAGTATACAGTGACAACAAGATCTGGGATACAAGCAGGCACTTGGAGACATGCACTGTTTCGCTGATTTGTAGAAACATTTATTTTTCGCTCAATGACTATAGTATGCAGACAATCTACACCAACTAACTATAACTAAACTAAATAATTAACTATAAAAATGTTTTTATAAAGAATTGAAAATGGGGGTCCACATTATTTTTAGTCTTTGTCCAGGGGGGCACCATAATTTTCATAGTGGATACAGAAGGGGGTATTGATTTTGTTCCTACATTTACAAAAAATTTTCGGCCCGGCCATAAAAACTGATCGGTTCCTAATACATATGCCCTCACAAAATAACCGTTCCCTATAAGTACCCAAACTTACCCATAATGCACCACAGTCACGTGTAATAGAGCGTATACAGAAATACAGATTTTGAAATTATTCACTATTGAACTTGGTCTTCAATAATCAGATTTTGTCACAGAGAATTGCTTCAAGAAGGGCGAAATACAAATCTAGGACTTCGATGTGGTGTGAAATCAGAGCAAAATTACGAGTATAATGAAAATTCATTATCATGGTTAAATTTAGAGAGTTGTTGGAGATTATTCGTGACGTCATGCAAAATCATTTTGTGTGACGTCATCACGTCACCTTCGCGTTGACAGATAGTTAGTAAAATGTGATCTCTTCCGAACAGAGCAGTCTGTTTCTATTTTTAGCATATATACAAAGTCTTTCGGCCTATAAGATTACAAGTCCAGTATTGTTACTATAGTGCTATATATATATGAAAAGTATCGTCACATTTTCTACGTTATAGCAGGACGTTTAAACGTAAGATGATAAATAAATTCAGAAAGGTTTGTCAAATGTTGGAAACACGATTAAAGAGATTAGAGTATACGATTGTTTCAGCGTCTGATAAAAATATGGTAAATCACACAAAATACAACCTCGGATATACGATTATTGTTGAGATGTCTGTCTGCTTCGATACGTAAATTATTAGATGAAATTTGAAGTTTACATAACGACAGAATTCTATAAAATGCTTGAATATTGCCTACCCCTGTTTGTCCATGTCTTGAACATAACAATTGTTTTGCGTTTGCAAGCCCAGCATAGCCTGCTTTTTTGTCAGCCTCATCTTTCTCGCAGAGGTAAGAGGACATAAAGGTACGTGTATCCTCGGGGGCGGACATCCGGGCATTTTCTACCGCCTGGCAACCCTCGCGGTGAAAACAAAGACCCAAAACCCGCAGAAAACGGTACTTTGCGATGGTTGTTGAGAGTCCCCTGAACAGTGTAATAAGATGAGCCCTACGTGTGTAACATATATGAATTTGGTTGTTCAGGATTACTTCAAAGTTGAGTTTGTGTTGTTTTCTCGAGTTTTCACCGGCTCCACCTGCGTTCCACAGCAGCGCGCACAGAGCCCATAGAAATGCATGTACAGTGGTGCGCGTATTAGCAACGTAGAACGTCCGTGACGTAGCTCCGCCCCCGAGGATAGCAATGAAGTGTAACCAATATTTCACAATACGTACCTTTTACAGAAACGTGTTTTCAACGCAAATCAGGGATTTGCATTTATTTTGAATTGTTCAATTCAGACAAAATGAAATCCTCCTACTTCGTTTCCGTGCTATATTACTAACTCGTGAAATTACTGGAAATAGTGGTTTATTGCCTTTAGCCGTCCAGTTTGGTACCATTTATAAAAGCTAGCAAAATCTGTTCAAAGATAATTGTAACGAGTTACAACTTTACCGTGAAATTACTCATTTTCATATTTATCAAATCCACCATCTTTGTGAAAAGCCGTTACTCTGGTTTTAAAAATGTCAATTTTTAAATTCCATTTGATGAGTATCAGAAGAGAGATTGTTAAATGAACGTTGAAGTCTGTTTGGTAAACGCCTAAATAGGACCAGGCTACCGGCAAATACAGTAGTAACTAAAATACTAGTAGTTGCAATGAAGATATATGGACACCAGCCATTTCCTGCTTCACTGATTTGTCAAGGTCGTTTATAAATAAAAAAAATAGCACACTCCCCTGCTGTACCCCAAGTGCACAGTGAAAACAATCAGTAACATAAAATGGTAAACAATGGAATACAATAACCAATTATAGTCAGATATAATTAATCATACCAAAGACTTTTGGAAAATCTACAAAAATACAGAAATCCAGAAATAATTGTAAACAAATGATAAGCCATGATTGTAAAATGAATATATTGTCAATAGTGGAATACCTCTTTCAGAAACCCAAATGCTTTTTTCACTAGTGGAGTTCTAGTGTATAATTAGACCCAATATTCAATCTCTGATATACGTCACTGAACCGTGACGTGTTGACCACACTGGGAAATAGAGTCAGTCAGTTATTAACGCCATCGAATGATCCCTTTTACTCATTTCAGAAGAATAAACGCCAGGTAAAACAATTTGTAAAGTGTGAAAAGACAACTTGTCAGTACTAACGAAATGTTTTTTCCTTTTTTTTTTTTTTTAATTTTGCAGTTGAAATGCCATCAATGCCAGGAGCTGTTTTCAGTTTTCAAGTTCGGTTAGGGTAATCTCACGGTCAAGTATATCAATTTCAATGTCAAAATTATAGACAGCATCGTATATTTCTTTTCTCATATTCTTCTTAAAATCTCTCACTCTAATGAAGTTTCCTTGATCTGGGATGTTGGCACCAGCATTATCATCCAGATATGTTTTAGAAAAGAAGTTAAACCATTCTGGCAACTTAATGACGTCTTTCTTATTATGCTTCAGTTTGTCTTTTGCTGTTAGTTATTTTATGTTTTTTTTCTGATTCAACAAACATTTATTTTTTTTTCATAAACGAATGCCATTAATTTCTGCGTGTATGATAGTGTATGCAAATGTTGAATAAAAATCGCTCTAAATCTAGCCGTCTATTAACTTCAATCTGTCGTGTATGGTCTGAACTATTACGCTTACGCCGCAACAGGAACACACTCTATCCATAGTTGGTCGTAAATTTTCAAAAATTCCATCGCAAGGGCAAAACAAATGTCAACACTTGAGCAAAAACCAGAATTTACAGATGCAGTCAAAGAAAATAACAGTCAAAAAACCAAATCCATAGTACCCACGGTCTATGAAACATCAAACATCACTAACTTAGACTCAGGGCCGCTCAGTTGCGACATCACACGAATACATTATCAAATGGGTATTTAACATTTCCTCAATAAATGATGTCAAAATTCCAGAATGATTCCACAAATAAATCTTTTTACCGAGCCATTAAAGTCGACTTGTCCGGGAAAACGTCGCCCTCCCTGTCCTTGATCTATAATTAACATCGTTGCAATATTCTACTGGAGAATGTGTCAAATCATCACGTGATACGATGTTCTCTGTTCGCGTTTGTATCCATTGAAGCGATTCAGATTTCTAGCATTTCGACATACTATGAAAAACACATTTATTTTACCTAAATACATACACATCTATAAAATGGCAACTTTTTTTAAAATCATCGCAAAACTGAAGACGAACTCACTTGTTGTAACGGCATTTCATCGTGTATACACGATGCATTATATGTATTGCAATATCTGTATTGTAGATAGTGGAAAATTTCCTGCAACCTGGAAATCTACGATTCTTGTTCCACTACACAAATCAGGCGACAAATTAAATCTTGGTAATTATAGAGCTATTGCATTAACAAGTTGTCTCTCAAAACTATTTACTGGCATAATGAATCAAAGATTGACCACATACTTGGAAGAAAATAATTTATTTACCGACATGCAGTTTGGCTTTAGGAAAGACAGGAGAACGACAGACGCAATTTTCCTGTTAAAAACAGCAGTTGAAAAAACAATTTATAATAAAAATAAAAGCAGCAGTTCTGGAAGACGGTTATACACATGTTTTGTTGACTTTAGAAAGGCTTTCGACAGCATCTGGAGGGATGCACTCTTTCTGAAGTTACAAAACAGTGGTATCACGGGGAACTTTTATGAAATAATAAAATCTATGTATAAGGATATTAAATATAAAATTAAATTGTCAGAGGGTATAACTGATGGATTTCAGTCTACCTGTGGAGTTAAGCAAGGCTGCAATTTATCACCAACTTTATTTAACATTTTTCTGAACGATCTGCCAGAATTATTTGGGGATCAAATTGATAAACCAGTTCTAATGGGCGAGAAACCTATAAATTGCATCCAATATGCAGATGACCTTGCACTTATTTCAGAAACGGAAGACGGCCTACAAAGCTGTCTGAACAAATTAAATGACTATTGTATAAATTGGAATTTAGAAGTAAACGTAAAGAAAACTAAAGTCATGGTATTTAATTGCAGCAACAGACTGATTAAAAACATGAATTTTAAAATCAACAACCAAGACATAACAGCTGTTAGCGAGTTTTGCTATTTAGGGGCAATATTTACTCCAAATGGGAAATTTAAAACAAACTTATCTATGTTAAAAAATAAATCATTGAAGGCTCTTTTCAGCATCAGACAAACAGTCTTAAACCACAAAATAATTTCACCAGCACTTAGTTTGAAAATTTTCGACCAATTAATTTCACCTATACTCATGTATGGTGCAGAAATCTGGGCCAATGAAATCACAACTGACAGTAACAGTTTAGAGCAAGTTTGCAGTCATTTTTACAGGTTTATCCTAGGAGTGAGTAAAATGACGCCAATTAGTGGTTTGAAAGCAGAACTTGGTAGGTTACCAGTAAAATTAAAAATTAATTTGGCTCAAATTAAATACTGCCATAGACTATATAGTCTGCCAGATAATCACATTTTAAAATTAGCCCTGGATGAAATGATAAAAATTAATTCAAACTGGGTAAGGACTATTAATGCTACACTGGGACATGATCTAATTAAAATAAAAAATGATCACAATATGGAAAATTGGAATCAAATACTAAAAAAAGTAAAACTCAGACTATCTGAGTTTTATATTCAAAGATGGAGAGAAAAACTAAATTTCAGTGAAACCAATGAAAATAGGGGAACAAAACTGAGAACATACAAACTATTCAAAGTAAGCTATAATATGGAAAATTATTTGCAAAACATTTCAAATTTCAGTCTCAGGAAAATGCTTTCAAAATTCCGTCTGAGTGACCACAACTTAGAAATAGAATTAGGTAGAAGAACAAAGCCCAAAATAGAATTAGAAAATAGACACTGTAATAAATGTAACACTAAAGCATTAGGAGATGAAAAACATTTCCTGCTATTTTGTACTGGCTATATAGAACAAAGAAAAAAACTGTTTGATGAGTGTTCAATAAATATTTACACAATGGATGTGAATTCCATATTTAAAAAGATTATGGAGAATAATATAGCTTTAGCAAAATACTTAAAGAGCACAATTTTTAAAACCACAGAAAGTAATTAATTTATTTTATTTTACTAACATTTTATTTTTTTATCTCTTATGTATTGTATGTATTTATGTTCCTTACCATACAAAAACCCTCTGAAGGTTTTTTAGTAGTGTAATAAAGTTATTATTATTAATATCCCATAACATTGACCTTGCCTTATAAGGCACAACATGGAAGGTATTCATTTCTTCAATATGCACAACATACATTACACTATATAAAAAACATTCCGAATATTTCCAATTTAGTATATTATAACTTCGGATTTTCTTTGATTATGGGACGAAACTCTGTGGGATATCCCCCGGGGTAAATATTGTTACTTCTCGTCAGTTTCCGGCGTCAGAGTGTCGCGGTTATATCCTGGCTTGTTATATGACGTGAGAGCGAAATCGTCATCGATTTTACGTCAGACCAATTTTCTGTAAAAAAATAATATGGCGATACCAATTTTATATATAAGTATACCAATTTTACTATATATTGCATAAAATAACGAATTTAAAGATCCACAATAGTGCTACATTGTGTAGATTGGGTGGTCGGCTTGAAGAACCGCTTTGTAACTACATACATTTACAAACTATTCACCATAGCCCCAGGAGCTAACGGAACAGCCAAATCACGTGACCTAACTACTGCCGTATCCCGTCGCTGAAGCCATTGAACTGTGTACTGTCTATGTCTGTCTTATTTCTACTAATTACGGAAGTTATTTGTTTGATACCCTGCGAAATAACAGCTTACTCGCACAGTAGTCGCTTGTCTGGCCAGTGTCACGTGACTGTCGTAGGTGGGAAGTAGCCTTTGAAATTCTTCCGACTCCAATGCCGTCTAGGGTGTATAAAACCAGGTGCCGGTGCCACTGGAGTGCAGTTTACGACAGTACTGCACAGTCAACACATACGTGATGAATACTCGCACGAGTGCCGTGTCCCTTGCGTGTGTAACATGTGTTCTTATACTGGCAACATCAAC
Organism: Saccoglossus kowalevskii; assembly: GCF_978046115.1. Lineage (NCBI taxonomy): Eukaryota > Metazoa > Hemichordata > Enteropneusta > Harrimaniidae > Saccoglossus > Saccoglossus kowalevskii. The sequence goes on along the minus strand of NC_140649.1, from coordinate 33,031,071 downwards.
GGTGACAGGATTTTTTATACGTAAGTAACATCGACTCTTTATCAATATTTTGTTAGTAACACTCTATATAAGCACGAATGTATACACAATTCCTCTTTCAGTATTTCTATGATGATGTCTGTGATGTTAAATACATATTCTTTTACTATGATATAAAAAAACGAATCAAATACTGACAGTAGTACACTAGTAAGAGGTTCGACATCCTACTGTTTTTGAACATAGGTGTGATTACCGTCCCGGTGTTGGGGGACGGTGGTGTGATATAAATCTAATTAAACATCGGTACCATCCATGGACAATCTCATTTCTAAAATTGGCAATACGCTCTGTAAACTACCGGCAAACTACCGAGTAATTCAACGCAACATTGTTTATAATATTCTTTTTACAGGTAGGACCGACCCTTGTAGACTGAACCGATGTCTGAATGGTGGAAGGTGTCATGCTCTATCGGGCAGTGGTTTCTACTGTAGTTGTCCCCGTGGATATCACGGTATGTCATGTTTTTTTATTAGGGGGTCTCAGAAATTGGATTTTTAAGTTTCAATTACAAGTGTCTGAATAAGTCGTCAACGCGAGTCACAATTTAGATGTAATTCTGGCACGTTTGTGTGATTTAGAATTTGAACCAGACTGTGTTTAAAATTAAATTGAATGAATATCACAAACGTAAAGCTCGTGTTTTGCATGCCGTAAATATCATCATATGCGCTTCATTGTCGCGTTCTAAAGTACACACGTATACCTGTATATAGCCCTGTCATTACTACAGTGATGGCAAGTATATAGTGCATATATGCCATTCAGGAACAGCGATCATTCCCTGCGGCATTTACATATACTGATAACTGTAGTGTTGAATTTTTATTTTTTGTCAATTAAGTTTTTACCGGAAATTTACACAAATTTACACATATCAAGCATTGCAAAAATTAAATAAGAGGCTCCCTCAAATTGATGTATGTTGTTAAAACGTGGGGAACATGTTTAGGCTAACAGTCAGTCGAACAGATTTCTACGCATGCGTGATACGATCCATTCGATTCGTGTTTAATTGAGTGATTATTTGAATATGCTTCACAGTGTCAGGTGTCGATATATTTCGAAGGGTTGGGATTTACTCCCCCGTAATACGATCCAATTAACCATGGTGGTTATCGTTATAAATTCACCCATGTCTCAGTGATAATGTCAAGTATTGATTTGCATTAGTATTTTGATAGATCTGTTTAATGAAGAAATCGCCCATACAGATTTATGATTTATTAAAAGTCAATTGATAAAATGGCTTTGATGCCTTCGTCTTCAGAAAGCATCGAAATTGACTAACGACTAGTTCTTTCTATATTATCGGATATAATGCTGTAAGCCGTCTACAAATTCCAATATTCAACGGACAGTAAGATTGTAGTAATGAGATAAAAGTCGCCAAAACACAAGTTCGCAGTTTTCTCCCGTGTAACCAATGGTCACGTGATCGTAAATCGAAGACACTGTATTTATTGGAGTACTAGTATTTGCGAAATCAGCTATGGTTCATACTCTGGACACATATGTAGGTTTCATGCGGCGTATCGATGATGCCAAATATCCGGTAATTTGTAGTTTAAAAAGAAAAAAATGCCAGTAAATAGAAGAGTTAATTTCCTTGATGAGTCGATAAACTGTTGAAAAGTAGCTTGACGATCTTTGCATCTCACCGAAATGTGCGTTTAGACGCCGGATACGCCAGACAAATAGTGACGTACTGCAGTGGCAGTCACGATCCCGTCAACTCACCGCGTTGATTTCTGACGCGTTCAGTTTGAATGAAAGGTGTACATTTCGTTCTGAACACAGTAGATTTAAATAGAAGATACACGTTTCTTATTTCATCTTTCATAAATTAATGCGTTATCAAGATAGCTTTTTAAAATAAATATCAAACTACTTGGGTTTGAGTGTAGAAGTCGTGAAACGTTTGATTTGTATTATATCTTTGGATAGTTTGAAAAATCGGACACTAAAGATCTTACGTCATAAGTAGTTTTCTTTAGATATAACATGTAAATACACAGACTGGATTGCATTGCAATGAGAAGACGCTTGTGTTACTGGTACGTACTATCAATTCAATGCGCATGCGCTTTATATCACTAGCACGTACTATCAATGCAATGCGCATGGACATTTGCGTACTAGTTATTAATTACTACTTGATGGAGACAATACTACCGCTTTGTTTACTTTAAACAATGGTTAAACGCTCGATGCGAATGTTAAATATTGTTAAACAATAATTGCTCCCGAGATCTCGAATTTGCAAAAAGATGAGGATTATGGTCGTCATCTTGACAAGCCACCATGATAGGTATGTACTGTGATGAATTGATCTCTGTCACCATCATATTCACAGTGCATTTTCTTTAGCGTCGTTGCTTTCATAATTCGATCATGTTTGTACATGTAATTGCAGTAATAAACTAAATTATTAACGCCTATCATTTACGTCATCGCCAAAAGATGGAAGGGAAGTGACGTCAATAAAGATGTGTTCTCTTGTTTTTCAAAAATATGATTGTTTGTCTGGTATCAATACAGGATACTGGAAATAGACAGATAATGGGGCCATTGTCATACAAAATGTATGAGGCATGTCACGTATTAATTCTTTTTGTCGTCGACGGTGAACGACCTAACTATGGCTACAATGAGGGTAACTGTAGTTAAAGGGGCACCTTCCAGTTAAGATTAATTTTACAACAAATTTGCTTTCTGGATTAAAATAACAATGGATAACAAAAGATAGATTAACATTGTAAACAACATAAACAATAGTGTCCCATGATTCTTTGGTGCAATCCATGGGATTGAGCGGTTCCCCTTTTTTTAACGACCTGTTTGGGTCGAGGTTGTAGTAAACGTTGTAAGGACGTTATATAGAAGGACAATGAACCAATTATCTGTAGAAATCGCACCTGATTTCAGACTTATCATATTGAACTACGTGTTACATTCATCCACACATCATATGCTTGGCTCATTCAGTAAAGTGACCATGTATCCACACAGTACGTCGATCTGATAATCGTTGGTTGTTATCCAAGGTGCGACAAGAAAGTCGTACTCTCCAATTAGAACATGTGAGAACAGGATCATTCTATAAAAATACCCCTTCCTAGTAAACTACTATTGTTGAGAACGAAGAAACTATTCACTGGTACTGTTTGTAACAAAGAAATAATACTTCTCTAAATAATGAAATAAAACTATCCACTATCGAATGTTAGCGAACCGTTAAGAGCAATATAGCCGAGCCAAATTTTAAAAAGTTGTATTACTCCTTTGTACTACTATTCAGAAATAACCACTACATGTGTCTATATTAGTGACCCATTAATATAATTTGATTAGATTTTTATTTAAACTCGATAACTTCATAGGTAAAATACCATTTTTCATGAAAGTCAAGTGTAAGAACATCAAAAGCACAAAACAGGTGCATGACTATACACTAAAAGATTTGTTTGAATATAATATTACTTTTTAAAATTACACTTTCTGACAAAATCGTAAAAAACAATAATTTCTTGCAAATAGACAATGGCACAGAATCTCTGAAAACACCTTCAACTGGTATAAAATATCATGAAATATAGTTCTGGTTCTAGTTACTTGTAATATGTTCGGTTTGGATGGAAGTAACACTCCAGACGGAATATAGCGATGGAACATTCTACTAATCTGGGGTTAAGTTATGGGTTGCCTTGTAAATATGGCTTAAACGATTTATACGAAGTTTTGTTGACAGGAATAACCATTTAAGCGGAGAAAGGCGGTACGATCTTAAGAATAAGTCTCATGGCACGTTTCTGTAAACGCTCCAATGTAGCGTGCCTGATATTGTAGTCGGTTGTAAAACTCCAAACATTAGAACAATAGTTAATATGTGATGATACAAAACAATAATAAAACAACGTGAATGAAAGGGGAGACATTTTTTAATACGTGATAGTAAAAATCGTTTAGTATGAATTTTCTTTTCAATGGAAGAAATACAGTCAAAGTAACTTCTCAGAAGATACATATAAATGACCCTGCCAGCCATTACCAAACTGAATACCAACACGTCATCTCATTTCAGAAGTGGTAACAACCATTCATTTAGTTTTAGTTGGGTTTACACACAATTTGTTATCAAAACTACGTCACGTGTGATTTTACGTCTCCTCACACGTTATCTCAGATCACATGATCATAAAGACTGCTACATTTACAGAATACAAAACGTACGAATATATCTTTATTTATCTGACTTATCTCCACAGGTAGCTATTGTTCCCTTGGCAACGGCATGTGTGAATATCACCAGTGTCACAATGGCGGCACCTGTGTCGTAAGTACACTAATTTATTTTCTCCTTTCAATTTCATTCAATATATGTACTGTATGCTTAGTGGCTTTATTTTCATACTTTCATCAAAGATGTCAAAAACGTGAAAATGCACTCACATAGATTTCCCGGATATAGTCTAGATCGTGCATCTCGCCATAGATTTGGTGCTGTCAAAACTTTTAGTAAGATATTGTGCATTAATATATCCTTATGACTGTTTAGGGCGACTTAGACGAGATTTTCTGTAAATAAAACAACTTGAAAACTAAACTTTGATATGTAGAATGCATTACGCGATCAGTACAAAGGAAAGATAGTTACATTCATACACTATGATATGTTTCTGATATCCAACCTGCACGGTGTTAAACGAATAATTTTTGTTTTCAGGACATAGGCGGATGGGCAACGTGTCGCTGCTTCTTTGGTTACTACGGCAGAGACTGCTCAGCCAGTGTGTGTGACGACTTCCGGTGCAATCATGGTGGCACATGCGTAGTGGACTTTGATTCTCCAAAGTGCCAGTGTCGGGATAATCACCATGGCGACCATTGTCAATTCTCCAGCACATCGTAGTATTGGTACAGACATGACGGAATTGTATATACATATACACTTCAATTACCCCAAATGCACCACGTGAACCGAGATTGGACGACCACGCCATTCCGGACATTTTGTTTGGCGATAAAGGATTGAATAATTGAAAAAACATGTTATATGAGTCGTTGTTAAAACTGATATTATGTATATATATATTTAGTATCATGCTTAATTACTCATGCATGTTACATTATTCCATATTTGTCTTCTATTTATTGTACATTTTATTTCTTTGCATATAATAGATTATTAAACACGGGCACGCGAAGTGGGTTCTTGTTCACTTTAAATATTAGCTCATGTCGGAAATATATTCGCAGAAGAGTAACTTTTAGAAGCGCCCTTATGGGCCGAATGTACTATGTTTTAAGTTGTTTTTATTTAAAATGTAAGATTTTATTCAAGGTTGTATTGATATTTAAGAAATTACATCATATTGTTCTAGATGCGTTTGGTTTTTCATGGGATCTCTACTTTCACTCCCCCTCGCCAAAAACATTTAACAGAAAACGCCCTCTATAGTTTTCGTCTTTGATGAAATAATTTTAGTCGGGATATATGCCTTAGTGTCATTTTCGGGGGTCTTGTTCTCTCCCATAATGCACCAAGTGAACCGAGATTGGACGACCACATAATTCTGGATATTTTGTTTGGCAATCAAAGATTGAATAATTGAAACATCATGTTATGTGATTTGTTGTTAAAACTGATATTAAGTAGGTGTTTTAACTCAAAGTATACTAAAACTCGGCCTCAAGACACGTCGTTTCTTTTTTTAGCAAACATTTGAACTAGTGGTATGGGACACTTACATTTTTTTTAATTTCTATATTTTATTTATGGCAATTTGTCACGTATTTATGACAATTGTTTGGTTTTACTCGCCATTATTTAGTTTTTTATTCGACACGTTTGGGGAAGTATGTCGTAACCCGTGTTCTGATTGGTTGCCGACTCTAGGTACCAAAAAAAAAATAATAATAACGGCAAGAAAAACCAAAATAATAGCCAAAATAAATAACAATGAATAAAATATTGGAATAACAAGTAAATAAATAGAAAAGAAGTAAATGGAGCATCGGGACGTTTATAAAAAAAAAGCTCCATATACAGTATTTTTCCGTGGCCAAGTTGCCCTTTTCTTAAGTGTGCGCCCTCATCAGGGCTCAGACGAATAACATCATATAGTATATGTGCATCACCCATGTCATATACATAATTCAAGATATATTTCTATTTCTGTGGGAGGCGAACCAGCTCGTTGATATGACGTCACATACATGTTATAAATCCTAGTCACAACATGTCGTGCAGCTCGTTGATATGACGTCACATACATGTTATGAATCCTAGTCACAACATCTCGTGCAGCTCGTTGTTATGACGTCACATACATGTTATGAGTTCTAGTCACAACATCTGATGGAATGCCTGAAAACATGTCATGCTTTACCGTTTGATACCCCGCCAACATTTATTTGACAGACACATTGTTATTGTCACTATAACAACAGAAGCGACCACATGACTGAGTCTGAAAGTACTTTTAATAGTTTACAGAAATTGACAACAAAATATTTACACAGATGGACGGGTCTCAGTGGGCTTTCACGTCATTAAACGTGTACAAACAATAAAGACATAACTACAAATACAAATAAAACATACGGTTAAGCTGTAACCGGTTGTCATGGAAACTAAAATTGTCTCATTTTAGACAAAATATACATAAGAATTTCTGATTAAAAACTAGAAGAAACTACTGCACTGTAGACAATTATGTGTGAATATAAGCGAAACGGTTTGTTTTAAAACAAAACACCACCCAGTATTACGTTAAAGCGGAAGGGTCGTCACCTGCACAAGCGACGATAACAACTTACACTAAAAACGCAAAGGCTCATGGGTAGACGCTTTTTTGTAAACAATGACACGCTATGGCCATCTGACGCATGCGCAGGTGACGACTCCTCCGCTTGAATTCGTTAATAGCACCATGTACATATTACAATGTAATATAGTTGTATTTAGACGCAAACCTGACAAATATATTTTTCTAACACTCATGGTTGGAGAGAAAATTGTCAAAAAATAATAATTGTGAGATGTGGACAAATTATTTCAAATGTTTTGTTTGATATTACATGTGGTTCACAAATGGCGTCAGTAAGCATCACGTGATGTGGGTACTTACTCATAAAAACGTTAGACTCGGGCAAACAAATAAGTAAACAAAAACTAAATTAGATCGACTAACTAACTAGTGTATGATTTAATATGAGCTTATTAAAACATTGTTTTGTGGGGTTTTTTCAGTGACATAATTAATTATATGCAACATAAAGATAAAGTGTGACAAAAAGCGCTGGTGATTTTGGGTCAGAGGGATTGCATTGTATTACATTTTAAAATGCGATATATTTTTACAAAATGAATGTATTTCCAGTCGTATGATAAGAGAACTTGACTAAGATAACGTAGATCAACTCAACTTGATAAACATACTGATAATTCGCTAGAGGGCGCGGAGTACGGGGGAAGGTGCACATATATTCCACTGACAAAATAGGTGAACCGATTTGCTGGCAATTCTGGATCTGCCTAAATTACAACAGAATGTGAATATCTGAACTTCTAATCATATAAAAGTAAATCTTCGTCGCCAGATACGTCTGATATAAAGATTTTTTACTCTAGATTCACGAACACACACATAGTTCTTGTTCCTCGTCCCGGACTACTTTTCCATTTTTGAGATACAAAAGTGTATCCTCATACCCGGTCCGGAAATACTCCATGTGCCTATTCCAAGTTTGTGGCAAGAGGGCGTCGTTGAGTGGCATAAAATTCCACGCTGTCCAGTCCACGGGGTAGCTAGTTGTGATAGATGATACTCGAACCGCGTTGCTGATATTTTTCACTTTCGGTCCGATGTCTATTCCGTCGCCTAAAAATGGCGCAACTGTAATTGTTTTAGAGAACCCGGGAAATATGTCTTCAGTGGGAATATTATTCGTAAGTCCGGTGTCCATCCAGCACTAAAAAAGGGGAGCCAGAAAATAAAATGAGAATTTATTGGGGTTGTTTAGCCGCCAGTATGATGTTCATATCAACCAATCAACCAATCAATTTACACATTTAAAAGTGGACCACCTGGGTGGGTATTATAATAGCGAATAAAAGCCACATGGAAAATTTCATCTTTTTTCTCGATATACTGACTAACATTAAGATACTGTGATAAAGTCCACCCCAACAAAAAAGAGGACATCATAATGTTCGCCAGAGTTCATTGACAACATCAGATGAAAAAGGCCATTGGGTCACTAAGCTTCTTTATAATGTGCACGTATGTGAATTTTGTGTAGATTTTTCACTCACCGATCCATTGTGTTGCGGCGGGCTTAGACCTCCCCATATTGGTATGTAGCAGCTACCACTTAATACCTGTCAGTACAAAGGAGAAATTTACTAGTAGATAAAAAGAAAGTATTTCCCGCCAAAATATTTCGTAAATTCATTTCGACACAGGCAGATATAGCTTACATGTTTGGATCAATCATTTGGAAGGGTTGGTCAACATTTTGGTTGAGAACATATATAAAAGTCTGATTTGTGAAATGTGACAACCGTTTGACAACAGAGATGAAACAGATAAAACAGTACCAAAGTCCCTTCGAAACAAATTCTTTGCATGTCAAAACGAATGATTGTGGATGCGGCAACCGATGTCACGTGATATCATGGGGCCATGTAATACATTTCCACAAATCTCAGTATGTCTTTATTAATAAATCTCACCTCTATCAAGTTTTTCCTTGACTCATAATTACTGGTGGCGACACTGAAGTCTTCAGAGGTATCTATGAAGTGATTACGAAACATGTCGATAGCAGTAGTTCCCATGGTTGTCCCGAGTCGTATCCACTCGTGAGGGTCCATCCATGGCAACGTCATTGGTAGATGGAAACTTGAAGAGCGTTTCTGGAACCTATTGGAAGCAATGAATAGACGGTTCGTGGCAATGTCTTGAAGTGGGCCGTTGTCCTGTGGTAGAATTCTATCAAGTGTTTCACGAAGTCGCTCCGTGAGTGTCGGATGATCGTTCATTTTGATGCCGCCAGTGTATCGGATTTCGTCGACTATGCTGCGACAGGCTTCCATGTAATCCTGCATATGGTGAAATTTTGAAAAAAAAAACGGTATGACTATATATAAGAGTATTTGGTTAGAATGGTACAGATAGGGTTGCGTAGTTTAGTATATACCAGGCGTTATACTAGCGCATAGATTCAGAGCATAGCAATATCTCTCTACAGTCACATATTGGCTGTAACCGCACCCAGCATTTAAACTGACCAATGAGAGTCACGAAAGTATTTTTATGTATCAAAACTGTTATGCTATCCTGTCACACAGTATGCCGTGCTCAGGTGATAGTGGGGTGGCGTAACACCCCATAGCTCTAGATTATATTACCAATAATGGTATTTTGGTTTCAGCGGGTTTTTTTTTAAGTTCAGTGACTGAAATGCTGTGGATACAATGGAAAAAGTACCATTTTTTAAATAATGAATAAAAAAACAATCATCATCCGTATCTATGTGCGAAGAGCCGCATCGAAATGCAAAGACCGAGAAACAACAGAATAGCATTCGTAACAGTATACCCCCGTGTTTACGATGCTTTTGCTTCGGAATAATATGATCATTAGGCAGAAACAAATTTTGCAAATATTTTTCCACATCACTGATGGTTTACGGCCAGCGGATTGTTATCACCAGAATAGTGTTGATGTCAATTTGTTTTCCTATATCAATTAAGCCTAAATTGTTTTGTCATGAATATAGTTTTGCTGTCACTGTCTTTCTATTGTTGTACTGTGCAGACCCCCTCTTAAGCATCCCATAATTTTTAACGGCCAATCTACGAGTATCACTTCCAATATGTAGACGTGTCTACAAGCAACTTGCGCTAGATTTCAACATTCGGTGTCACATTGACCTTTGACTTTAAAATGAAAGTATTGATATCATAAATTGAACATCTTTCCTATCTTTCCGTTGTGAACATACGTACAAATATATACTTTGACCTTTGTATCATGTGGGTTACACAGTGAACAAGTGTGTTAAGTTTGAAGTTCCTAGCAATTAACCCTTGTAACCCAAACTGAACATACGTAAATACATACTGAGATCATGACTCTTCAGGACCATTTGACCCAATAATACGCCCAGGTGTTGTGAGTGGCATGTGCAAGGAACTCATCTGCCATATCATAAGGTCCTAGTTTTCCCCCATGAAGTTATATTACATAGTACGAGTACACATAAACACACACTGTGACATTGACCTTTTGTCCCTAAACGAACACGAGAAACATTGTTCCAAGTTTGAAGTTCCTAGCTACCCATCTTGTAGCTCAATACTGAACATACAAACACAAACAATAATGTTATCTTGACCTATTGACCCGGAAATATATGCAGGTTTTGCGAGTCGCATTGTAAGATTGTAAAATAGATCAAAGACAAATCCTCTGAATGGTGTAGCAAGTGGTGGAAACTAACTTGAGCGCTCGATCTGGCCGTAACGCTTGGACTGTATGTAAATTAACTAATTGATGTACATAAAAATACACATACATATATACTTACGGATATTCGATCAGGACATAACAATAAAAGTGCTGCAGCTATCGATCCACTCGATGTCCCGCCGTAGAATTCCACATTATTCAGCAGTTCCTGAGCATTATTGTAGAGAGAGTGCGCCACCCCAAGTTGATATACACCCAGGAACGTACTGCCTCCAAAACATAAGTTGATTTTGTTGTCACTCGTCGAGTTCATATTCCAATTACTAAAGTTACAGCGTATTTAGATTTTCTACAAACGATACATAATATATGTAATGTTAATATATTTTCATACATGTACTATGCGTAGTTATTGTGGGTGAGTTGGTATAACCAGCTATGAGTTACTCTGTGCTAAATTGCAACGTTTCCTGTTAATCTACTCAAATCTAAACATTTATTTATCAGTTCTAACAAAGTTCTGTTGCATACAACACAGTCCCTCAACGTTGAGGGACTGTGCATACAACCATGACCCATATTACATTACATTAGCATACATGTCACTATGCGCATGCGCACAAGAAGTACGAATAGCATACTTTCCCACAATGATACGTTCGCAGTGATAACAATAAAGTATATCTGTTCTTTAACGTGCCACCCTTTTCTTTCACAGACGACTGTTGAATAAAGGACCGGTCAGGCAAATAATGTATGTACTATGCGTTTGTTCTTTACCGTCAGATTTTTTAAACTCTCAAAATGACGCATTCTATATCGGAAACAGTGAATTTAGGTCACACCTCGCCCGATGAGCAACTCATTTAGGCAAAAAAAAAAAAAAAAAAAACTTATGTTGCCCTCAAGTCGGAAAATTGAAAAATTGGGTCGGTCGGTCGGATTTTTTTATTTTTTTTTAAACTCGTGAAAACTAAGAGTATCGTAAATAGCCTAGGTATATGGGAATCAATGAAACGCATGCTAGATATTAAACACAAAAATCAAAGCGTTTCTTTCAGTCTTTTGTATTTAAATACAGATCAACCCGAGGTTCAAAGTCGCCACTTATCCTCCCAGGAACCCTGGGGACCAAACAACGGTCCGGGATCGTTAATTTTTTGAGGAAACACTTTTTACTGTTTAAAATGGTGAGCTTTTAATATTTAAGCCTATTAAAAAAAAAAAAAAAAAAAAAAAACCGCGACCCGATAATCCATATTTTTCGGTCGGTCGCTGAGGGCGACAAACAATTTGTTTTGCCCTTATCAAAAGTATTTAGTTGTGTCACGTGATGTGATTTGCTGACCATTCGACGTCAGTTGTTGTCATCGTTACTGCATGCATTTTAATCTATGTGTGATTTGTTACGTTTGATTGTCATTCTTCAACACTAACATAATGGGTAGTATGTTCTTTGTGTCGACCACTGCCATCACGTGACAGCGGATACTAAGCCGACATTACATACACACCATAAAATTGTTTGAATTGGGTTGGTGGAATGTTCAGCAACTGGGTTATAATTTATCGAAATAGCCTAAACCCGTGTCTAATTGTTAGATGTGAAATAAACTGCACAAACGTGCACGCGTTCTTAATTACAGGTACGTACTATTAATTCAAATCACGTGCACACAATGTCCGTATTTCCCAGCCAATGCATATTTATTTCTGGGAACTGTAAAACACTGCGAAATAGCTGCATACCATTTAGAGGCGAATTTGACTAAATGCATGATTTAACTGGATCTTATTTTAGCTCTAGTGTCAAAACCTCATTGTGAAAATATACTTTTAAATTAGCGATAACTTGAATTAGCAATAAGCAAAATTGACATGTTTTACAGTATGAGCTCAATAACAGCGTGTTTATTAAATCATAATCAAGGATGTTTTTATCATGAATATCGAACTAAAATAATGAATGTTATTTTGTCGTTGCTATTATATTTCAGATATGCTTGAGACACACTGACAAAACTGCTATATTAACAGTAGGCGTATTCGTTTGTGAAAAGTAAACAATTAACTGATGGAATTGCATTGGCGCTAATTCACGATGTCTTGGTGACGGACACCTGTTCTTACACAATAATATTAAAGCCCGTTCTCAGCGATGTTCGTTATATGTAATCTCCGATGATTAAGAGAACATTTCGAAATAGGTTATACAATTCTATGGTAGATGCACTCAGATAGAAATTGTAGAGTTCCAATATAGCCGTGTCATTGTAGTCATGGATGTTACCCCGAACCAATGAATGTTGGTCTCAGGTGGAGAGGATACCATAGGATCTCCATATAGGGGTTCGCGTAATGCGGCACGTTCCAATGAACCTTGAAGTACCGGGATCCTCGGAACCAGGCCTACTATTCCTCCGCTTTATGAATACACGCGAATTATATAATTGTTTAGATAATCTTTTGCGCAAAAAAAAAAACATCGTTTCACTGAAACATAATGTTACAAGGTGGAACATCATATTTACAACAATGTGTATAATAATTACCAGTATAACTATCAATGTTCGGGCGCAAAGTTGTGTTTATACAGAATTCGGTCTTACATCTCCACTGAGTGGTGGATGGACTCAATTTGGAAGGCTGCACAGAAGTGTACCATGTCTGCGGGTATGTTCCCGATAAGTTAAGAATTGCCCGGGCAACACAAATGGCTGAAGGATCATTTGAGTTCAGGCAGTGGAAGTCCGTGATTTATTTTTAAGTATTGGCCCTGCATTCCCCCATTGGCGATCAATGAATTACAGTTCAACTTCAATCCCCGATTATCATCGTCGTTCCCATCTTTGTTCGTGATGAAACGACGGGACCTTTTGGCCTTGGCTGGTCTCAAACACGGCAACGTGTTCTTAGAATTAGTACCGGCCAGTCTTATTTTACATTGTTAGCTGCATTGTCAATGTCAATAACATAGCACTGGAATAATTCTCTTTAAATGCGATATTGCTTCACAGGTGACAATGTATTGTTCGGTTCGCACGTTTATGCGTATAACAGACAACTGTTTGGTTCTTATAATTTAACGAGAGTTGCCACTTACATATTATGGATACGCCGCCTACCTAACAATTTGACAAGTTTCCATGGGGATTTTAAAATCTTAAACGCGTTTGGCGATTTTTTCCTCATTCTTTCCACGACAGGCGCCATTTTATATCAATAATATCTTCACATACATATCAATTTCCCGAGAATTTACCAAGCACGCGACTCGCATTTACTGTTAGAAGTTACTTTGTGGTTGAAGTACAGTATAATACAACAGCAAATTGCATGGTGAAATTTCATCCCAGTGTTGAAACAGAAATCTGCCGTGACTATGGTTACGCACAGAGTGAACTGAAAGCCCCACTTTCATACCAAATTGAAACATGATCACTGGAGCACCATGAAGTTATTTTCTACACCGGGGATTCTATAGATACAAGGGTGTGATTGTTGATATTGCGTGTTACCCACGTACAACGCTGAATAGTCAGATTAGATAAACACTTGTTCGGTAACGGCGAACAACAATAATGCATGCGACTAAAAGTTTAAACATATTTACAAATTGGCGCGTATGTGATATAGACTTAGTCCTTTATTTTCAAGTTCGTCTATGTTTGACTCAATCACTTCCATACGTCTTCTTGGCACACCGCACAGTTAGTGTGCTGTATGAACCAAATTACATTACGTATGAATCAAAAGCGAAATAAAAAGACGACATCAAAATCACCTTCAATTCAAACCGACCATTCAAATTATTAAGTTTAAACAATATATGTATCGTTATTAATATTAATGCAAATGATTGGTTTAAATACTCCACAAGAAGACCGCGACAAAGCGAAAACATTGCAGGCTACAACTGTCCGCTATGTCTGTCTGAGTTTTCATCGTGACATAGCAACAAAATATCTCGTGAGTATGTCTATACCTTACCTGTCCGTGGTCCTCGCTCGGCGTCCGCTAGTGGGGTTCTCAGCTTGCTAGTGGGGTTCTCAGCTTGTTACCGAACTATAAACAGCCAATCCCAAAAGATACAATATGTATATACGTACAGGCGTGACACAGAGAAAGAAAGAGAGAGTGTGTATATAAACCGTTGTTTTACTGGGAGACGAAGCTCTCTTCATAACAGAGACACACATGTACGCGTCGTATCTAAGGCGTAAAGGTATATCGAGGCCTGCCTGTCACGCGGTGTTGGCGATGAATGGATCCCCCAATATGAGCCGATGCGAATCATGGTACTCAATAAAAATACACCGAAGGAAACAAATTACAAAAACAACACATTTAAAGGGGTTTGTTTCCATAAGCTGATAAGGTTTTATTCATTAAAGCGTTTTTACTGGCCGGGTTTCAGCCGTTGTTACGGCCATAACACGAGAATAATGGGACAAGAATGACACCGCGCTTTGTGAGGGCGATGCGGGGTTAAACGTCCTTTAGAAAAAAAACAGTTAGGTCCAGAGTGCAACGGTGACGGATTATCACGATTTCTTTTCATTATTATGACTGAAAAGAGTGCAAAGACTGCAAAAACACAACGGTTTGTTGTTTTTTCTCATTGTGCATTATTAGTTTAAGTTCAAACGGAAGACCATGATGAGATATACCTATCTATTGAGTGATTTCTATGACATGGAATAGAGTTTATTTAGCAACAGGCAGTGCATTCATAGTCGTATACTTGTTGACAATCACTCGCACCTATCCTCTACGTACATGACCATTTGTCAATCATAAGTGTTTCCATTGTGTAGAGTACTGATATAACGGTACAATAAAATGTTTTGTATTGTTACAAGACATTTCCATATTAAAAAATACATGCACGGTTTATTTGTATACTTTTCTGTGTGTGTGACCCAATATTTACACATACGTCAAGTAATTGGTTTGTAGTAACTATCAAGGGACGGGTCATATTTGTTGCAAGGAGGGGGATTAGAACTCTTTTAGTTTTATTAGACCCACTTTCGACCACGGGAGTCAAGTCAAATATACAAAAATGCATGGCTAATTATCAGGAATAACAGCCATAGATGTTCTATAAAAATCAATTTATGATCCGTAAACGAAATCTGATTTACCGCCCCCACCCTGTGTATTTACTGGCCCTGTGTTTTTGTCAGACAATAATTATGAAATGTTGTTTATAAAGTCTAGGTTGCTAGGTGATGATTTGGATTTGTGCTGGTAATGAGAGAAATGTATCATATTGTAACACCGTCGTCATGTGTGTATTACAGCATACTGATGATACTGGACGCCGGGACACGTTATACGGCAGTTACCAGGCATCTTGGCAGTACCTCGCTACAGTAAAACTCCAACAGTAATCCCCTCATGTGCTAAGCTGCCTCACTGCGACGGTAACCACGGTTGAGAGAGCGGTGTGGTCGTCGACACCATAACTTTAATAGCGGTAGTTTCATTTATGCAATGTAACAAATAGTTACCGACACTTACCAGTGATTACAGCCGGTAGAGGTGACTGAATCTTGGCAATGCGTTAATCGTTGTCCACTGACACTGATGTCTGGCGCATAGATCCAAGTTCACTCAGTACGTCCGTCTATCTGTCTACACAGCGACACAATTTGTTAGTATAGTGTATGTCTTCTTCTTCTTCGGTTTTTGTGTCCAACTACTTAAAATTGATTGCAAAGAACTCACTCTTCGCCTATCATTGTGACAACGCGATTTATTGTGGACCAATATCTTAGTGAACTAAGGTTGCATTCAGGGGCGGATCGCTTCATTTGTAAGCCTTACATATTTCCCGTCGAGCGCTGCGCAACTATCAACAAACCGTTGGTCGTTAGGAGCAACTTCTCGCGTCAATTCCGAGCCCTTTCACCCCAGATAGTAACAGATCAATGAAAGATGCACAGACATTTTTATTTTTATCCACATGCAGTGTTTTTAAGTTCTTACTTTAGCGTTTGTTTTTTACTGACTGGTGAAGACAAATACGCACACCCTTTCAAAAAGATTGATTATTCGGTAAACGATTTGATGGTAAAATCAATTATAATTTATTTGACGAGGAGAGGATCCATATTTTTGTTATGAAAATGAAAAAAAGGGCAAGAGCTTTTGATTTCCGAATATCTTGGCAGGGTGATCGGGTACTCAGCAGAAGTTACCAGTCTATTCAAATCACAGTTTGATCAAGAATGGTAAAAAAAAAAAAAAAAAAAAATTACGAGTTCACCTGGTAATAAAGACACAGTATTTTAAATGGTACATGCAACGGGTGACGGTGAGTTTCTCCTGAGTCCATTATTAAACCGTTCACATTTTCAATGGTCTGGAAAGGGGTCTACAATCAGCATTCGGATCCCATTGCTAACAATATACCCTACAATGCCAACAGGTTTTGTGTAATCCTATGGGTGTAAAATAGCTGACGACATACATAGTGACTCCATAGTGACCCGCACCAAAACAATCGTAGTCTACAGTGACGGGTCGTGCTCTATAGTGAGAATATCAAAGGAAACATAGACTGTGCTATAGGCTGTCACCCATAGTAACCCATGTCAAAATACCCAAAGCCTGCAGTAACGTGTTGTGATCCATGCCAAAAGAACCCGTAGTCTACAGTAATGGGTTGTGCCCATAGAGTGCCATACCAAAAGAACCATAGTTCATAGCATGGGTTGTAAGCCATAATGCCCCATGCCAAAAAACAGTCTGCAATAATAGGTTGTGACCCCACTGTGACCCATAACAAAATAACCAAAATTTGCAGTAACGAGTTGTGAACCCATATCAAAAAACCCAAAGCCTGATGTAACGGTCTGTGACCCATGTCAAAATACCCAAAGCCTGCAATAATAGGTTGTGACCCCACTGTGACCCATAACAAAATAACCAAAATTTGCAGTAACGAGTTGTGAACCCATATCAAAAAACCCAAAGCCTGATGTAACGGTCTGTGACCCATGTCAAAATACCCAAAGCCTGCAATAATAGGTTGTGACCCCACTGTGACCCATAGCACAATAACCAAAATCTGCAGTAACGAGTTGTGAACCCATATCAAAATACCCAAAGCCTGCTGTAACGGGTTGTGACCCATGTCAAAGTACCCAAAGCCTGCATTAATAGGTTGTGACCCCACTGTGACCCATAACACAATAACTAACATCTGCAGTAACGAGTTGTGAACACATATCAAAATACCCAAAGCCTGCTGTAACGGGTTGTGACCCATGCCAAAATACCCAAAGCCTGCATTAATAGGTTGTGACCCCACTGTGACCCATAACACAATAACCAACATCTGCAGTAACGAGTTGTGAATCCATATCAAAATACACAAAGCCTGCTGTAACGGGTTGTGACCCATGCCAAAATACCCAAAGCCTGCATTAATAGGTTGTGACCCCACTGTGACCCATAACACAATAACCAACATCTGCAGTAACGAGTTGTGAATCCATATCAAAATACACAAAGCCTGCTGTAACGGGATGTGACCCATGCCAAAATACCCAAAGCCTGCATTAATGGGTTGTGACCCCACTGTGACCCATAGCACAATAACCAAAATCTGCAGTAACGAGTTGTGAACCCATATCAAAAAACCCAAAGCCTGCTGTAACGGTCTGTGACCATGTCAAAATACCCAAAGCCTGCATTAATAGGTTGTGACCCCACTGTGACCCATAACACAATAACTAACATCTGCAGTAACGATTGTGAACCCATATCAAAATACACAAAGCCTGCTGTAACGGGTTGTGACCCATGCCAAAATACCCAAAGCCTGCATTAATAGGTTGTGACTCCACTGTGACCCATAACACAATAACCAAAATCTGCAGTAACGAGTTGTGAATCCATATCAAAAAACCCAAAGCTTGATGTAACGGTCTGTGACCCATGCCAAAATACCCAAAGCCTGCATTAATGGGTTGTGACCCCACTGTGACCCATAACACAATAACCATAGTCTGCAGTAACAGGTTGTGAACCCATATCAAAATACCAAAAGCCTGCTGTAACGGGTTGTGACCCATGTCAAAAGAACCACAGTCTACAGTAATGGGTTGTGACCCCATAGTGAGTCTTGCCAAAAGAACCATAGTCTGCTGTAACGGGTTGTGGCCCCATAGTGAGCCTTGCCAAAAAAAACACAGTCTACAGTAATGGGTTGTCACCCATAGTGACCCATGTTAAAACGACCATAGTCTGCTACACATTTATAAACATTTGTTGTAAAACGGTAAAACAAGGTACTGGCAGCGCACCCCTTCCATGGTTCAAGGGTATTATCCCTCCCCGGATCATTCACGACATCTGTCCAAATCCTTTGAGAAACTTCCAAAACATGGCACAACATAAAATTAAAATCTATCGCAATATCATAAATAGCCTTTAAATTCACAAAAAAAAATGCTAAAAAGAAAGACATATACAATCAATACATTTATACGCTCTATTTTAGTACATCACGTATGCAATTAACTTTGACGCCAAATAAAATCTTTGGTGAGAAACTTTCCTGGCGAATTTATTTTTGTTGTTATAACAAGGGAATATCGTATCTTAGATTGAAAAGAATTCTCATGCAATGGACGGATTAATATTGGACGGCGCCTCTAGCATGGCTGTGAACAGTATTTGAAAAAAAAAATGTTTGAGAATACGCGAGACATATATAATTCCATTGGACTTGAAGGGAATTTCTAATGACTGCCCTCAACGACTGTTATTGGAAATGCTTGTTTGACTGATAAGACGTGAAACAATTTTGTAATAAATATCTATCGTCCATCGATGTAACATGTCGCTGCTTTTGTTGTCTGAGATGAACATCGGAATATGAAATGACACAACGACCAGGCACAATGGCGTGCCAAACGTATTTTAGTTCGTTTTTGTAGAATATAACCACTTATACATGTACAATTGCACAAATAATTTTGACACTCATAACTACATGTACGCCTAATCTCTGACAAGACGTCTTAAGAATCTGTCCGTATCGAAGAAACCGTACTCGTAGTATTCATGCAACGTCTCGCCTGACTGTGGGTAGAGGGCGTCCTTTGCTCGGGTCAGGTTCCAAATACTCCAGTCGAGAGGTTGGCCTGTGAAGAATGTCGGGTCGCGCTCGACACCGTTGATGTTTTTGGCTGGACAGATGGACAGGTTATCCCCCATGTACGGTGATATAGATATGGTTTTGTAGTCGTTGGAAAAACAGTCTGTTCGTGGAAGGTTGTTCGTGAAGCCAGCGTCCATCCAACACTGAAATAAATAAAAAAAAAACCATTGCACATTATAATTAAAGATGAACTATTATTTCTACAGGACTGACAAGGTCAAAAATTGTGTGTAATTGATTTTGTGTTTTCCTCCACCAAAATATTTGTGTTGATTTATTTACCTCCTGCAAGTAATTTCGGTTGTGTTTGGTATTGTATATTTTTGTGTTCAATTTCACCCCCCTACTGAAATGGACCACCCCTAATGTGTGTATATTTGATAGTAAATGACGTGGCACTACTTCTTTGTTTTATCACTTTTACACAAGATGACTGTGTGTT
Organism: Saccoglossus kowalevskii; assembly: GCF_978046115.1. Classification (NCBI taxonomy): domain Eukaryota; kingdom Metazoa; phylum Hemichordata; class Enteropneusta; family Harrimaniidae; genus Saccoglossus; species Saccoglossus kowalevskii. The sequence goes on along the minus strand of NC_140649.1, from coordinate 33,010,928 downwards.
CCAGGACATTTTGGGAGAGTGTATTCAATGTTCACTCACCCGGTCAGGAATTGTCGGTCGGCTTTGAGGCGAGAGAAAAGTGCATTCAAATAGCGCCACCACCGACTAGTGAGTTTTTAAGTAAAAGTCGGTTTCAAATTGTGGCGAACACGCCGAAATATTAATCAAGAAATCAAAATTGTAATTATAACTTTCAAAACCACCATTAATACAAAGATGCATGCGGAGATGCAGGAAAATACATAGAAAGTAGTCGGACTCGTCTTTGAATGTCACCATCGTGATTGTCCCTCTTATTCTGTTTTCTGTGTACATAAACCTTATTCCATCACGACGTTTAAGACGACATGCTAGGGCGGTGTGGCCATCTTCTTATCAGTATGGCAATATAATAAGCTATGTTGCCGTCAGCCAGGCAGGCGAACCTTAGCCAAGATTCTTGCAAAGTCTCATTCGTTCATTGAATGAAATCCCCCACCCCAGTTGAGCCTATGGCATATATACTCATCCAAGGTAGGAATCGACTTCATTTGGGTCCTCAGTTAAAATTTGAACTCAAAAATAACAATCATGAGTACGATGCAACAACCACCAGGCTACCGGTGATCTTATTTAACAAAAAAATCGCCGTCGATGTGGGCATCGACGTCTGTAATTATATACCATTGGATGGTACGAACTGAAAATGGAGTGTTTACTCTTCACTCGCCCAATACACGCTATAACCTGATTGCGTTTGCGATCAACTTACCAAGTCATCAAATTCCGGAAATTCTGGGCCTCCCCAAAGAGGAATGTACGTTGCACCAATAATTGCCTGTGAAGTAAACATCGATAATAATAATTGAAGATGAGGCTAAACTGAAGATTAGAAACTCGGTTATGATTTATTGGTAACTAAAACGTGACGTGTTCGCGCACAACAAAGTATGTTTTTTTCGTGAAATAGTGCGCATGCGTTTTGAAATACTGGCACGTACTTATTAATTCAAAGGGCAGCACGCTTACTTATTTGCAACGTTGCACCAAACGTATACTATTCTATGGAATATAAAGGCATTTTATTTGTACGTACAACTGGCTGTGGTTTACCCAGAAAGTAGTACATTAATGGTACCGGTGGTAAATATGTGTTTGATGAAATAGCAGCATGCTATTCCTTACATAAATTTGTTTGAAAATTTAGGAATTAGTGACCCCGCGCAGGCACATACGTTATAATTCCAATGTGTTCCCTCAGTTGTCTGTATATCTATTTCATTCGTTTTCCCGCATACTTAAAGGATGGCAGTCGTCGCGCCGCGTCCCGTTCGATATGGGACTCATAGCGACGTATACAACGCGTGTAAAATACATTGTTTATTTACATGAAATTCGAACACGCGCTGCGCGACGACCACCGCGCTTTAATGTTCAAAGGTGGATTGATAAGGCGTGCGTACAGTTTGACACCATTTATCATGAAAATGCACCAGGATGGACGTTCATTCCACAAATGTGACAATGGGTTATTTACAAGTTCTAGAGTACGTGATATTCAATTACTAGTACGTCATCAATATGTACCCTCGTTCGTAGCGAATTAGCGACACGCATGGGTGTCTGTTCGTACAGGCAATTTGTTTTCAGAAATTTGTAGCACTTCAATTAAACAGATTTTGACGATTATACCATGACCAGCTACCAACCAGAACAAACAAGATGGCGGCTTTGGTGACGTGTTCGGACAAAGGGTAATAGACCTTAGGACTTACATTAATTAGATACTCGTTGTCTTTATACTCTGTGATAGGATGTAGTTTATTTTCAGGGAATACTGTCAACTTCTTAAAAATATCCAGCGCCGTAGTCCCCTTGGAAAGACCATACCTCATCCACGACGTGCCATCACCCCAGTACACCGGCATAGTGTAGTCGTGTTTCATCTTTTTGAAAGGCGTTGCTGTGATACACAGCCTGCCCGTCGCCTTTTGGTACGCGTCCTCCGGCAAAATCGACACCAGTACTTTCTTGAGTCTGTCTGCCAGAGATGGTTTCAGTTCCGGGCTGAGCCCGCCTCGTTTTCGGATTTCATCGGCTAGCACCTTAGCGTGTGCGATGTACTCCTGTTAAAATAAGTGTGTTTAGTAAAAATTGAGTTCGAATGTTTTGTGGGTAATCGGAGGGTACGATCCTGATATCTTAATCAAAATTGGCGTTAGATCATTGCGAACAACTACGCAACTACTAGTGTGGGTTACAAACTGTCACAGTAAATTGCCGAATCTGTTTTTAAAACGTTAATTGTGTCCCAGTGGCAAAATAACAACACAGTTTTCAGCGTTAGGCGGAAGGCGCAATTCAAAAAGTTTATGTATAACCTGCAGTACTGTAATGATTGAATTTCAATTATTGATACTCATTTACAGGCGCATTGTGGATATTTTGAAAGTGTAATACAATGATTTGTTTAGTATTGCTTGTTGATATTAATCACCGTAACTTAAAACGTTCTTCGTTTGATCAAAACCCAACAGGATCTATAATGTTTTGGTGATATATCATTGAGCGCATGCGTGCCGATACATTTCATTATTTCACAGAATGAATATGGTAACTTCTATGTTTGCTGCAAAAACATTTTTTTTTTAGTTTTAGAAGAATATTTTGTGCTGAAACTTATTCATATTTCTTCTATAAGTGACGTCGTGTGTTGGGGTGGATACAGGTTTTCACAAAGAAAGGTGCGAAAAAGCAGTTTCAAATTCCCCTCTTCTACATTAATTTAGAAAAAAAAGTTTATGGTAGTTTATGACCCGTGTATTAGTCTTCTTTTGGGAGACATTTCTTGTTGGCAACTTATAACAAATAAGTCAGCAAACAAATAAATAAATTGAAGTTGTTTGCCTATAGTAGCAATCTATTATCGCCCATTTCTTTAAGTGACGTTTTACTGTATTTGTACAATGACATTATTGTCTTTTGATTTCGATAACATTTTCTCAGAAATGGATACTTGTATAACCTTCCGTCTCCGGAAATATAGAAAACATACACTTAATGTGTAGCTAACAGTTCGTTTCACGACCCCTGGACATTTCAAGATGAAATGTTCAGCAAATTGCTTTCACGTAGTTTGTGGAAAGAGGAGTATCTGGAAAGATAGGAAATATTATGAAATATTATGTCAAAGCGATCTGTCCACTCAATCAAATGAAAGCCAACTTTGATTGATCATGGATTCAATTTTTTTGAATGCCTTAGCAAACGTTAATTGTAATCAACATTTTAAGTAAAAATATTTTTCACTATGTACGAAGGTATTTGGTAATCAAATGTTTGTATTTTGTAAACCACATCCTAAAATGAAGTCACATTGTGAGACTTAAGGCAAATCTAATGCTGTAATGTTATCCGACTGACTACTTTCGCACGTTTGTAATTTGAATTTTGTGTGATAATTACCAAGAATGATAATTTATTCATCACTGACAAGCAACTGTACATATCAATATGAAAAATTATAGTTTGTATATACACTGAAAAGATGCACATCAACACTCCTAATGCTCACTTGATGTATTTAAAGCGGGAGGGTCGTCACCTGCGCACGCGCGGGAATTGAGTACCAAGCGATGATAACAACACACGCTAAAAACGCAAAGACTTATGGGTAAACACTTGTTTGTAAACAATGACAAGCTATGGCCATCTGACGCATGCGCAGGTGACGACACCCACGCTTTAATTATGGCTTTTTCTGAACTCAGTTGGATGCATAATGGTGTAAAATAGATCGTGTTTGAGTGTAATAAATGTACATATTACAAGTGAAATATATAATATGACACCAGGCACTTTGTATTGTCTATGTATACAGACTGAAAAGGTTACGATCAACCAACGCACTTCCCCGATGCATCCGCCACATACGTAATACTATCTAAGTAATGTCCACGTAGAGGATACCTACCCCTATTTTATCCGGACATAACAGCAATAGAGCAGCAGCAATAACGCCACTGGATACTCCACTGTAGCACTCCACGTGATCCAGTAACGCCTGGCCATTATTGTAAAACGCTTTAGCGACGCCTAACTGGTACGTTCCGAGAAATATCCCTCCGCCAAAGGCCAAATTCATTCTCCTATGTGCTTCGTCCGACATTGTGACTTACTCTGAAACTGAGATAAAACAGGATTTGTTTATTTATATGTTATATGCGTATATACTGGTTGCAGATGCGCTGTACAATCGACCGATTCAAAAAATATACTATTGGGTAATGTCATAATAATAATAATCTTTATTGAAAACGTAAGTGGGATCTTGGTAAAGAGAACAATAAAATAACAACAACAGCAAGAGAAAAAAACATCAGTGATATGATGAAAAAAAAAATAAAAACCAGAAAAACAAAAAAGAATGATTTGATTTCTTTATGTCTCGGTTGGTTGAGGCAATTGGCATTTTATAGGATTTTATATTGGCTCATTCTGAAACAAGTGTGGATGAATTTATTTGTTTTGTTATTTTTACTTTTTAACAGATCTGATAAAAAAATACCATCCGTCATGGAGTTGACTTAAATTAATATTTTAATCGTGTTTTCTCGTTGCTTCTTATATAGATTGCATTTGGGAAGGAAATGTTGTTCATTCTCAATTTCCTGTTGGTGACAGACTGGGCAGATTCTATCTTCAACATTTATGTTATTATATCTACCCTTTCCATTTGATGGATATGAGTGTTTATTCTGAGTTTCGTCACGACCACCGTTTTCCTGAGCCGCTGCAAATTTTACCGATTTGTGAACTTTTATTCCGAGGTATGTGTAGGTTTTAGCTGTGTTTTACAAGTAGTACTTTCTATACATAGCTTAAGGGGGCACGAAGGTTCGAGCAGATATTTAACGTATTAAACGAGTTGACCGAAAATGAGGCACATTCGGCTACCCTAGCAATAGCAATATTGCACTCGGCTAACTACTCTCAAATCACAAATGACGTGCCGCCATTTTGAAATAGATTAGTTTCAGCAATATTTACACTCACATATTCCAAGGCTCGGTATTATAGTCAATAAAACAGATCGAAATACGAGCAAATCTTCAGTTAGGAATTAATGGTACATTCCTTTTGAAAACTGTAGTCACATTGACCACAGTCCAGAGGGACTGTGCATTGACGTAAAGTTACGATATTTGAACTTCACTTTAAACTTCAGTTTTAGTTTTGGCGGGTTTCCTAACTCGCACAGCGAAGCTTGTTCTCCCCAGACTTCTTTCAGTGGTCTTAGGTTCTCCTGGGACAACACGATCCACCGTAGTGTACATTGAATTTGTTACAGTCCAAAGCACGACGTCGGAATGTGGAGGCAAATTTTCAGGTCCACTGAACAGGTCGCGTGTATTTATAAAACAAATTGGGTGACAGTGTCAGCGTCAATAAGGACAAGTAGCAATCGACGCGGAAAATCACGTGATAGTCGTTGAACACTTGACACTTATTGAGTGCGACACAATGACGTTGTCCCGATTCACAAAACAACTCAATGGCATTGTTTGGGGTTGTGAAACCAAAGCGACTGCATTGTACACCGTCAAGAAGGAAATAACAACAACTTTGACAACAATGGGAAATGAAACTGGAATCGTAACTACTATACTAGTGATCCCAAAGCATATGTTGTCGAATCCAATATATGTTTGGTTTATCTGGAATATGTTGGCATAGCAATGACCTCTAAAGTCAAATATCCGAGTACTTAAAGTCGCATTCCATTCCCCCAGATTAAATATAGAGCAAATACGTTTTAGGAAGTCAATTTCAATGAAAAACATAAATCACTTCCAAAGTGTGCACACCTCAGACAATATAAATTACTTCCAGGCCATATAGTGAATATATCATAAAAATGAAGTTACAGAGCTACTGCTCTGTTTAGTTTTATATTGGTTGTTATAAATCTACCAATGCCACCAAAAGTACCAGGATGTATGACCGTTAACCTATTACGTCATTACATAGTATGAAGACAATTGTTGTTATGTATTCACTTATAAGGCGATGTTTACAATATGTATTGATCGACAAACACTCTTAATGATAAAATTAGTATCCACAAACACAGCGTTATTTATTTAAAAAAATACATATGTAAAATACCAGTGATCATTCGAGTATATAGAATGCAAATTTGGGATCAACATTAATAGGTTATTCAACAAATAACAGTTATTTACAATACAATTAAAAAAACGGAAAAAGACTTTGGTGTGAAAATATACCTCGATTTAGTTTTCAAAAAATAATTAAATAGAGCTGATCTAATTAAATTTACCAGTATAAGTAGTGTTCACATTCTTAAAATTGAAGCACTGGCAGATACATTAGACATAAGTTGGAAAACAGAAAATGTCTCTACTGTAAGGGCAACCAAATCTAGGATGAATGTAATTTTACGTGTTCCATGTAATAACTTATGAATTGAATTTCGCGATTTTGAAACTAAGACGACAATTAAAACAGATACAGAAAATCCTATCAACATCATGATAACAGATGATAACACAGTCTAACGAATCTCAGTAAATACATTTTCAAGTGCTTTTATTTAAGAAGTGACACTGCTAGCCATACAGACAAATTTACCACATAATTCTACCTTTATTTCTTCGGCAATATGTTTGTTTAAACTATATTTTATCTTTATTTAAATCCCAAATGAGGATTTGATTTCATTAAAGTAGTTATCACCATATCACTAAGCAAATTTTAATAAACTTTATATCAATAGTGACAAACTAGTTACTGACAATAATATTACTAGCAATGAAATACATTTGTGAAGGTTTCACTCATCTGTTGCATTGTCATTAGCAGAGTACGTTGCAAAGTGTCGAAGTGTGATCCAAATACAAAACTCCCACTTACAACAGAAATGAATCGCCATTATACAATCCGTACATGAATGCGTCCAGTTAACGATGGGGTCATATTCACATAATTGTACAGTGACAATGACATAAATATTATGATTATTCCACTGTTGGTCACCTTATTTATGTGTAATTTTATTTTGACTGGACATAGGATTGTGTTGTCTTGCAGCTACCATGGACCTACAGACGTAATGTTTCTAGATATATGCAGGTACCTTAGTCACACTTAGGTACCCCTATCCATGGAACTATTCTTTTAGCTTCATGCATTGATGAATGTTTAGAATACATTCCAAATCAACGGTAACTTGAGGGGTATTAAATCACAGCAAATTTGTTTTCCGCATATTGTAGCTTTTTGTTTGAGTATTTTACGGTGTATTCCAGTGATGTTGGCAGCTTCTAACGTACTCAGACACATGATCAGAGTGAGCTATTACCAAGTTTTGTACCCAATTGTATTCTGCCTTCCGCCATGACCGAGTCAGTAGCCAGGTGTCGAATATAGACCTCATAGCGGCTCTATACGCCCAGTTTATGTCACGGTTCTTATGTTTGAACAATCGAACTTCTTTTTAACGCACTCGGTGAAGAAAAAGTGTGTAATTAAATGCAATTCACCATTTGACCTCAAAGTTCATGCCTTTTAGGCTACTTCATTTTATCAGTTAGCGTGACTTTCCAACAGTGTGCAACACTTCCACGATTTAACAAGACAAACGGAGTGAACGTTATCATAACTATTTTGATCTCTTAATTTAACAGATATATATATATATCATTTATATCACGTGGCACCGTTACTATGTGCAAAGAACAAGTGGTAGCGTTGTATTAATCGAGACTCTGTACAGACATAACAAAAAATATCGACTTCATAATCTCCTCATTTGTGTTGCCTAATGTGAATAAGCCTGCCAATTTAATCCACAATAGAAATACACGCAATTACAGACAAACAGACGTGATGTTGTGACAACAACCAGCTACCTAGCTAATGATTTTAACGCGTAACAGAAGCTGTCGAATACACAGCCGTCTAAGTATACACACACGGTTCAGTGATACTATATAATAGAAGTGCAGTCACTGTGTTTGTCGGCTAAACAAGCTTCTAAGGCAGAGCTGTCGTTCGAACGCGGCGAGATATGTTCCGCCATTCCGCTGTCATGGCAACCGCAACGGACGCTTTTAATAGTAGTGATCGTGTTCATAATGACAGGTAGCGATGGCTGTAATTTATATGGCTGATAGTATACATTCTAGAAACGACACTGACAGTGACGTGATCGACTTGTGTTCCGAAGTGCCTCCACAAAATCGCCTCGGGGAAGACATAAAACAGCCATTACATCTGAATTTGCCAATTAATAAAATCATTAAAAAGCGTACGAACCACATTGGTGCGATATCATAACAGTGACTTGTCGTTATTCAACACTGTGAAATGATCTTTACAAACACGGGTCCTTTTTGTTCTAGAAATACTTTAACAATTAACACGAATTTTCTTACCTTCTAGTGCAGATCTGTTAATTTACGCAGAGATGGACTCGGAACTCAGAGATCTTCACTCGAACGTTCCACCTAATACACACGGCTTATTACGAACGCTTTAGGGATCGATGGTATCTAAGGTGTATGGATAAAAGCCGTATTGTGGGTCAACGAGGTCAATATTCTACCACATTGGTGACAGGGGCCGTGCCGTAACATGAAGTCGTCCTATCATTGTCTACGATCAGTGGAGTCAACCAATCGTTTACGGGGGTAGCTGCTAACCGACAACTTCAAAGAACACATTTATTTTTGTTGACATCAACTATAATAAATAAAACGCTTACGGGAATGCGCATGCTCATTAGCATTCGGTGATTGAGAATGTACGTGATATAGTGCGTTTACACCGCTAAGCGTGTGCTCTGTGAAACCAACCAGAACTGACCCGACATGAAAACAGTTAAAAGTCTACAAATATTACATGATACATACTAAAATGGATCAAATACATTGGCAGGTGGACATCATTTAACGGAAGTGTGGTCACCCAACAACCAGCTGCCGTCTGAGAATTCAAAAGTTAATCTTTCCCAGCACTTAAAGCTTACGAGAACGTACACGCGCACTATTTCGCAGATTAACCATGTCGCATCGTGTATTCCACGCGTACGTGTGCGTACGCGTTAACGGGATTGTTTGACACAGAATTAAACACTAGTCACATAACTGACGTCTGTGATTTATGATGTGGCCGTGCTGACATTATATCATAATATTTCAGTCAGAATGATTATATTTGAAGCACAAAAGAAAAGATTATAAAATATTATAAAATCAATGTACACCAACATGGATTTTATAGTAAAGTTAAACGATGTCACCTCACCACACTTCAAATTACACAATGGAGTGAAACAAGGCTGCCCTCTAAGCCCAACTTTATTCAACATCTACATGAATGACTTCACAAATGATCTAAATGAGCTACAAATGTCAGCACCCGAACTTAGTGGGAAAAAATCAACTGTATTCAATACGCTGATGACATTGCTATACTGTCAACAACAAGTACTGGGCTGCCTTCGGCTCTGGCATCATCAATAATATAGTCATGACCACCAACCCCACGGCAGACAACAAATCGTGATATTACCCTTACAAACATGTGTTATTATTTAAATACAGTGCAGCAATTAAATACTACCAACATACAAACAATAGAAAATACAATCTGGCATACTATGCACTACAGGTTATGAAAGAAAATAAAAATACGGGGGCCTGCTTGTCAAAGCTAGAACAAAATCTTAAAATATCCTTGTAAAAACACTAATATAAAAGATTGCTACAGTACATTACGGAAGAACGACAATATGAGAGACAATGAAAAGTTACAGTATTATCATACATACAAAGACAATCTTAACATTGTACAATACTAAGAAGTATATTACACTGAAAATACTAGTAGTCGATATCATCAGATAATTAGCCAATTTTAGAACAAGTAATCACAGATTAGCAATAGAAACAAGCCGCTATACGAGACCAAAACACCAATGGAAGATACTAGTAGACTATGCACACAAAAGACAAAAAGTTCAATTCTATTCTATTCTATTCTATTCTATTCTATTCTATTCTATTCTATTCTATTCTATTCTATTCTCCAAGCGAGTTAGTACGTATCGAAAACCCACACTAACCATCATGCTTCCGCTGACAGTTGAATATATTAGAATATATGTGGATCTCCCAACAAAATTGTTTCATCAGATAAAGTATTTCTCAACCCAATATGTTTTCCCAATCGCTCAGAAATTTCTCCCAAAACAACTGAACAAGGGAACAGTGTATTATAAGGTGCATAATTGTTTCCACTTCCCCTTTACAGAATGTACACATTTTTGAAGGGCAAATCGATTTTTAAAAGTTAGACATGTTTTCTCGCACGCTATGACACCGATGTTTATGAAATATTTGTGAATGCGTTGTCAGTTTGATGGTGTATCCCTGAGGTTTACTAGGCCTTTTATCTTATCTCCCCATGACCTCACTAGCATCCACTACTTTTCTAATATATTTTTTCTACCCCTCAACTTTGCTGTTTTTCAGTAGTGATGTTTTTATTACTATAATCTGTATTAGTTGGTATGTTTCGTCACGGCATTTTTTTAGAAAAAATTACCAGGTAATTCCTGATGGCAATTATGTACCAAGTTAGTATAGTCTATACAGTATATAGAAAAAAATGGCACAATACAACAAATAAAAACAAAAGCAATGTATGCAATTTGGTATAAATTCAACTCAATTTTCCCATAAGAACTTAAAATGTTTATACTCCTAAATAAACAATGGTAATGCTTGTTTTCAGACATCTATTAATTAAATAATATTTGAAAATACTACCTTGAAAGGATGTCCGTGGGTTGGACGTATTGCGTTCATTGGTGTCGGTAGGTGGCGCAGTACATTAACAGCCTGAGGTATGTGGCAAGCAATTTCACGACAGAACCCAAGTATTATCCGGCAATATGATAGAGGTGTGAAGAAATTTTGCGCAAAATTGTTTTTTTTATAAACTAGTTCTTCAAGAATGACCCGTTTTTTTCGATTGGTGCAAGTAAGGATGTGTTAAGATGATGATTTATAGCATTGTAGTACTATTAGGTATTTTACGTAAAGGAAAGTTGGCACAGATCACATAACACGCAATAATTAAATACAGTTACTTGCCCGGTAAAAGAAAACAAGAATTCATCTTTCGGGTCATCTCATGCTCCAGTGCATGAAGGTAAACCTAAACAGGAAAACTCGTATTTTCTAAATACGTACTGGCACTGAACATAAATTGCATGAGTACCCAGCTTCGTGAAAAATATAGCCTTGTTGAAAAATAACGAGCAGTTTAGGGAGTCAGTTTTTCCATCATGGCGGCACATGTGAATGAAGTTGTTCTTCCAGGTGATATTTTACAAGAATTAAGTGATTCCGAGCAATATCCCAAACTTAGACTGGGTCCAGGTCTTAGGATAGATGTAGATAATGTGGTTGTATGCAAATGCGGCATTCTGAGGTTTAGAGAACCGAGTGTGTTCTGGGTAGACACACACCAGAAACGGGTAAGTGCTTCATGTGAGTGCTCATGCAGCTGGAAATTTAGCGCTGGTTCGCGGTTCCAGGACCATATTTTACACGGATGGTTACGCCAGATCCAACTGTGTTGTAGAATGGTGAAAACTGGTAGCGAGTACATTTCATACAGTTGGAATCAGGGCTTCTAGGTCCACGTAATATTTTGATCATCAAAGTGTTTCCCTACAAAACTACGACTATGTCCATCTGCGGTGTTTTGAGTCACGGTGTCATTCACTGGGGTCTTAGGAAATTACAGTGACTCTCTTGGGTTCTAGGGAGTCACTGATATTCACAGGGGTTCTAGGGGGTAAAAGCACCACTTGCCCTCTGTATGAGCAAACTCACGCGATGAACTCCACAAAATCTTGTCCACACATTATGTGACATATACTATTAAATTATAAAATCATGATAGTGATAACAATTAGGAAAGAGTTCTTTTTGTACCCCCATCCCTAACCCTACCCCCAACTCTCCAGCACTCCCCATTTAATTGTACATTCCCCTCCTAAGGACATCTATATCTAGAGGGGGCATATACAAATGAATTGGGTAACTAGGAGTGAGTGTTAGGGTTAGGGATGGGGATGGGGGTACAAAAAGAACTCTTGTCAAAAATTAAGCAGTCATATTCCAGATTTTCCCTGGTAAAAGTAATGTGTAATATTTGTGTGAAAATGTAAATTGTTTTTTACAGTATGTTCCAGTTAAAGGGGAGAATATTCTGGGAATTGTGATATCCAAAGCCGGTGATGTATTCAAAGTTGATATCGGCAGTAGTGAAATGGCCACTTTGTCATATCTTGCGTTTGAAGGAGCAACTAAGCGTAACCGACCGAATGTACAGGTAAGACTCATGAAATGTATTTAATGAACATCCCATCTAATGTACAGGTACGACTGGCTTAGCCCTGACAATTTTTTTATTCTTTACCATGACTGGTCTATTCTGAGCCATAATTATTGCTATTAATTATTCATGATGTATTGAAACCTGGGAGTAGAACACTTCTAAAAGAGGAAAGTAGGTGTTTGTTTTAGTTGTGTTGATCAGCTTACAATTCACGCTACTCATTAGCATATTTACCACCCCGAAAACGTAGTGACAGCTATAGAGGGCACGAGAAAACAGATGTCAACATCAGAGATTTTAAAAATTCAGTTTTGAAAGCAATTATCATATAAAATTGTCATGGCTGGCCAGTCTATAAGACTTACAGAATGGACTTACTGAACAGCCAAACTAATAGTGTAAGGTTTCCTACATTTCTAACTTGTAGAATATCACGAGGTGGATCACTTGTGATGTCACATACAAAGGATCTCTAATGATTACTTTAGTTGATTTTTTCACTCACTGAATATTTGTGGTGTTGACATTACCATTGTTATTATTTTGAGTCATAGAATATATTTAGAATATATTAATTACTGCCTTTAATAAATCATACAACATATTTACATATGACAATTTATTTACGGATGTTCACTGCTGTACCAGCCATATAATTACTGTCCAGTTTTAATGAAATCATATTGATTTTCAGATTGGTGATTTGATATATGGTAAATTATTGGTAGCTAATAAAGACATGGAACCTGAGATAGTGTGTATTGATAGTACTGGTAGAAGTAGTGGACTCGGTGTAATATCAGGAGGTTTCATGTTTAAATGTTCACTGGGACTTGTCAGAAAGTAAGTTGCTAATAGACAAAATTGCTGCCAAGATCTTGTTGAGGATGAGAAAGCTATGAGTTTTAACCAGTATCTTTCAATAGACCATTTTTCTTTCACTGCGAGATTCTGCGCTATGCGTGAAATCGAACGAAAAAATAGGACAAACAAAGGTCATGGCGTCGTAGTGGCGTCAAACATCGCGTGGGATTGGACAAACGCAAAAGTATTTTGGGGGACACTTCCATGCTTAATAATGTGCTGTATACATTTGATGATGGTAAATTTCAAGTAAGGGTATTCAAACGCAATATTCCCCTGTCGAAGATTGGCCTTTTGATGTGAGCTACAAAATAAAGAAATTCGATACAAAATCAAATTGTTCAATTTTTCCTGCAGACGTTTGGCATGTATCTTTCATGCAATTTGCAAGATCTTGCAGTTGAACAGAAAATCCCCAATTATTCTTCCTTTTTCTTCTATCATCTCGTCCATTGTGTCCAATACCATGGTTACACAGGTCAGACGTAATAACGGGAGGGAGTACAATGCTAAAACAAGTCATGTGACTCTCTCACTCAACAAAATTTACATCTGAAAGGTCTACCAGTATTTACGTCACTATTTTGCATGTTTTTGCAAAGTGACGAAAGAGGTCATTGGACTTTAAAGTGTGCCCTTCAACTTGCGACATATGCTTGTTTGAAAAATGCTTAAATATATTCTGATTTTGTTAACAGAATTGTATCTCCGGACTGTCAGTTGATGAAGCTACTTGGCAAGCACATGCCGTACGAGACTGCTGTCGGATTAAATGGAAGAATATGGATAAAAGCAAAGACGTTATCACATACGATTGCAATATCTAATGCTGTGTGTTGTGCCGAATACATGTCTAAGAAACAAACTGAAGTGATGGTTAAACAAATTGTCAGTTCACAATGGACGTGAGAATTGCTCAATAAAAGAACTTTTACACTGTTGATGATTTTTTAACTTTGCCTGTCAGATTTTATTATTTTTTAAAAAAAGATTATTACAGATACTATCGGGAAAGTGGCAATCCTGTGAATGTTGTCATCTTTTTTTATTCGCATGATATCACACTTGTAGGATAATGGACTAATTGAATTAAACTTATTTCAGACATGCTCTTTGATAATCCATACCTTTGCATTTAGTTCGAAAACTGGGTTTATAGTTTTATCTCTTCATGTGTGCCTCCACATCTGTATCTCTGACATGCTTGAACCGATTGCATTCAAACTTCACAAACACTTCATACATCATGTCACTTATTTACATATCCGTCTGTTTCACCATCAAATTCAAGATGGCCAGCTAATACAACATGAAAATTACCGATCAAGATCTTAGTTGTGCATAGTAAAATTTCATTCAAACATGGACCATAATGGAACCTTGATGACACCATTTTGTTAAATTTTTGCCTTCAATACCCTCAACATACTAGTACTTGGGTTCCTTCTAAGCTTCCGACTTAGAGAGAAATGTGTCAATCCTAGAGACTGTCTTATTTGTGTGTCTTGACTGATCATTTTTACGAGATAAATTTTGATGTGTAATATTTGTTTTTATGACAGGGTTACAAAGAGAACACAAGATATTCAGAATTTTAATTCAATTGCAAATGAATAAAAAACATACCATATTAATATCTTCTTCTTGTCTTTGTTTCAGCATGCACATCTCTATCTTGTGCATTTTATAATTTAGTTTCTTGGATAAGGCCAGACTTTTATTATCCCTTGTTTCGCGAACCCGCCGAACGAACAGGAGCCGAAAATGAAATAAAAATAATAATTTGTCGCACCCGCCGACTTGCAAGTGCAAAAAATTGCTAAAAAGAACTTATTTTTATCTTAATTTTATTTCTGCCCGCCGCATAACAAACCAAAGTTGCATTTTCGTGGGAGTATCATGATCAAAGTACCGAAGTCTTGCGCAGATGAGAAACATGGTTATACATGGAATTTCATTTCCTTTCTCCGATCAATGATCTCACTTACAATTCATTGAGAATCGCACAAATCTAATGGAGAAAAAAGAATTGATTTTATTTTTATTTTCGCCCTCCTCAAAAAAATTGTCTTATAAAAACTCGAGTAACAAGGAATAAAAAGTCTGGCCTAATGATACCGTAATAAAACATTCAATATACATGGTTAGGTATAAACTGCAAGCGTGGTGCACCTTTCTCCCATAGCGCCCTCTAGTGACAAAACTATATTTACTCTGTTGGTAGCAGGCACTTGGGTAAATGACAGTGTGCCTAGGATTAACACAAGTCTTATTTTAGTGATACAGCATATAGTAAATGTAATTTTTGTCAAACATTGACTAGGCAGATCAAAAAAATGTACCGATAGATACCCTGCCTTTTGCCCATTTGGGTCACAAAAGCATTCTATTAAAGGCGCAACTTGAACAGTGCATTGGTATTCAGAGTTTTTAATTTTGCTGAAAAGTGAAATCCATTGAATTAAATGTGAACATGAAAAACTAATTCAATGAAAAATTTGTGAATTTAAAACCCACTGAATGATAAAATATCAAACTAGTGAATTACACCATATTGTTCCAAAACAGCAACATTGCCAGCTAAGTTGCTGACTGGTTTGCCATGTACGGCTCAAGATCGTTACATGATCAGAACTAGTTAAACCATTTCCACCAGGGTGTCAATTTGAATAAATGTGTGCATTTATGACACTCTAGCGACTGTACTGACATTTCAGACTGTCAGCACTTGCATTATTTTATATAACATTTATTATATAGTACCGGTAATTAAAACGATTGAAAGAAATAGATTGAAATGCAAGTGCATCATTATCTTCTTTTTATATATTAATATGTTTGACGTCTCCTGTAACTTGGTTTGACCTATCTTATTCAAATCATGTAATGGTCTCCAGGTGCACATGACAAAGCTCAGAACACCAGTATACAGGGATCCATTTAAAAATATAAAATACTTATTTTTATTAATAAAATATCAAAATTAGTGTTGTTTGAACACACACATGTCTAGGAATAAAAACAACTGTTGTCGTCAATACAATATTTAACATACACAGTACTTGTAGTTCTTAATAAAACAATGCTTATTATAACTTGTAATGACAGATGCAGTATCTTGTATACCACATGTAATTGTAAAATTTACATAATAGTGTTATGAAATGGGATTAATAATAATTCATGAAGACAAAAATGAGTAGACTTGCATACAGTCTCTTGTTTATTTTTCAGTGTTTTTTTCAATAAAATATGGGAAGGTATAAATGGAAAAAGCTGGGTTACTGCGAAATAAACCGACTTTTATCATTTATACGCTCCAATGATATCTTATTTAATTGAAAAAACATCAAAAAATAAACGAAATTTCCTCAGCATTTGTAACTCATTTTAGTATTCATCATTTACACACATCCATATTTGAGTTGCATCTGTTCTATTATTTGGTAAAATCTTGTAATTTGTCTTCAACGACTCTGGATTGAAAAAGTAGAAAACTCGTTAATTCAACTCAAACTTCACATTCTTGTTACCAGGAGAAAAGTTCAAAATTCAGCTTAGTTTGTCGCACGGTACTCGCATTGGTGCACTTAGTGTGTTTCTTCATCTTTTATGCATGTCAATGAATTCTTGAATGCTGAGGTGGCCATTTTGAACCTTTGTCCTTATATCGTTTTTATGTTTTACGGCAAATATTAAAGTTCTCATAGTACGTCTGTAATTGTTGTTCAATATTCTCTTGTTTCGATGATACACTTCTCTTTCAATGTTTTCCACCAATTTGCTGTCCTCCTATAGAATAGAAAAAACAACAAGCAGCCTGTCGGCTGAGATAGCTCCGCTGTTAGCAATGCACATTTCAATTAAAGAACTGAAGATATCATTAGAAAATGAACAATATGTATAGTATCAAAGCAAAGGACCTTGCTGTTTTCAACAAGAATTCAAAAATATCACTTTTCACCAAAAATGACAAAAATAATCATCAAAATTAAGTAATTAAAGATATCACCACGAAATTAACAAGGTCCACATGTAGTACCTATGTATGTAATATAAAAGCAATTGGACTTGCGGTTTTCAACAAGAAGTTGAAAATATCACTTTTTACCAAAAATGACAAAACTATTCACCAAAATTAGAGAATTAAAGATATCATTACAAAATGAACAAATCTGAGACAGGTCCACTTGTAGTACCTATGTATGTAATATCAAAGCAATTGGACTTGCGGTTTTTAACAAGAAGTTGAAAATATCACTTTTTACCAAAAATGACAAAAATATTTACCAAAATTAGAGAATTGAAGATATTACAAAATGAACAAATCTGAGAGAGGTCCACATGTAGTACCTATATATGTAATATCAAAGCAATTGAACTTGCGGTTTTTAACAAGAAGTCAAAAATATCACTTTTTACTAAAAATGATAAAAATATTCACCAAAATTAGAGAACTAAAGATATCATTACAAAATGAACAAATCTGAGAGAGTTCCACATGTAGTACCTATATATGTAATATCAAAGCAATTGGACTTGCGGTTTTTAACAAGAAGTCGAAAATATCACTTTTTACTAAAAATGACAAAAATATTCACCAAAATTAGAGAATTAAAGATATCATTACAAAATGAACAAATCTGAGAGAGGTCTACCCAAGGTACATATACACCAAGTATCAAAGTATCAATTCAGGCTTGTAGTTTTCAAGAAGAAGTCAAAAAAGTAAAACATTGACACGGACGACGACGGACAATCACTCATATGATAAGCTCTGCTCGACAAAGTCGACAGCGGAGCTAAAAAAAAGGTTAATTTTTTTACTAAACATTACAGAAAGGTGTTAACATTTTTTATTGCTCTGAGAGCCTCAGCTTTTTCGCGAACTGACATAAGAGATAGGAGTTATCACCCTGTACTACTCTTTGCAATAAATTACATGGTGCACTGAGGACAGGAACAATGCCAAAATACCAAAAGTTTTTATCATCCCATTCAATTTGACACCATTCTCCCAAACCTAATACCATGCGTTTGGTGGTCTGGGCAGAAAGTACTGTAAAATATTTTAGCTGGAATTAATTTTCACTGAAAAGACATTTTGGGTGTTTGTATGAAATTTATTATCATTGAGTGTATAGTCCACTGGGAATTAAACCCTTGTGTTGCAAGGCAAACCATCATATGTATCTAGCACCACTGTAAAATGCGTAGAATCTATGCGGATTCAAGATATCTACAACAGGACATAAATGTCACAATAAATCTTTGAAAAATAAATACATGGCCACTGATATGAATAACTAAATAAAAGTGGATATGTTTGATTGTATTGTTGGCAAAAAATCATTTGAATTTTGTCCATTTCACTGGTTGAGAATGCAGTGGACTCAAGTATTAGGGAATATACATAGACATTCAATTGAATCTGATGACAAGAAATATTCACACTATTGTGTCTTGCTTTTTTAAATGACTTTATGAGTATATGTAGGACACAAATTTTGAATCAAATAAACCACCATGAATAATGACAATACCAAGTTTGAATGACGTAAATCAGGCCCACCATAGAATTATGCATAGAATACCATTATGTCTTTGAACAAGATCGATCAAGGCATGTCTAAAAAATGACACATCAAAATAAAACTCTACACGGCCACCAACCAGCCATTTTGAATCAAATCACACACACAACAAAAATGTGCATCAGTAAACCATTGTGCGTGATGTCAAGTTTATATCATGTTTGAAAAAAAATCGATTAGATGACATGTTCAAATGTTTTATTTGACAAAAATGACCATTTGATTCAAACAAAATCCATGACAGTGTATTGAAATTGGCCATTTTGAATCACATCGCAACACAAAATGAATAGCAAAAGTAATTCGTCAAGAGTGATGTAAATAAAATTTTGTATGAAATCCACTAAAGCAAGCTGAGAAAGGCTTAATAACATGTTTACGGTGTTTTTGGAACCCAAAATACACAAGTCCCTGTTTTGGACTATAGTTTGTCCAATGGGAACTAATTAACACTGAGATCAGCAGTCAAAGAGTCACTTACAGACAGTTATTGATCATAAACACAATTAAGTGATTGAAAGTGTTGTTACGCAAGTTATATCAGTTCTCTGGAGATCATGTGATATGTGTGTGCAGCATTTACATTGACCGATGGACAGAGTGACATAAATAACTGGATGTCCGATAAGTTATCTACTTTACATTGCATCTCAGCTTTACTAAATAACACATCATATCATAATATATTTGTAAACAAACTTACTGCAACTTCCAGCACTCCAGCTAATAATCGTTTCCCAGCAGATCTCTGTTTCTCAGTCTTTGCATCGGATCTCACTTCAATGATGCCTTTATCACTTCGGTCTTTGATGAACTTTTTCCAATCATTACGTATATCTTTGGCTAGAGCAGCGACCTCTTTACTTGAATGTTTTCTGATTGTATTCAATGTATGGCCTAGATACATACAATGTAAAAAAATAACCAACATGTAAATGTATGATTTCTTTCTGAAATTTAATTAATTTCAATTTTACTATTTTGCTAGTTCTTGTTTTAAAAAACTGCTAGTGACATACCAGAATGATATACAATAATTGAATAGTGAAATTAACACAATATTCATTATTTACATTTCTAAATGATTATCATATACATGAGTCAAATATTACACAAAAACTAACATGAAAACTTATAAACACAAAATACCTTAATCAAAAACCTAAGTATAAATTGATTACAGTAAATTTCACCCATGTAAACTCACCAATTTTTGTTGATGAAAGAATTTCCCGAGAGGGTGTTTTTTGTCTTAGTTCTTGCAATGCTTTCAATAGATTTTCTTCAGTCTGATTTTCCAATTCAAGAACTGCTTTCATTCGCAAAATATCTTCCACGACAACAACTCTCTGTTAAAAATCAACACACAGTTAATATGGCCATAGAAACAGGGTGTTACATTGACACAAGAGAAATCAGAGACAAGGCACATTACATAGCATGATAGCAGTGTTCCACAACAGTGAAAACTCTTCAAAAAAATCAGCTTCAGAGTTTGAAAAATTAAAAATATGCAAGTTTGTATTAACTAGTATTGGGCGCTGTGGGTACTCATATAATAATACATTTTGCAAATACGTATGTATATTATTTTTTTAGTTATTAGTGTTCATATTATTGTACTACCATATTTCAAGTCAAAACATTCACCCTACAATACTCAAATAAATGAATAATTGCCACAATTTTGTACCACATTGAGAAAAATACTATTTTGTTCAAACCCAAAAAAGTCTAATTTGATTTTTAAATCTAAATCAGCTAATTAAACGTCAGTAGTTTTCAAGAAAAATTTCAAAAATATTTACTGAAATTTATCTTGATGCTTGATACTAGCATATAGATGCCTTGTCAGATTAGTTCACTTCGGGACGATATTGTCAATTCTCTTTTTTGGTGAATATTTTTGTCAATTTTGAGTATTTTCGACTTCTTCTTGAAAACTAATCATTCAATTGTATTGAAACCTGGTATGTATTTTTCTTGAAATTACTAGATCAATTGTGATACTAGGTATGTAGGTACCTGGAATGTCAGATTTGTTGATTTGTGAAACTATTTTCAATTTCTCATTTCTAACAAATTTATTTTAGATTTTCAACAAAAAATAATATTATTGTCTTCTTGAAAACTACCAACTTGATTGCTTTGATACTACATGTAGTACTTGAAAAGTGTTTGTACTCTCCCATTAACATAACACTAACCCTACCCTCCAGCACTCTTCATTTAATTGTACATGCCCCTCCTAAGGACATATATAGTTATCTAGAGGGGGCATATACAAATGAATTGGGTAACTGGGGGTGAGTGTTAGAGTTAGGGTTAGGGATGGGGGGTACAAAAGGAACTATTTCCTGATACTAGATATGCAAGAACTATTGGTGGACCTCTACGAGATTTGTAGCAAGATGATAACAATTGCCATGGCAACAACCATATAGCTAATATTTCATCGTACAGAATATTATGTTTTGACAAAGACACTCTACAAAGACAACAGAACGTTTGACGGTTCATGTCGTGTTAGGATGGCTGAAACACGAGTCAATACTAGACAGATAACTGGACGAACAATATTTATTACAAATCGGGCGCCATATTACAAGTAACCAAAAACCGAGCATGCTCAAAGCAATGCCTTATGGGAAAACTATAGGGCTTACACCACATCTCCCTTTCTTTATGTTTAGTCCACTGTTTGCATATGTATATGGCTTTCAAGTGTCCTAAAACAAGCATAAACGATTCTGCCAAACTAGAAAATATAAAATTACATCGAATGTGGAACTGTAACACAGGAAATATTTCGAACTAGATAACTGTTTAACACATTGGCTCATGCCAAAATAACATATAGGGAATAACAATCCAACTATAGTTTCTGCAATATGAATACATGCATGTTAAGTGTCAGTATACTTAGAATTGGGTTTGCATACTCTGCCCGAACGGGTTATATAGGGGTGTTTCATAACACTAGTATCAAATTTAATGGGCTCTGTTACACTATGTGATTTTACTGGAGAGTGTATTTTAGGGTTTCTAAGTTCAGTATTGTCTGTTGCAGAGTCTCGTGGAGTCTTCACACTGTCAGCTGGAAGTTTATTCAGTTGAACACGATTTCTGCGAAAACTACCAGTAGATGTTTTCACCAAGTATGATCTGTCATGTACTTGTGATTCTACTATTCCACTTTCCTTTCGGTCTGGAATCCATACTTCACCTCCCGGTGGTAGTAGTGAAAGTTCTTTGACTCGATGACGACTGTCAAAATTTGTCTTTGTACGAAGACGAATATGTTCTTCCTTAGATCTTAGCAAATTGCGATCAGGAACAACCGGCTCTAGATTTTCTGGCACGACTGGGAGTTTGGTTCTGAGTTTGCGATTCATAAGTAATTCTGCTGGACTGAATCCGCAAGCGAGAGGAGTACTTCGGTAGCACAAGAGAGCGGCATATGGATCTTTCGCTGGTATTAGCATTTTTTTTAGAGTTGCTACAGCTCTTTCCACTTCACCGTTGCCTGAGGAATGTCCGGGGCTCATGGTTATATGAATGAACCCATAGTCCTGTGCAAAGGTACTAAATTCTGTAGACATGTATTGTGTGCCATTGTCACTAACGACGGTCTCAGGGACACCATGTCTTGCAAAGATTGATTTCAAGTGATTGATTATTGTGTCACTTGTCAAATCAGAGAGTTTTGCCATTTCTATAAATCGAGAGAAATAGTCAACAACTAGTAGATACCAATTTTTCTTGTAGTAGAAAAGGTCTGTTGCTACTTTTTGCCATGGGCAAATCGGTAATATAGAAGGTTTCAGCGGTTCTATCGGGTTTCTGGAGATCTTACTGCAAATACGACATCCCCTCACGAGGTCTTCAATTTGACGAGATATCCCTGGCCACCAAATAGACTGTGAGACACGCTGTCGACATTTCACGATTCCTTGGTGACCTTCGTGTATACGATCTAACATGTCTATACGCAATGACGAAGGAATGAATATGCGTGAGCGGTATAGTAGGAGACCATTCACTATAGTGAGATCAGCGTTATATTGCCAATATTGTTTCAAAAGTCCATCTTTCAGCTGGCTTCTGTCCCCTTGTTGATATACACACATAATTGTTGAGTGAGTTCGTCTTCACGTTGGTGATCGAGAATTTGTTTCAATCGTACATCTGTTGCAGGGAATCCCTCCACTACTAGATTTATGTAAGCATCCATTTCATCATCATCAAATGGATCGCTTGTAATCAAAGACACGTTAGACATCGGAGCTCGTGATAGAGTGTCTGCGATATACAGTTCCTTACCAGGGACGTAGTTAATTTGATAGTCAAATCGCATGAGACGCATTCGCATTCGTTGGATGCGCGGTGGCAGTTCATCAAGTGCCTTAGATCCCAATAGTGCGATCAAGGGTTTATGATCTGTCTCTAGGGTGAACTTTAGTCCTATCAGATACTGTTCGAAACGATTACATCCCCAGGTTGCAGCTAGAGATTCTTTCTCAATTTGCGCATAGCGAGTTTCGGCTGGAAGTAAAGATCTTGATGCGTACGCAACTGGCTTCCAAATATTATCATTATCCAGTTGTCTCAAAACTGCACCAAGCCCATATGAAGAGCTATCCGCTGATACACGGGTTTCGCGAGATGGATCAAACATCATCAGTGTTGGAGTTGTACAAATCAAATTCCTGATTGTTTCGAACGCTTTATCTTGAACATCTCCCCAATACCATGGTTGTTTGGTTGATAGTAACTGTCTGAGTGGCTCGGAGTGAGTTGCCAAATCTGGGAGAAATTTACCAAGATGATTAACCATCCCCATGAACCTACGAAGATCGGATATATTTTCGGGTTTAGGCATACGAGAGATCGCTTCCACTTTCGAAGGATCAGCCTTGATACCATCTTCTCCAATCACGTGACCAGCAAAAATGATTTCTGGTACTCTGAATTCACATTTGCTACGATTTAGTGTCACACTATGTTCAACAAGACGATTAAGTACTTTATCTAGTCTCGCATTATGTTCTGCTTCATTTGCGCCGAAGACAACGATGTCATCCATCAGGTCTGCTACTCCTTCAAGACCACTTAACATACTGTGAATTTGTCGTTGATAGTGTTCGGGAGCGGAGTTAATACCGAAGGGTAGACGCTGATAGCAGTAACGACCAAATGGTGTAATGAAACATGTGGCTAATTGAGAGTGTTCATCTGCGAGTCGAATCTGGTGGAACCCTCGATTAGCGTCAAGTTTTGAAAATACTTTCGCACCAGCCATCTGACCCAGAACGTGATCTACGGTAGGAAGTTGATGTCGTTCGCGTTTCACTGATTCATTTAATTTAGTGAAATCACAACAAATCCGAACACTTCCATCTTTCTTTGGAACAACGACGATTGGAGCGCACCAGTCAGTCGGTTCGGTGACTTTACGTATGACGTTGAGCGATTCTAGTCTCTCAAGTTCATCCTTGACTCTTGGCAAGAGTGGTATAGCAATACGGCGAGGTATTGGAACTGAGTACGGTTTCGCATTGTCCTTTAACTGGAGCTTATATGGATGGGGCATTTCACCTAAACCTTTAAACAGTTGGGGGTAATCCTCGATACTACCCACATTGAAGGATACAAGTTCGAGATTGCAACTGGTGTCTCGTCCCAGTAGTGATAACCCATTGCCAGCGATGACGCATACTTCGGCCTGTGTATGATTATTTTGACTTTCAATGTTTGCTTGAAATGACCCTAGTGTAGATAGTAGTTTCCTATCAGGCCCTCTAAGTACACGTTGTAGGGGTGTGAGGATTTTGTCTCTGAAATGTTTTTCATAAACATCGCTAGAAATAACATTAACGTCTGCACCTGTGTCAACACGAAATCTGAGAGTGGTACCGTCTACACTGAGATTCACATACCCATCACCTGACTGTCCACCTTGACCAATAAACCCTAGAAATGCTTCAGGTTTGTCATCTTGTGTTATACCATGTACATTGGTAACTTTTGATTTGCTAGTCTGCGATGATCTACACACAGCAGCATAATGACCACGTGTTCCACACTTTCTACAGTCTGCATTTCGAGCTGGGCACCTTTTACGGTCATGAGTCCCTCTACCACAATAGGAGCAAGCACTGTCACTGGATGTGTGACCTTTGACCCTGTTCTGAGTGCTCTGAAAAGTAGACTGTGCAGTGAAATTACGTTTCTGGTACTTTTTCTTAGCAGGGTTATTACTTTTATTAACAGAACCAACAACTGCATCTGTACCATGTGACATATCTTTATCCATAGACTGTAAACGAGCAGTAGTGATTTCATACGTGCGACAAATTTCAAGTGTCTTCTTGAGAGTTAGCTCCCGTTCATACAGTAGTTTTTTCCGAGTAGCTTGATCAGTAACACCAACTATTAGACGGTCTCTAATCAGAGAATCATGTAGATTTCCAAAATTGCAATTTGAGGCAATTTTCAACACTGCTGCATAGAAATGGTTGAAATTCTCATCAGGTTTCTGGACACGCATATTAAATAGATAACGTTCGTAAGTCTCATTTGTCTGACCGACGCACAATACACGCATTTTGTCCATAACGATTTCGATATCTTGTTTGTCACCTTCACTGTCAAAACTGAGCGAGTTGAATGCTTGGAGTGCCGACTTAGAGAAACATGTGAGTAGAGTGGCAGTACGTAGTTTCTTGTCTTTCTCGAGAAGACCTGAAGATATTTCATAGTTTGTCCATACCTGTTCAAAAAGTTCCCAGTCAGCAGCGCGACTTCTATCATCAGAGAGGTCCAACTTGTCGGGAAACGGAACGTGAGAGCAAGATGCCATTTTTTTTTCGTGATCCACTAGAGGTAGCGAGCGTATGGAGTACTGTAGTGTTACTTCAAATATTCAGATCCCACTTCTGACACCATGTCGTGTTAGGATGGCTGAAACACGAGTCAATACTAGACAGATAACTGGACGAACAATATTTATTACAAATCGGGCGCCATATTACAAGTAACCAAAAACCGAGCATGCTCAAAGCAATGCCTTATGGGAAAACTATAGGGCTTACACCACAGTTCACTTGTTACTAGATCCATACAGTCACTGAGATAGAGAAGGTCTCAATTTAAATGCCTTGCAAGAACCAATGAAATTTTTTAAATATTTCTTTTCTCAGGTGCTCCCTGTTTGAGGGCGTGATCACCTGTGTCAAAGGTGAGACCAACATGTGGTCTTTTGTTTACTACTTAGCGACTGTGTACCTGTGAGTTTATTCTGTGTGCAATTGAATGTTCTAATCTTGGTGTTTTTCCAGTGATTTCTCTAGGTGCAATTCAAATACAGTAGGTGTGTATTGTTTACCTGAGATTTGCAAGAGTTTGAGCTGGCCAACATGTTAGTTTTTTTTCAAGTGGTTGATTACTGGCATGTTGATTTCCTATTTTTGAGCCATGTTTTCAACTTTGTTCATCATTTTCATATAGCAATCTCGTCATATGTTAACATTGTCGTCTATGGAAATTCAATTAGTGGTATGAGCCCAGAAAGACTGTACTCGATCACTGTGGTTCTACTGACCTGTAGTGACTCGATCTTCGCCTGCTTTAATTCCTTCTTCTGTGGTTTCGGTGAAGCTAATACGGGTAATGATGTTTCTCTTGGTGTTTTTATGAGGAATTTGTCCATTTCACTCACCAAGACTATTCCAAAACAACAGCTGATATACACTTCCGGGGAAAATTGCGCATGCGTAAAAAAAATCAACATAACATTCTTGGGGGCGCTAACCAAAAATTTCGAGATGCGCGGGCCGAGATGCTGGGATGTAGGCGCTTAATACTTTAGTAATGAAACCCAATTTAATATTACTGTTTCTACTAAAAAAAACCCAGTTACGGCGACTTTTACTGTACCAAATTTGAAATACTAGTAATCATCAAAACGCACCTCTTTCGATTTATGACCAATTCTAATTATGTCAACTTACAGCTTATGGTTAGCACATTGACACAATACAGTGCATTTGTCGTTCCTGTGAGCTGATACATTAACATTATGCATAACCATAACGCACGTTTTTATTTCTTTGTTAAATCAGAAAAAAACACAGAAATGCCCAGGTATTTTTTTTTTTATTATTTATATATGTACGTGTCAATCTAAAAGATAAACTTTAAATACACATTACGATTTTCTGACTAGTTTTCTAGAAAATTACAAGAATTTACGTGTGCTGCTATGGGAACGCATAGACAGTGGCAATATAATACAGTGCCAGCTATTGGTATAATAATTGAACACAGAAAATAAAGGTTATACCAGAACTTGCGTTACCGCCATTGCAACGACACTGAACGAACTTCTAGGGTACGCCGGACGTGTGAATATATTTCCTCTTTAAATTGCAACATTATATACCAACTTTATTCTGATGGAACAAACCTTCAGATAGACTGCGGCTAACATGTGTTGGATACGTTACCAGAACCTGTCTTAGAAACTGTACAAAGATAATTTTGTTTCATGGCCTGATAACAACATAGTAATTATTAGGTCACGATGCGTCCTTGCCCCAAAACCAACGCTCGTAATTGCAAACGTTGCCCAACTTTGACCGTAGTGGTGACAGTTTAAATTTGATAAATACGATATATTGTTCTGGCTTTTGAAGTTGATGTTCATTTTGTTAATAACCGGAAAAACGCTCATATACCGTTGAAGGCAGCGTAACTGCTACTATAATTCACTTGCAAGACAGATACTGAAAAACGAGTCTAGTACAACATATTTTGTTTTAATCTGAATGATCCTAGTGTTAAAGGGGAACAATTTATCGTCTACGCGTACTTGAATGCACATCACACCAGTGTGGTCGTCCAATAAGCGACTAGATACTGTACCCTATTTGGCAACTGCGTGTATATGTAAATACGACATGCTCGGCTGTATCCGAATGTGAAATACACAATAGTGAATACAACACACTCCTATGTAGACCTACTTGAAGTGTCGATAGGGTATACTAAATGACAATTTGGTATTGGAGGATCTTGGAGGAATCGCTTGTCCATATGACCCTACAACCTCAGACACAACAGTCCATATTTATGTAGCCTGGGCCACGGGGTATCTTCACTGAAGAAATGTTCAGAAAAGACGATAGTCACGCCCAATAAGTGACTGGATGCTGTACTACGGTTTTTTACAGGGCTGCTTCGTATCGTATTTTTCAAGTGCACAACGGAGAGGGACGTACACTGAATCTGAACTGAAATATAGAAATGGCCGGCACTGCCCCCCCCCCCCCGGTTACACTGAATACTAGTACTTCTGACTACACAATCAAAGTACACTTGCTGTGGCTGACAATACAACACATTTTATTGCATAGAATCTCGGCAAATATACTTGGCACATTATGGCGGTCCGTGATCCACACAAACAAATGTTTTCTTTCACCTTGTTTTAGAAAGTTATAACAACTAAATTCTCTTGACGTTAGCCATGTAGGCAGACATTGTTTACCCTGAATTGACTAGCTACTCCAAGTTATTGTAATGTATCGCCATGTACAATTTATTTGGCGAAATCATGTTCTATATTAGTTAAAATAGAACCAAACCCTATTTGCATTTAATCATCGTCCATTTGCACATATCCGTTTTATGACTCTCTCCACTGAAGTACAGCTGTGGAGGGACTGTGACTGAAGTAAGCCAGAACCTTGAACAATTTTAGAAAACAATGTACGAGTTAACATACAACTTGCTGTTAAGGGTTACCCATTTAAAAACTTTAGAGGGCTGAAAGGTTTTGGGCAAAAAAATAATCTATAAGAATGCTGAAAATGTGCCCTCCACCATATGCGAATATACTGTTTGTACCTTCTAAACAAATTCCAGATAGGAAAGCCTTATAGGACGCTTGAAGCGCACATTCACAGTACTACAGTTGCATATACTTGCAGTAATAGCAACGATGTTGTTGGGAAGTTAGAACAAGTTTCTGTAAAATACGGATATACCTTACGATACTGATAAATTTGAATACAACAATTTAAAGAATTTATAAATGTAATGTTTATGGTTCATTACTATTTTTTTTATTCTGTGCGCGCCCTTCACATATTAGACTATATTTCCTGAGCTGTTAATGGTAATTTATGTGGTAGCCGCACTAGGGCATTCTGGGTAAGTAATTTTGTCGATGTTTAAATTATAATAATCAATATTGATGTTTGTGGTCGACAACTTTGTTCCTGTCAGTAGTTTTTTCAGACATTATAATTTTCTGAAAGCATAATGTAATCCTACATATACCTCTCACTGAATTGTTTGTCATGATGGCGTTTCAAGAACTGATAAAACATAATTGCGAGTGACTAGTTTCCTGAAATGATCTGGAAATTAAGTATCATTGCCATAGCAACAGTCGTTACGCGGATACATGTGTTCTACCACGGATAGCCTTGTATGTTCACTTTAGCAGCAGATACGTTCAATGATCCGTGAATTGGTGGTCATACTGACAATGTAGACACATATTTATTCGCAAACATCGACGTCATTTGGTTTGTAAACATTAGTCCCGCTTGATTTGAGGTTTGCGTGGCTTCTTCGCAACGTAGACCTGGTAGAAAAAGTTGGCAAACAGAATCAAATAACTAACGTACATCAGCAACCCCACTCGCCACTGTGTTACACTAATACCACATTTCTCCTGACGACTGTGTACTTTGTAGACGTAGTAATAAATCCAGGTACCAGCGACCATTTGAAGTAACTGCATTGAGGTTATCGCCATTGCCCCGATTCTGGGTACTTTGATTCGGGCAGCACGGAGGGCGTAGTAACTGTACATGAGAGAGTGGACTGCCAGATTCATGATAGTACACACAAACGCCGTGCTGTTTCGGTCAGCATACCCCCAGAACGTATAGCACACAGTGAGAATGTGATGGTACCAGTGAAGGAAGATTAGGTTAGATTTGCGGAGGCCGATAAACACGGTATCTCCAAGTTCTGGGAGTTTCGACAGGGTGAAGAGAAACAACCACAATCCACTAACTTTCTCGCTGTTAAAATGATCCTTACTGCAAATAGCATAGTGCCAGCCTCCATCTTCACTCGACATCACGCCTCGGAAACTCACCAGCATTCGAAAGAGTGCGACAATACTGAAAGCAGCCAGGCACATATTCCAGACGATCAACGGAATGCGAAGTTCTTTGCGATCTCGGGACGCCATGAAGTGTTGCAGTCCGAAGATTACGAACACGTAAACTACCGACGCTGCTATGGCGATAGGAACTCCGGTAACTTCAGTCCAGTGTACCCAGTGTACATCGTTAAAATTCTGTTCAAAGGCATAAAGCTGAGTCGACATATTTGCTGCCATCATCGGTTAATTCTAAATTCGTGCGGTTCTCGTACAGTACCGCGAGCGTGCGTGTGCTGCACGTTTGCACCATGTGCTGGATGACGACTGAGTAGGTCGAAGTACTGAGCGTTTTTGCGAATGTTTTATGACTTGCCAACTGACAGGCTGCATCGCCTGATCGTATCGTATGATTCCCTCGTCGATCAGGTGTCACTGAGGCCACACCCGGGTTAGAAACCAGCCACGACTTTACTTCTGGAATGAAGAAACAATGTCATCACCCTCGCCCACGTGACTTTCGACGATTGTCATTCGATTACGTCACATATAGCGCGTTTCAGTTTGACCTACTTTTTAAGCATGAAAATTTGAGGGATTGGCCAGTAATTTTAATGGGGGACTTTATTTTACGTAAACGTTAAATTGTGTCGTACAAAACGCATAATGTAGTTGACTTCAGAAACTTTTTTTTAACAAACTTGAATTCTTTTTAGTATTTGTGGTACGAGGAATACAGCGCGTCTGTTCAATTCGACGGTGTACACGTGGTTTTCGAACAACCGGGGTCGTAGTGCAAATAACAAACAGTAACGATGGTTTTATGCAGAAGGGCAAACGAAATTGTGTACTACCAGTCACTCTGCCATGTCTGCCATTCACTATTTGGTCTATTTTCACCGAAGCAAACGTTACAAATGCAGTTTCGGCATTTTTTATTTTAAATGTGTTATCTGTATCCAGACCATGTTCATTTGATAACACACGTTAACTTGAAGGGCGGTGGTCGCTGTTGATATAGCGCTACGGGCTTTTTGAAGACAAACATGCGACTGAGATAATGGCTCAAAAGGAATTGCAAAAATAACACTCATGTAATATTTTCATTAGTTTATAGATAATGTATTTAATTATTTATTTTATAAAACAAATTTTATTTTTTATTTATTTGCCGGTAGTTAAAAAATAATCGCGAAAGTTTCGAAGGTAGCAGTACCGTTCCTTTTTCCCGGGTTTAACGTTGCATCTTTTTTTACGAGTGTTTTAGTCATTGTTGTGAAAAACATTACTATTTGAAGTGGAATTACTGTCAGATAGAATACCGTTCGATTTAATTTCCCAAATTGCTGATTTAAGATAGATAATTAAATAAATAGTCTTCCATTAAATTAAATTTAAATCTGGAATTTTATATTTTCAGTTCTGAATGGGCACATTTCTGGAATACATGCATTAGTGAATAAAATCGACAGAAACTGCTACCATGTGACTTTTTATAGTAAAGATACCATCGTACATAAAATTTGTTATATAAAATAAATAATTTAAATACATTATCTATAAACTAATGAAAATATTACATGAGTGTTATTTTTGCAATTCCTTTTGAGCCATTATCTCAGTCGCATGTTTGAAAAACCAACAAAATCGACATACTCAAACTAAAATACAAATAAATATAATATAAAGGGTTATATATATATATAAAAAAATATTTAAAAAAAATAAAAATTGGAGCCTCATACCTACATCGGATTTTAATCAGATTGGACAAGTCAAGTGAACCAAACGAAGCAGTCAATAGTGACCTTTAAATTTGTTTACGTTGTTTTTAGAGCATGACAATCTAAATCTTAAGTCGATCTCTGGCAATTAACCTAATAACTTAGAAGCGTACAAATTATTGAAAATTTATGTTGTGCAAAAATACCTAAAAATATAGTTTATGACGCATATCACCAATTAAAATTTATTTTTTCACCAACCGGAAGGAAACATACATTTGTATTTGTAGAGAAAACAAAATTTAAAAAAGTCATTTTTCATTGGTATTATTAATAAAAATACAAATAAATAATATTAATAAAAAAAATACAAAAAAATCGTGACTACCAAAAATACCAATCTTATTAGAAGATATGGTTTTTTTTTCGAACGGAATTTTGAGATATGATGAAACCTTTTTACCATAGAAACCAATGTAAAATAACCATTTTCAAAGATGTTTTACGTGTTTTTGCTCGAAAAGTAGTTTGTTGACCGTGTATTTTCATCTGACCTTTGTCGACAACAACATGAAATACAACAATATACATCGGCTCAATTTACTGTAAACGTCAAGGTACTGATATATTATGATCGTCTGATGTATAGGTATCTTACCCGACTAACCTCACTTATTCCCAGAGTCCAATTCTAGAACGTGTGTTGTGTGGATGTCACAGTAAGACAACTCCACACAGGTGAACTAAATGTTTTTGTAAGAGGAATCAAATGTATGTAGTAGCGTCGCAGTCAGTCGGTGAGGGCGCAATAAATCAAGTGACTTTGCCATTTGTTACATAATATTATTCCATTCATCAAAGTTTAATGGCTATGATGGCCACATAGGTTCCCTCATTTACAGACGATCTGATGAATTCATGTTTTACACATAGCCAGCCACAACTTTTAATATATATATACTGTATATATACCAGCGTGTTAGATGACCAGTGCAAAATCAGTGAATACAGTGAAAATATATTCCATACAAAACGCCCAAAAAGCTGAGTATATTCAGTGAAAATTAATTCTAGCTAAAATAAATGATTTTACAGTATATGGGTGGTATATTTTTCAGTTTTTTTTCTACAGGTCTGGAACTGCCCTGCGAGGATCGTCAGGCTCCTGTGCATAGAACAACGACAACAGAAAAATACGAATACAACTGAGAAATTCATTAAATGTACATGTAGGTTTCCGCTCATAAACTGAGGGTGTTTTGAAATACACCTTCCTCGTGATGTTTATTTGCTGTGTATTAGCAGAATTAGATTACTGATATATTATAATATTATGACAGAACCCCACACCCTCCCCGTGGCTTTCGTTGCGTATGGAAGTTATTTTCACGAGTGATGCGGTGTATCCTGCGGCCGTACTTTCACGAGCGAAGCGAGTGAAAGTACAGCAGAATACACCGCATCTCGAGTGAAAATAACTTCCATACGCAACGAAAGCCACGGGGAGGGTGTGGGGTTCTGTTATTATTACATATGTTCCATACTTGATTATTTCGTACTAGAGAAAAAACGTGCAAACCGAGATGGAATTTAGGTCGGGGAACCCCATTGCCCATTAATATGTTCCAATATAAGTGTTACGCCCTAGCAGCGCGTGTCAGTGTAGAACGCGCCAAGGAGAACGCGTGTCACTGTTTGTATCATGAAATTAAAATAATCAGACGTCTAATCTGAGTCACTGTCCGAATAAATAACTCGTTGACGTTTAGTTGGGAACACGACAGAAGCAGAACTTGAACTGGACGACTATGATACACAGTTCATGTTGAAGTTAAAAGTTCCGCAAACATGCCGTACAACTGCGGTACTCCACTGACGGGATGACTTTCGTCGACAGCGGTTGTCGCTGAGCTGCACGCTACAACTTCTTGTGCGATCTTGCTGGTCGTGGATTGACTGGGTCTTGATTACCGGTTAAAATGTTGCTCTTTTGGCGTTGGTAATTTTTATTTGGAACTGAGTAACGCCGCAACGTCGCCAGCAGAAACCTGGTATCTCGATGCTGATGGTTCGGCTGCATAGTAATCGCTGATTTTACTGCTGGTGGATCTTCTGAGAGCCCTTCAAGGTTTATAAAACTCAGTTTCCAGGTGGTCAACATACATTAAGTTCTTCCAATCGTAGTATTCCATGTGATGTACATGCCAAAAATGTTGTTGAACGATTTGAACTGGATAAAAATAGCAGTCGAAAATGTGTTTACAAAATAAAAATAGTTCGGTAGCCAATGAAAATACCATGTTCATTTGCATATCGACCGTGAAAATACCGAAAACATTATTGCATGGGTGATATGCAAATTAGTTTGGGCCAAAATAAGTGACTGCCTAAAAGTACCATTACTGTTGTTCAAATTTCATTTCACTCGGCAAGTATATTCATGTACCCCAAGGGGAAAATATCATACTTCTAAATATTGTTTATTTCGAAAAACTGTACTCCTGAAGGGACTACTTTGTTTGCTCTCAGACCTCATTTGCATATGGGTTGTGGAAATACCGATTTTGATTTCATGGACGAATCAAAATAAACTGCAGTACATATGTAATAATAGACAGAATTGCATTATTTTTGAATGGGAATTATGCCACTTTTATTGTATTGAAATAATGAGGTTCAATAATCTTTCATGATACATCTGACACACCACAGTTTAAAGGTCAATTTAAGTGCATTGCAGCTGACACATTGAACCCGAGTGTACGCCGCAAAATGGTCTTCGAAGCAGCCGAAGTTGAAGCTTATGCGTTTGAGAGGAATTTCGACGACAGCTACTGGGTAGAATGGATGCAATTGACGGGAGTCAAAGTCGCGTTCGCCGCTTCCGTGCTCTACGTTCTGCTAATATTCGGCTTTCAATGGTTCATGACAACTCGCGAACGACTCAAGTTTCAACGTGCGCTGGTTTTGTGGAATCTTGCATTAGCCGTGTTCAGTGCGATTGGAAGTTGGAGGATGATTGTGGCTTTAATCAACGTGTTACACCACGGTACATGGCATGACGCGATTTGTGATTCATCACATTACAGTAATGTTGTCAGCGGATATTGGCTATGGGCATGCACAATGTCTAAAATCATCGAACTCGGAGACACTGTTTTTGTGGTGTCACGTAAGTCCAAACTGATTTTCCTTCACTGGTACCACCACGTTGCGACCTTACTCAATGTGTGGTGGGGCTACAGTGGACGCATCAGCACAGCGTTCCTGTTCACCGTCATGAACTTGACAATACACGCCATGATGTATAGCTACTACGCCCTCAGAGCCGCTGGAGTGAGAGTCCCCAAACCGTGTGCCATGGTTATAACAGCGCTGCAGCTCTCTCAGATGTTTATTGGTGTGTGGTTATGTTATTATGTGTATCAAGTTCAAAGTCAAGGCGAAGAGTGT
The DNA here is from genome assembly GCF_978046115.1 of Saccoglossus kowalevskii. Lineage (NCBI taxonomy): Eukaryota > Metazoa > Hemichordata > Enteropneusta > Harrimaniidae > Saccoglossus > Saccoglossus kowalevskii. Next base: position 32,975,694 of record NC_140649.1, on the reverse strand, counting down.
CATGTCAGCTTATTGCAGTGGAGACTGAGTGGTCTCATGTATCTGAGTTATTTTGTGCTTTTTGCAAACTTTTTTTATAATACGTATATGAAAGGCAGACAAGGCACAAGACGAAGTGACGCAAAACAAGAGTAGAACTTCATTTACGCATTTAAAAGAGTTCCTTTTGTACCCCACCCCTAACCCTAACACTAACCCCACCACTACCTCTCAGTTCCCCCAATTTAATTGGATACACTCCTAAGGACATGATATACAATTGAATTGGGGGACTTATGAGGGTGAGGGTTAGACCGGAGGAAGGAAGAAAGGAACTCTTTTCCTTAATTCAAATTATTCTCTGTGGCTTGAATTATGTATTGTAGTTAATCATTTGACAAAATAAATTAAATAATACAATAACAGTATGCCCAATACCTAATTTTCCTAGCATGAAGAAGATTGCGACCGGTTGCACACTCAGAACTAAAAAAACGTCAGAGTACATACTGCCCTCAACGGTCGCGGTATTCAGAGCTGGTGAAATGACGTCCAGTCAGGAGGACTTAAATTGTCAGTCCCGTGTGATGTTACTGTTCTCAGTGCACGTAAAAATTCACAGTATCATCTTTGCAACGAAAAGCGGATTTATTACCGCTGGAACTAAGTTTTGGGCACCACCAAGATCTTTGCCTCGGATAATAAAACTATGGGCTGGTTAGATAGACACTCAACCATGTCCGTTGTAAAAGTGTACTTTCCAACTTCGTGTTTAAAACTAAGCCAGATTATTTTCATATTTACCTCTGAAGTTCTTTTTCAAATTTGTTCTGCGATGACAATATCTTTTTCGGCGACCATTTTTGCTAATTGTTGGTATACAGCACTTTTTGATAGGGAGTTCAAAAACAATAATATATTCGATGGGAAACGTGCAAATATTTTAATTTTAACTCAACAAAAGAGCGAATTCTATGGTATCTTAGAGCTCTGATTTTAGAGAGATTTTACGTTCCCAGTTTTAAATTCAATTGGCCTGCTTGGTGTTACGTTGTTAAATTATCACACTTAACATCTTTCAACTATTTTACCATTTTTAGAAAGGGGTTCCTGGGCAATCAGCCCACCCTAAACCCACTACTGCAAATTGTTGTACACAAAAAGGGTCAAGAAGATTGTACGCATAATTATCTCAATGGCGTTCTTTATTTGTTTTGAAATAGGTATTTGGTCACAGTTTATAGAGTCTGTTTATTATGTAAAATTGGGAGTTTAGTATTAGTGGACAAATAAAATGTGTCATTGTGTTGCCCAAAATATAATACTAATAGAATTAATCTCAGAGAGCATTCTTCGTACGTCAAAACAGATTGGTCAAAGCATCGTCATCATCACTGATGGGAGCAGTCATACTGTCAAATTTAGCATTATACAAATATTTGTCCATTTCAAGAGGTAAAGTCCTAAAATAATGACAACAGTTATATTAGTCTTCATTCATTTCTGCTTGTTTATGCGATAATTTGCAAAATGTGTTCTTTTGTTTTGTATTTGTTTTCCTAGTTACTGTCCGTATTAAGTTTGAAATATATAAATTAACATATCTTTAATGTAAATGACGAGGGCCCTACTTATGAATAATCTATCTAAATGATTCAGCTGAACGGTACAGATTATACGGTATACTTTCCTGTGTTTTTTTTAATGTGAGAAAGTATATCTATTATTTTATTCGACACAACATAGAAATATTACATCACTATGGACACTAATAACTACTATCACCTACAATTTTCTGATACTGTACTTAAAGCGCGGTGGTCGTCACACAGCGCGTGTTCGAATTTCATGTAAATAAACAATGTATTTTACACGCGTTGTATACGTCGCTATGAGTCCCATATCGAACAGGACGTGTCACGACGACTGCCGCCCTTTAAAGTGCCGTTACTAGTTGCCGTACTTAAATGAAGTAATTCTACGAATTTGGCGAGTACTAGTATTAGGCGTTTTTGCTGCTCTATCGCGGGCTATATGTTATCACATTGTACGTGTATTACGTACTCTTTTGTATAGAAGGAAAATCGGCCAATGGCCTGTAGAAATCGCACCTGATTAGTAAAAAGAAATTGCTTTTAAAGATAACCAATAATCTGCTTAGTATTCACAAATCTCGTCTATCTGAGCATAGTTGGTTCGAATAGTAAGACGAACGTTGGATCCCTCATATAAGAGTATTATAATTCTGGGAAAACACTCCTCTTATACTACAGAGTAAACGGATATTGTTAGGAACAAAGAAAAAGTATTTTCCTAACGAACGGGTATTTTTGAGAACAAAGAAACTAGTAAACAGGTACTGTTTGTGCTTAAATGATATATTCAAAACATTCGACAAATAAACAATCTTGGTTTAATTGCTCTAACTCTGGGAAGCTGAATTATTTGAAGAAATACCTACTGATCCAACGACACCAAGCTTGTTCAACGTCCATTTTGTACTTGTACTCGCCGATCAGGTTTCATGCCACTAAACAACCAATGGCTGTTCAATTTAAATGCCTTGCAAGAACCAATGATTTTTTTTAAATATTTTTTTTCTCAGGTGCTCCCTGTTTGAGGGCGTGATCAACATGTGGTCTTTTGTTTACTGCTTAGCGGCTGTGTACCTGTGGGTTTATTCTGTGTTTTTGGTTTATTCTGTTTTTTTTTATGTTTGAGCCATGGTATGAGCCCATCAAGGATACCGTGCGTACAGCGCCGCCTGTGTTGACGCAATTACTTTGATTCTATCGTTGATGGCGTTTTTTACCAAAATGGCGTTCTCTGAAAACGAAAACATTAAATGACAGTTCATTGGAGTTCTTTCGCCCAGCATGTAATATTCATTGTTTCATGATCGAGAAGGGTTATCCGTAACAGGGTTCTGCGATGGAGAAATATGAGAAAATACGAGTTGTTGGTCGCGGGGCTTACGGGTAAGAATTTTTGTTTTGTCATGATTTTTGTAATCATGGAGGTCGTATTCGATTATCAGAATCACAGGGACTGTGTCAGAATCGATGTACCCCTCGCCAGAGTGTCCGCCCAGAGTGACATCGCAATACATATCGTTAATGTATTACATCGAATAAAGCCTGTGTACCAAACGGAGTTTCAATCTTTTCAATTTGTTAAAAACAGCAGGTCTATAGCAACCTAGGGAGATGATTTAGCGTGTTTAATAGTCTTGGCCAAAGAAATATTATATTATCAAAGTCAGTATATGAAATTATTCTATAAATTATTGCAAGACATCAAGACTAGTAACTTTCAACAATTAATTGCCTGTCCTGCTAGAAAGTTACCAGTCCTGTTTTTTTCTTCTTATGGTTTCACACTTCTTACAAATTAGAATGCAGAACACATTGTCAATGTTGAACTGGACTATTTGCTCATTTTGTTGTTGACTTTGGCCGTGAGAAAGGACCATAGGCAGCTCAGGATATTTTATTGGCCCCAGCAGTAAAAATGACAGATACCATGTTTGGTCACAACCCAAAAAAAACATGTCACAATATAGCATCCGTTCACCAAAATATTTAGCTTCTGAACAGCAATTTAATTGAACCTGGTATGCGTATTTTGTTGATCATTTTGTCTATTCACATGCAGCATACGAACAGACACTCTGTTAAATTAATTGGTCAGTGAAAATTGTTTTGGGACATTGATAAATTCTCTTGGGGCCCTACATTGCAGAGTGTCATCAACAAAATTGTTGAATAAAATTAAAAAATTTTGAAACTTAAGTGGTTTATATTAATTTTTTTCATGGATTTTATTCTACAGTACTGTACACCTGTGTAGAAAAAATACAGACAATAAACTGGTGATCATCAAGCAGATACCCGTGGAGCAGATGACGAAAGAAGAGAGACAGGCAGCCATCAATGAGGTCAAAGTACTCTCCATGTTGGACCATCCTAATATTATTGAATATTATGAGAATTTTTTGGAAGATAAAGCTTTGATGATTGTCATGGAGTACGCTGAAGGTATTGGATTTTTTCAAATATTTTATTTTATTTCAAAGTATAGCTTGCAAGACTCAAAATACAAAAAATGATACGACTGGTAGTAATTCCAAAAACACACACTCCAGCATGGTTTGATATCAAATTTTTTTTTTACATTTTTGGTTGAAAAATGCTTCAGGAAACATAGCCTTTTCAAGGGAAATCATGTCTCCTAACAAATAATACTGTCAATTGCAAAGGAAGCATAACAACTTGAATACAGAGGATACTTAGCCAGCAAAATGAAATTGTTCAAGCACATTTTTTGATTTAAAAAATGGGATTGTATTATGTTAAAGTAAAATAGTTGTTCCCTAACACTTGTTTACATAAAAACTTAAAAGTCCTTTGAAAATTGCTTTGCAACTGTGTACTCCCACATATAGATAAATGCTTCTAAATTAACAAATTTGTGATTAATTAACGTGATTCAGCTATCAGTGACATAAACTATAATATCAGATGCAGAGATTTAGTAACAAGGCTGAAAATTTCAGAGTTTATTGTCGTTATCAAATACAGCTCTTACGAGTATATCAATAAAGAAAAAGTATAATCAGTACCGGTATACTGACCTGGATCTGAATGTTTTGGGATGAGACTGATATATTAAACCATGGCATTGCACCATTGCATCATGGGAAAATGTAATTTGATTTTGAATGACCTGCCCTTCTTTTGCTATTCATACGTTACTGCAGGTGTCAATCCTGTGTGCTAACATATCATGTACTGTAAAATACTTTATTTTAGCTCGAATTAATTTTCACTGAAAATATTTGTTGGGGTTTTTTTTTGTATGGAATTTATTTTCTCTGATTTTTGACGAGTTGAATGTAAGATATAGGGAAACAGATATATTCGCTGGATTTTATTTTCACTGAATCATTCCTTCAGTGAAAATTAATTCCAAACGAAAATAACGTATTCTACAGTACACCAACCAATGTCTGCATATAAAAGACTTACACCTGTACACAATGTTTAACGTTTATGATCAGTACAATTCTTCCGGACTTTCTTGATGCTTGTAGCATTATAATGTTGATTAAACGTATTCTTGTATTGATATATAGTGTGCAATCTGAACACGCCATAATACTTGCCCCAGTTCAGAATTATTACAAATAGCTGATGCGGATATAATTTGCTTTGTCTGTAGGTGGCACCTTATTTGAGTATTTACAACAAAAAGGAAATAATTTGTTGGAAGAAGAGGTGGGTGACTTTCTTCTGATGTAAAATGGATGGAGGACATCACGGCCGTTTGCGCTGATATGGCTTCTATGCTATGCTTATCAATGTAAACACATCAGTATGAATAATGGCCTCCTTGTACAACTATTTTAACCTTCATTAAAAATAATAATAATATGGTGTACTTGTGCCTATTCTCATAAACGGAGCTCTAGGTGCATAACAAGAATAAATAACTACAAAAAATAATATTCATATACAACACTTAGTTTACTTGCATTGAATATGGATCAGATGGGACCCATATTGAACACAACATGACATAATCTACGGAGTACGAGTATCGAGTATGCATACTGAATTTGAATACGAGTGTTGAGTATTGAATCTGAATATCAAGAAATAATTTTTCTGTCATAATTGTCTGCAAAATGACAGTGAAAGATCAATGTTTATTGTATTTTTTTTTTCAGGAGATTCTCCATCTGTTTGTGCAGACATTATTAGCACTGCATCACGTCCATGCTAAACAGATTTTACACAGAGACCTGAAAACACAAAACATTTTATTAAACAAACAAAGAAATGTTGTAAAGATTGGTGATTTTGGTATATCAAAGGTACTGAGTAGTAAAAGTAAAGCTTACACCGTGGTTGGAACTCCATGTTACATCTCACCAGAGTTATGTGAAGGCAAGCCGTATCCTTTGACCAATCAGCATGGTGTAAAATCAGTGCTATCCAATCAGATTATTTATCTTGAATTCTGACTGACCAATCACAATTTGAATTGTAATTCTAATTATCTAATCAGAATGTTGTGTATAAATTCTATTTAGCCAATGAGAATCTTTCATTCAAATTTTAACTATCCAATCAGAATGCTGTGTATAAATTCTATTTAGCCAATTAGAATCTTGCATTCAAATTGTAACTAGCCAATCGGAATATTGTATTCAACATGTAACTTGCCAACCAGTATGCATAATATTGAGTTGAAACATCAGGATATCACACCAATTATACACAGAGTACAGCAGTCAATATCCTTAACTGAGGTCTACAGTTATAATCAGAAAAGTGATATATGGGCACTTGGATGTGTTTTATATGAACTATCTAGTTTGAAAAGGGCCTTTGAAGCAGCAGTAAGTCATATACTTCATTTTGCTTACAGAATAGATTGTGTTATTTTAGGCTTTTCACTGTATGTAGTAATAGGAGATACAATAATAATGCAGTTTTATCGTGGCGTAAGTAATATTGCAATAACAATCACACTTTGTATGTTAATTTTGCTGTCATCCGAATTAGATTTCTTCCAAATACGAATTGATTTTTTTTTATTAGTTTCTTGGTGTCAGCTGTACATGAATATTGGTTTACCGTATAAGTACATATAGGTACACATCTTGAATTTGAGAACTAAAATTTCAAGCCGCTCTGATAATTGTTTTCATTCTTTCTTTCTTTCTTTTTTCTTGAGAATTGAATTTTGTTACACTAATGTATGTGACATTTCACATCCACAATTAGTAAATAATTTAGTGATCTATCTTTCTGTTACATTATTATTCAATTAATAGATCATTTTAAAATATTTCCAAAAATATTTCATACATGGGCAAGGTGTTCAATAGTTTTACTATGTTATTTACATATTGTAGAATTTACCAGCTTTGGTGTTGAAGATCATGAGAGGGACATTCTCACCGATATCTGAGGAGTACTCAGAGAACTTAAGAATACTTATTCTCAGCATGTTGCACCTGGATCCAAATAAACGACCGACTATAAGTCAGATAATGGCCGAACCAATTGTTATTAACTCACTAATGGATTTGTACACTGACATAGGGAAAGTAGCAGTCCCTGCAAAGTGAGTAGAAATCATTCATACCTCTCAGCTGATATGTACTCAAGTCTACTTTCGAAAAAAGTTTTTCACATACCGATAATTTTTAGTTCCAGTATGTGAAGTACATAAAGAGGTAACAAGTTTAGTCTGTTTATCCATCCATCTGTGCGTGCATATTAATTAGGTAATTTGCATATTAATTCTAGTACTAGATTCATGATTGCTGTTTGTTTAGATCAATAATACCTTCCAATAAATATGCATATTAATTAGCTAATTAACACTAATTATTTGTGGTAAATGTTTTCAGATTTTCATACTGTATTTTACATACTGTATCATACTGGTAACAACAATTTACTTCAATGGATTGAAACTTTCTACATGCTTATCACTTACACAGTTGAATGTCTGATAAAAGTGTCAAATCACTGTTAATTTTAGTTTGTTAATTTACATACTAATTAATTATTTTCATCTTGTTTTGTTTGTATTGCAACATTTTGCTCAAATGAATTGAAACTAAGTACATGCATACTGTGTAAATAAATGATAACAGTTTATAATATTCTGCATTTTAAGCTAATTTGCATACTAATTACTTGCAACTATCACAACCAGTACAAGAAAAATAAGATCAATAATCATCCCTGGATGAGAGGATATTCAATTCATGTCTGGTTGTAAAGATGAAATGACTAGCATAAACTGTAAATGTAACAATGTATAATTCGGTGTGTGTTATCCATAGAGTACAAAGGCCTTTATCTGGATTACCGACATCATCACGACATAGAGGTCGGCTTTACAGCGCAAAGTCCTCGTATAAAGGTAAACAACAAATTCATTAGTTGTGTGGTAAGCCTCGTTATAACGAACTCTTTGAAATGTTCATTATAATGAAGCACATAATATTTATTTATTTATTTTTTTATTTTTTTATTTATTTATTTATTTATTTATTTATTTATTTATTTATTTATTTATTTATTTATTTATTTATTTATTTATTTATTCATTTATTCATTTGTTCATTTGTTTATTTGTTTATTTGTTCATTTGTTCATTCGTTCATTCGTTCTTTCTTTCTTTCTTTCTTTCTTTCTTTCTTTCTTTCTTTCTTTCTTTCTTTCTTTCTTTCTTTCTTTCTTTCTTTCTTTCTTTCTTTCTTTCTTTCTTTCTTTCTTTCTTTCTTTCTTTCTTTCTTTCTTTCTTTCTTTCTTTTATTTATTTATTTATTTATTTATTTATTTTAGGTCAGGCTCCATAATGGGAGGGTTCATCTTGAATAATGTTTGTGGTCAGAATATTGTGGATTATTTTGAGTTTAAATTTGTGAGTGGTAATTAGTGTATTGGCAATCAAGACATCAAGTGAAAGATATTCAATAATACCGTAAAATATGTCTCAGATCGAGACCTGATAAATTTGTAGTTCACAATACTCTAAGCCACAGTTCTTGTAGTAATTTTGTAAATCGGCCGATGTACCTCCGTGTTTCAAACTAACTGGTTTATCCAAATGGCTGACATGCTCATCAAAATCAGAGTTGTTTAGTTTGTGAGGTACGCATTGTATCAGGCCATACCATCTGAGAAATCATGACCTGTGCACTCCTTTGCTCTGAATCTCCTCTCATGCCAGTAGTTTCCCAGTTACCCCATACATTTGTAAAGTAAACACTCTTTGTTGCATCATGTCATCAAATAACTGGATACATTAATTTTTTATTTTCTAGGTTCAGCTAGCAATATTGTTCTTGACTCTAGTGGTGGTCTCCCCAAGCCACAAGCGTTGTCAACTATTTATTGTTGGGGAAACGGACTTCAATCTCCAGTCAAGTTGCCTGTATCGCACAGTGACACTCAAGTCATAGAAGTGTCCACAGGGAGGACTCAGAAAGCTGGAGTCACTAAGAATGGCAGGTTAATTATTTGGGAGGTAAGTATTAACTAGTTTGAACAACTTTCAACCAGTTAACCATTGTATGGTTGTATTCTGTGATGTATATGAATCAAACACAACTCACAACAAAGCACTGATGTCAAATTATGAATTACATTTTTGACTCCAGTGGGCAAAGCACAAAATGAGAGTCTTTGCAGTTAGTGCTTCTGTATGTGTGTCTGTCTCTCTGATCCATGGATATCTCAAGAATCATAAGTTTGTTTTTGATGTAACTTGATGCATAGATGTTCTGGGTTAATGCACAGATTTGATTAGATTTTGGTTGAAATCTATGCACATTAATAATTACTAGTACCTAATTTGCATGAATGTTCCACTGATATCTGAAGAACCACTCATTTGATTTTGATGAAATTTGGTAATAGATGCTCTGGACTAATGCACAGATTTGATTAGTTTTGGGTAAAAAACCATACATATTAATTTGCATAATGATTAGTCAATTTTTGGCCTTTCCACTGATATTTCAAATATTCATCACATTTCAATGAAAATTGATACATAGATCTCATAGTACAATGCACAGAGCTGATAGGTTTTGGGTGAAAATTCTTGCATAAGAATCAACAAATTTGCATAATTAGCCAATACTTGTCTTGTGCACCGATATCTCAAGTACTAATTGTCCCATTTAAATGAAACTTGATACATAGATGTGCATATTAATTACCTGTTTTGCATATTGAGCCAATTTTAAACTTTCACACTGATATCTTAGGTACTAATTATTCTATTTCAAAACAACTTGGTGCATTGATGCTCTATGACAATGCACAGACCTGCTCAGTTTTGGGTTAAAATCTGTATATATTAATTACCTGATTTGCGTAATAATTTATTTTTCAACTTTCCACCAATTTTTTTAGGATTAATAACCACATTATACTTAGTATTAACCCATTTCTGATCTCAAAAACTCAAATTTAAATTGAATTTGTGGTAGAATTGCTCTGGAAATAATAACACTGAAAACCACAAATGTATTTTCTGTAAGTATTATAAATTTTAATAATGTGGATCAAATTGTTTTTATGTTGTGCATCTCAAATAGCAACCACACATATTAGTTGCAAAGTTCCTTGTTTGAAAAGCAAATCCTAAATTTGAATTGATTTTAATATGTCTTCAATACTCTCAGCCCACAGGAATTCATTCTAAGCTTTCTTGGATTATTTTTTCCCAGGTGTCATCAGTTGGGAATAATACTACATTACCAGGTTCAGTGGAGCAACAGATACCAACTTTTGTTGCAAGATTTCTTGAAGGACAGTCTGGGGTGACTATAAAACATGTTTCATGTGGAGATTTATTCACTGCTTGTCTTACAGGTAGGTGTAATGCATGATCTCTAAAGGTCACACATCCTGGTTTTTTATTGAGGTGTAGATGTGCTATCACAGCTGTAATAATCCCATGGCAACATTATGTTTGTTCTGTCTATCCAAATGTCTGTACATCTACAGAGTCATATCAGGTACACTATTGCAGATAGAGACATTCACACAAAGTTATATACGGCATTACACACTGGATCTGATCAACATATTTGATGACCATAGTTAGTCATGTGATCTCATCAAAAAAGTCATATCTAAAGCACTTTTGAGAATAGACATTCAACCAGTGCTTTATTGAAGACATTGGGCTCACAATCTGATAAACGCATTTAATAACCATATATGGTCATGTGACCTCATTATAAATGCATACATATCATTCAATATGCATAAATCTTGAGCACTGCAGATATTATCTTTCAACCAGTGATTATAATAAAGATACCAAGAGATCTGCCATCACTGAAGGTTTTCTTCTTTACAGTGACTCTGTGTTGTTGTATATTAATTGATCAGTTTAATATATTTGGCAATGAATGAACAAAATTCAACTTTTTGATTCTCAATAATCTGACTTTAGATCGGGGTATCTTAATGACGTATGGTAGCGGTGCTAATGGGTGTCTTGGACACGGGACTTTTCATGACGTATCACAAGCCAAGATTGTTGAAGAGTTACTGGGATTCGAGGTGATACTTGTATCCTGTGGTACATCACATGTCATTGCTATTACTAATGACCATGAAGTCTTTTCTTGGGGTAGAGGAGATAACGGTAAGCAATATGTTTTAAAAGACGAGCTCTGCTGAAATGCTGACAGAATACCATACATATGAGCTATTGAAATGATACTAATTTACATATGACATGTGCTACAAACAGTCTGGTCATACTTGGCTGCTGCATGTGAGGTATTGAAATAATACCAATTCAGAAATTGAAAGGGCACCTATTTCCAAGTGCAAATTTGATAAAATATTACTTTAGCCTATAGGAATTTTATAGGAAAAATCTGCACTTTTGGCCCTGGCCAATTGATTTCTGGTAGAAACATTGCAGTCATACTGTAATGTAAAATTGATGCCAATTTCATGTGTATGAGAGTATATATTAAGATGTTAGATTGCATATCCAATTTTGTGTTATACTTTTTCCTTTGTAGGGCGTCTTGGACTTGACACGACCGAGAGTCACAAATCTCCTCAACCTGTTATAATACCAGATCCATACCAAGCTAGGTCAGTTCACTGTGGCGTGGATTGTTCTATAATAGTCACAGTGGATGGTACATTGCTAGTCTGTGGTAATAATAGGTAGGTACGTGAGTTATAAATTTGGGTTGTTATGGATTGATGAAGGTGTTGGTGGTGTATCAGGGCTGGCTGATTGAGGGTTGATCAAGGATTGCAGATTAAGAAGATGGGGTGGAGCTAAGCTGGTGATTGAGATGATGAGCAAGGAGCAAAGCTGACAGATTGAGGTGAGGGTGGGTGGTGGTGAGGGAGGTTGGGATAGGAGTGAAAATGATTGTGAAGTGTGATTGTAATGGTGAGAGTAAGGTTATGGTAGGAGTGGGAGTCAAGTTGTGCTATGTGTAGTGGATGCATTTTACTATTTATTTCATCATCAATTTAACTACTGTAACATCAAACAAATGCTCTGATTTTTAAAGTAATACTGTATTAAGTATCATTCAGTTTGTAATTTAACCCTTCCAAGCTGAAATACAAAATTGCTCAAATTCTACTAGGAATTAAATAATACTACATTTCTTTTCTTAGCCAATTTCCAGGGTCAGAGAAATTATAATTATTATATTAACTATATTTTTCTGATTCATGTAGAATGAAAATAGAACAACATCGCAATGATTCAGGCATAATTTCTTCCCAAATGAGTCAACATGTGATTAATAGTAGCTGGAAAATTTTTTGGCCATTCAGAAATTATTTTTCAGCTGTCTTGTTGCTGCATGCCTAGCATGAACATTCTAATATAATATATCCCATGTGTGTTATTTGGTCCCATGAAGGTCATTTTAACTCAGTGGTTAAATTATATGAACATTTGACACAAAGCACAGCTCATGTGCCTATAAACAAGTCACAGTGACTTTCATGAAATCATCATTCCCAGGATTGTCATCAAATAATCTTTTTGCTAAAATTGATAGCAGCAAAAATACAACAGTATTTCAGCTATGAATTAATGTGAGTCCACCTAATTACTGTACATGTCCAAAACTCACTCCATATTTTCTTGAATATTCTTTATTTCCTAGGCTGTAAATGCTCTGCAGGTCATCACAAATTGGAACCATTATCTTGCTCACATTTTGTTACACTTTATGAATGGTCATTTATTTTGCTGTTAGTTATGAATCTGAATTTTCTAGAGGGCGCCCCCCCCCCCCCCCCCCAATTTCATACTAGCAGATGAACTCAGTATTTTATGTATCCTTGTAGGCACAACAAATTAGGTTTGGATGACAATGGTAAAACACCACGTCAGGTGGACGAAGTACATATATTTACGTCAGTTGTATCTGAACCACTGAGACAATTACACATTAAGTCTGTTGCTATAGGAACATCTCACACTGCTGTTGTTACAGGTATGTTTGTTTATAAAGTGTACAGATGGCATGAGTCTATTAAATTATAAACAGTACAGGTATAGTGGTTTTGTCGGAACCATGCTTGTTTGGTCTCATGTTTAATTGTTACCTTGGGTTGTATACCAAAATGGAGGAGATCAAGAGCATAGCTTGGTCTAGTTGGCACTGGGATAGCATGACTGAGTCTGGTTGGCACTGGGATAGCATGACTGGGTCTGGTTGGCACTGGGATAGCATGACTGGGTCTAGTTGGCACTGGGATAACATGACTGGGTCTAGTTGGCACTGGGATAGCATGATTGGGTCTTGTTGGCACTGGGATAGCATGACTGGGTCTGTTTGGCACTGGGATAGCATGATTGGGTCTTGTTGGCACTGGGATGGCATGACTGGGTCTTGTTGGCACTGGGATAACATGACTGGGTCTAGTTGGTACTGGGATAGCATGACTGGGTCTGGTTGACACTGGGATAGCATGACTGGGCCTAGTTGGCACTGGGATAGCATGACTGGGTCTGGTTGGCACTGGGATAGCATGACTGGGCCTAGTTGGCACTGGGATAGCATGACTAGGACTAGTTGGCACTGGGATAGCATGACTGGGTCTAGTTGGTACTGGGATAGCATGACTGGGTCTGGTTGGCACTGGGATAGCATGACTGGGCCTAGTTGGCACTGGGATAGCATGACTGGGCCTAGTTGGCACTGGGATAACGTGACTGGGTCTAGTTGGTACTGGGATAGCATGACTGGGTCTAGTTGGCACTGGGATAGCATGACTTGGCCGAATTGGCACTGGGATAGGACAGTCAGGTCTAGTTGGCACTGGCATAGGACAATCAGGCCTAGTTGGCACTGGGATGGCATAACTGGGTCTAGTTGGCACTGGGATAGCATGACTGGGTCTGGTTGGCACTGGGATAGCATGACTGGGTCTGGTTGGCACTGGGATAGCATGACTTGGCCGAATTGGCACTGGGATAGGACAGTCAGGTCTAGTTGACACCGGGATATGATGACCAGGCCTAGTTGGCACCCCGATAGGACGACCAGGCCTAGTTGGCACTGGGATAGGACAATCAGTGCCTAGTTAGCACAGGATAGGACGACCAGGCCTAGTTGGCACCGGGATAGGACGACCAGGCCTAGTTGGCACTGGGATAGAACGACCAGGCCTAGTTGGCACTGGGATAGGACGACCAGGCCTAGTTGGCACTGGGATAGGACGACCAGACCTAGTTGGCACCGGGATAGGACGACCAGGCCTAGTTGGCACCGGGATGGAACGACCAGGCCTAGTTGGCACCGGGATAGGACTACCAGGCCTAGTTGGCACCGGGATGGGACGACCAGGCCTAGTTGGCACCGGGATGGGACGACCAGGCCTAGTTGGCACCGGGATGGGACGACCAGGCCTAGTTGGCACCGGGATGGGACGACCAGGCCTAGTTGGCACCGGGATGGGACGACCAGGCCTAGTTGGCACCGGGATGGGACGACCAGGCCTAGTTGGCACCGGGATGGGACGACCAGGCCTAGTTGGCACCGGGATGGGACGACCAGGCCTAGTTGGCACCGGGATGGGACGACCAGGCCTAGTTGGCACCGGGATGGGACGACCAGGCCTAGTTGGCACCGGGATGGGACGACCAGGCCTAGTTGGCACCGGGATGGGACAACCGGGCCTAGTTGGCACCGGGATGGGACGACCAGGCCTAGTTGGCACCGGGATGGGACGACCAGGCCTAGTTGGCACCGGGATGGGATAACCAGGCCTAGTTGGCACCGGGATGGGACAATCACGCTTAGTTGGCACCGGGATAGAACGACCAGGCCTAGTTGGCACTGGGATAGTATAATCAGGTCTAGTTGGCACTGGGATAGCATGAGGAATTGCAGTCAGTAATTATAACAAGGATTACCCCCTCCTTCTCGCCCCTCACATAGTTTAGTGTCTGAAATGATTTGCGAACATCAATCTGACTACTTGGTTCAGTGTGTGGTTTGAACTTTGAACTCATTTGATTTCACTATTATTTTAGACAAAGGAGAGTGCTACACATTTGGATCAAATCAATTCGGACAATTAGGACATGGTGTGGTTGGACAGAATCGACAAATGGGCAAAGTGTTATTTCCCGAAGGTACGAAAATACTGGACGTTGCATGTGGTGATACATACACTGTCGCCATAGGTTCAGGTCAGTACACCATTGCTGAAATGTTATGGCACTTTTTCATTGAGATTTTATTTTTTCTTTGCTTAGAGTTCATGTTTATACTTGAGTGCAACCCTGTGTTTATGTTAATTTATGCAAATTGTTTGATATGCTGAAATCCAATGAGCATTGTTTATTGAGAGTTGCATTTTTTCATTGCTAGACAGTTCAGTTTTACTTGAGTGTACTGTGTCTTTGTTTTGCAGAAGGGGAAGTGTTTTCCTGGGGCAAGGCAGCCAGGGGTAGACTTGGAAGGTCTGAAGAAACTAACCATCTTCCAATCCAAGTTGATTTTGGTGATGATGAACCTTTTATTGTTACCTCGGTATCCTGTAGTCATGTCAACACACTCCTAGCAACAAAGCGTAAGTAATGTTTGATATGAATCATATGTACATATACAACTGTAACAACTCATTGTATACAAGAAATGTTAACACCTGCTGTGAGACGTTCGTGGTGCACTTTTAGTGTTTTAGTATTCTTTTCTTGGCATAATGAACCAAAGAGCATGTGTTAGAGGCATACCTTTGCAGAATTTGATTTGCCAGTACTTAATCTAACACCTTGGCTTCTCTATTGACATTGGCTTTTTTTATTCTATTGATTTAGCTCTTGAGCTAACTGATAATGGACAATCAAAACATGCACAGAATGGTCAAAATTCATACACATTTCATAGGGATTTGTAAGCAGGAATTTTCTCACGAGTACATTCTAAGATTTATCCCATGCTCAACTAAGTGTTTTATCTTTACAATGTAAAAGTCAGACAGTTACGGTAGATTCATTTGTCATGAATTGAAAAAAATATAAAGAGATTAGTAATTTAGAATATTAATATGTGACAATTTCATTCACTATGTTCATTTGATCGCAACAAATGATCCTAACTTTTTTTTTGTTTCAGCATTGTCCTCTCCAGATTGTGATTGAAGAACACCTTGGATTATAAAAGGAAAATGAAATGAAAACAATTCCAGTGTATCAATATTTACATGCCATTGGTTGAAAGAAATTATGAGAATAAAATTGTGCAAAAGTAGCTTACCTGCTAAAAGCCTCAATGGATAAAAGTGACATTAGCTAATGATGTGTTGCTGCAAAATGTTGGGACTGATGAAATTTTAAGTTTGAAAT
This sequence comes from Saccoglossus kowalevskii, assembly GCF_978046115.1. NCBI lineage: Eukaryota > Metazoa > Hemichordata > Enteropneusta > Harrimaniidae > Saccoglossus > Saccoglossus kowalevskii. Next base: position 32,959,320 of record NC_140649.1, on the reverse strand, counting down.
TATATTTTTATTTGTTATATTGTATTACAAGGCATTATTTATTATGTGTTTTTTATGACAGAAAATCAATGTTTTTATAAATCAATTATATTTTTAAAATTCAGCATCTTACTATAAAGAACAGTTTTAACAATTGACTCCTGCATATTTAATGAGAATTTTCAACTTTCCAAAAGTTGTTTTACGTGATTACAAAATTTTATTATGGAACATCTCAGCACTTCAAACCTTTTAGTGATTTGTGGTAAACCTCAAGGTAGTTTATTGCTTGAAAAAGGCCATTGCTAAATTATTTTTTATCGCCACGGCAATTATTAGTATAGCTGTTGCTTTTCTAGTTTCTGTTCAACCTTCATTTTAATTAATCATGTCTCATAATAATAGCCACATTTTCTGTATTCCCAATAGGAAAAAGTGTATGAATATTAAATTATATACACATGTAATCTTTGTTGTATAGTGTATTTCTTTTATTCAAAACTAATAGTTCCAAGCCTCCTCAATTAGTTCAAACTGTTTATTAATCAATAATGATGAGATTGCAATCAATTAAAGCGCGGTGGTTGAATTTCAAGTAAATAAACAATATATTTTATACGCGTTGTTCACGTCACTATGAGTCCCATATCGAACAGGACGCGGCCGCCCTTTAACATACAAGTTGTTGAGCCAAGTAGTTGGCTATTAGAAGGGAGTAAGAACTACTTTGAGAATATTTTTTGTGACAGATGTTTCTGTAAATTTGTATTTGCTCTTGTATCAAGTGAGTGTTAGATTTTTTTTATTAATTTCTATGCAATTTTTTTTTTCTATTTTAAATCCACCACTTAATAAAATCAGATGAACAAAATATTGATGTCAACAGCCCATACGCAAAAAAACTAGTTAATTGCTTTACTGTTTTTGTACAATTTGTATTAAAAAAATTAGTAAATAGTTATGCACAACTGTTGAGTCAATCTTTTCATTCAGTATTGCACACGACTTCACAAAGTCCCTTGACTTCACACAAGCATGCAAGTTCCAAATGCAAGATGAAACAAGAGTTGTGATTGGGTGACAATCAGCACCTTTGAGGCTTCAACGAATCACTTTAAGAGTAGGGTGTTTGTATGTCATCTGAATGGAGATTGTTGTATGGCGGTCATTCATATTTATGTTACCACATTCTATAGCGCCCTCTATCATATGTAACTGGATATTAATTTTTACTACATGTAATTACCTGTGTCATGGTTACAAGTAACCTTGCTTGTGTACAGGGGGAAAAAAAAGAAAATATACGACAGGTGCATTAAATGCACTTTCAATTTTTTTTTTTGGATAGTCTTGAAATTAAAAATTGTATAAATTATTCAGTTTTCATGATGAAAAGCTTATCGGCAACCCCTCTCAAACTTTGGACAGAACATTAATCGCTGTAAATTTGCGAAAGGGGTTTCCATTGTCATTTTGACAGTCTAAAAAGGGGCTAGCAAATCAACATTGTGACAGTAACCCCCCCCCCCCCCAATCAGCAAAAGGGGTTGCATGTGAATCTTGTCACCAAAGGTCACGCCACTAATGCAATTTTGCAGTCTTTTATATTGAGGTATCACGCACACACTGCAATGGTTCACACTTTTAAAAAATGCTGCATAGTTGAACACCAGTTATATCTTTCAGTTTCTGAATTAAAAAAAATTAAATAAAAAAAAAAACACCTTTAGCGAAAATGAGCACACAGCAAGTCAAAGCAATTGTACTAATGGAGCACTCAGAGAGACTCCTAATTACCGTACTTATCAATTTTAATAAAAAATAAGATGTGCTCAAACTGAAATCCATAAAGAGAATAAATCATGAACCAGTGACGCCATGTTAATAATGTAGTTGGACATAATATTTGTAACTGCATTGAACTGAGATTTTATTTATGTGCACATCACAAAATAGTGGAATATGGAATAAAAAAAACCAGTAAAAACAACTGCCTCTAAAGAATACTGTAATAAAGACACGCACAGCAACTCATTGTCAGTATGGTTTAATAAAACTTAAATTCACACTGAAATTAGATCAGAAAGGCAGTTGAATGTTCCATAAGCACCACATGAAAATACGGTCATACATGTTTTCACACTCAATTATTTGATTTGCATAGCATGAAGTGTCATCTCAACTATTGCAGGAGACGTGGATCAAACATGACTGCTTCATTCATACAATGTATTAGAATATCTAAAAGTTGATAACATGGATTCTCAGCTTAGTTTTGTTTCATAATGAAATATTTGCTGCCAATTATTACCCCCCCCCCTCCCCACAACAACAAACAAATGGGTTTTTGTCACGAATGTGTTTCGGCCCCAAAAAAGGCACGTTACTTACACCATTTGTTTGGAACATCTCAGGCCAAGAAACAATTTGTTTTTCTTAATTAGCCTAATTTATTTCAACATGCAAATTATATAAATACTATGCACTAGGGTAAACAAACAAGTTCCCTGCAAACTATGAAATGGAAATGACCCATTTCATCTGAATCTGAGAGATAAAGCATAAACGGTATGTATAACTGGCCAAGTACTAAACCTCAAACATGTAAATTAGCTAATTAATATGCACAGGTGTAAACAAACTAGATCAAACCACCAAATGGAACCTACACGTCTTTCAATCAAAGTAGTATGGTGGTATATAAAAAATGTAAAACTCTAATATTCAAATAAGCCAATTAATATGCACAGAATGAAAAGTAAATATAAACATGGGATCACCCTGTGTAATGAATTTAAATAGTTCTTTTAAATGCTCAACTTAAAGGTACAAGAAAATTAAACCTGCTTAAGAAAAAAATATTTGTCGCATTCTTCCCTTTCAATATAAGAAATCCATTTCCTATAACAAACAGCCATAGTTAATGGTAAATACTAGCACATTTTACCCAAGCAGAAACAGCCAATTTTCTAATATAAATTTTTCAAAACAGTTAACAGTTATCAAAAAATATAAAACCGTCGGATTTTGCTTAAATGTACCAGTAAATGAAGAGTGGTATATTTCAATAATAACAAAAATCTTTACATGCTTTTGTGTAAACATAGTTATGCAAATTAATCAGGTCAATTTAAGGTCAAAGGTAATGCAACATGAAGTACATAAGAAACGTATCACAAACATTGGCGATGTACTTTTCATATATTTCATTGAAACTCCTTGTACATACGTAAATCATGAATTTTTTGAAAAGTTTAAAAACTCTTGAAATCTTGACAGCGTCCTGTGTCTGGCAGTCTTGGACCTTCATACCCATAATGCACCAGAGAAAACAGGATATGACATCACAAGGTAGAATTTTAATATTTCATCACATTGTAAATTGCTTTAATCTTGCAAGAGACAAATTTTCCTGAATTTTTTTTATTTCTGGGAAAACTACGAACTTTTGGCGCAGTAACAGACAATATTTTGCTTAAATTATGAAAATGTTGTGAAAATTTATAGCGAGAAATGGTTAAATTATGAAAATGTTGTGAAAATTTATAGCGAGAAACGGTTTACAACATTTGTCATCATCTTCCATATTCTATATATATTATTTACAGCACCAAGTCAGCTTAATTCATATAATTTTATTGTACTCTCTTCACGTGAAAATGGAAGTCGGCTGGTTAAATGTCTGCAGCTTTTTAACATGATTGTACATCTTTAATGCTGGTCCCAGCTTCAATGAAAGCCCTGTTAATACATCACTTCTTTTCAGCAATAACAATGATTTGCCATCAATCTCCTGTGAAATATAAAAAAAAAAAATTATTTTCAAAGATTCAGTTGTGGGAAAAGTAAGATATGATTTGATTTGATTTATTTCACCAGAAAATATACAACAGAAAACAAACAATGTGAGAATGAAAAAAAAAAAAAACAAGTCATTGTCAATGACACGTCCCCGTTCCGTTCATATTTGAGTGGCATATACATTCAAAGCAGATCATGACCGAAATGCACCTGCATATGTACAACACATTGTACTAAATCTGAACAAAATCCATGCATGCATGACTGAGATCCGGTTCTGGAATTGTGAAAATACGTGATTTTAATGCATTTTCGGCCTTAAAATGGCCATCATTCAGCTATTGCTAAGCGGATCATGAAACAAATGCACATATCTATTTGTGACATGATGCACCATGTGTGTGTGAAGTTTGAACTTGATAAATCCAGACATGTCTTGGATACGGATCCAGAACTGAATTCTTTAAGAAAATGGCCGCCAGTCGGCCATTTCGAACTTGATCCGAAAAAAAAAATGACGTGCATCAAGGTCCTATTATGTTTAATGTAAGTACCGAATTTGAACAAAATCCGTCCATGCATAACTGAGATCCGGGTTCGGAATGGTGAAAATGTGCGATTTCAATGCATTTTCGGCCTTAAAGCGGCCGCCATTTGGCTATCGTTAATGGGACCATGAAACAAATGCACATACATATTTGTGACATGATGTACCTTGTGTGTGTGAAGTTTGAACTTGATCAATCCAGACATGTCTCGGATACGGATCCAGAACTGAATTCTTTAAAACAAAATGGCCGCCAGTCGGCCATTTCGAACTTGATCTGAAAAAAAAATGACGTGCATCAAGGTCCTATTATGTTTAATGTATGTACCAAATTTGAATGAAATCCGTCCATGCATAACTGAGATCTGGGTCCGGAATGGTGAAAATGTGCGATTTCAATGCATTTTCGGCCTTAAAGCAGCTGCCATTTGGCTATCGTTAATGGGATCATGAAACAAATGCACATACATATTTGTGACATGATGTACCTTGTGTGTGTGAAGTTTGAACTTGATCAATCCAGACATGTCTCTGATACGGATCCAGAACTGAATTCTTTAAAACAAAATGGCCGCCAGTCGGCCATTTCGAACTTGATCCGAAAAAAAAAATGACGTGCATCAAGGTCCTATTATGTTTAATGTATGTACCAAATTTGAACGAAATCCGTCCATGCATAACTGAGATCCGGGTCCGGAATGGTGAAAATGTGCCATTTTGATGCATTTTCGGCCTTAAAATGGCCGCTATTCGGCTATCGTTAATCGGATCATGAAAAAAATGCATGTGCATATGTCCCATATAATGTGTGATGTATGAGTGAAGTTTGAACATAATCGGTCCATGCATGTTCGAGATACAGGTGATCACGGACGCACGGACGCACGGACGCACGGACGCACACAGGGCAAAACATAAGTCCCCGTTTTCGGACTCCGTCCGAACGGGGACTAAAAAAAAGGATGTTTAAAATTTTCTGGTTTGGTCCAAGGAAAATAGTTCGTCTGAACTAATCTAGTTCAAGAACCAACTTATTGTATGATATTATGGTAATAAAACTGGGTAAATGATTAAATAATGATTAGAACAATTCAATTAAAATGGAGTTAGGTAGGTAGGACATCCAAGAATAGTAAAATATTAATAGAGTGAACACTGGTTGCAATTCTATCACGTGATAATCACTACATTCTTCACATGCTTACTAATCAGATCAAACGATCTAGGTAGAAATGTACGCACCTGTTCTTCAAACACGTGTGCTTGTTCGTGAAAACCCTCATTTTTAAAATAATTGGCGACATCTTTGATGTTCCAGTTTGCGGGATCACTAGAGATGCCAGATTTTGCAGACTGCTCAGGGAGATTGGCAGTTTGTGCTGTTGGCGTGGCAACATCTGGACTACTATCAGATTTGGGGCTGAAATAAATAAGTAACAATAAGTAAGTGAGAATTATATTTAATAAAACTGTTATTTTCGCATGTTGTACAAGATCCATGACAACATGATGACTTAAGGTAGCGGGGCTATTATTTGCATACTTGTTTTCATCTTCTAATTGTGACTAAATGACTACAAATAGACCCGGGAAAGTATATATTTTTAGAATCCCCTGACTTCAAGCTTCAAGTGTATTTTGCATGCACGTATCTGCATTCTACGACGCGTTACTCAATCAAAGGTGAAAAATTACTTTTTCTGTAAAAAAAATAATTACGCATTTATGCTGGCAATAAGAAGTATTTTTTTCACTTTTCCTAGTTGTTCAATAGTTGGTAAATTGAATGTGTCTGGTCAGTTTTATTCAAGCAACGCGTTTTAAAAAATAGTGTGCTGAATTTCAATTACTGTTTTAGTCGCATTGCCCCCAACTCAAACCACAACTCGTTGGTAAATAATTGATGAAATAGTTTGTCTGGACACATTCAAGTTCCTCTCATTGTCACCTTAAAGCTGTGAAAATTTGGTGTTAATCCGACGACAATAAGTATACGTTATTTTTTGTTAAAGACCTTGTATTTTGAAAAACATAAACTCCTAGAAAACGTCCATAAAGTAACAGCAAAGATTTTCAAGCTTGTTTATCGGCACAATCAATTTGTTTTCCCATCAAAGTCTGCTTTAACATGTGTAGGGACATCCAAATGTGTAAGGCTATTGGAAACCAACAAATAAAGGAATGGGATAGCTATAATTGGATAAATTCGGCATATGAAAACACCAAAATCAATGATTTTTTTTTCAGTGGCTGTGTGACCTTGTGTCTGACACATTCATATGCAAATGACTAATCTGTGAAACAAACAGGGGCGGAGACAAACCACTCAAATGTTTGGAAACACTCATTGTGTGTCAGATAGCTACTGATAACACATCCTAACATTGCTTTGTCTTGAGTTTATCTTTGAAACTTATAGGCACACAGATTAAACCTGTGTTGTTGATTTTGGAAAACACTACTGAGGCTGCCTTGCTTCCCTTCAGAAAATCTATATTTTAACCAACTTACATGACATTCTATGTTATATTGACTTTATCATATGAAAGTTTATGGTGCATTTCATCAATTAATAAATAAATGTGAAAATCGTAATTTTCAACACAAATAATAGTCTCGCTACCTTAACCGCTGTAATAAACTTTAGTCATTTTCCCAGTTGTAATGTAATACCGGAAATGCTGACAGTCCTTCTTGCCTAACACATAGAAGAAGCGCATTTAATACAGGAATGGTGGGAACCAAGGATGAAGTTCAACTGAGCTCGTCAAATCCCAAATGTTGTTGATTATATTTAAATATAACTTGTATCACGAGAAAATTTGAAACAATAAAATATAATCAAACTATCAAAATATTGAAATTAAATAACAGCAACCAAACTTAATGTTATGACAATAGTCTGTACGTCAGTACTGGAACTATGACATAATAAAATTATTAATAGTTGTCATACAATATTTGACTAAACATGATATATTTTGTCAATCGGATGAATAGTACAAATCAGGGAAAATGGCAACATTTTAGAGTCAATTGCAATGCAAAGCTACTCACAACATAATTAGCTAACTAAACCTCTACGCCCAAAAGTCAGACCAATCAGAGAGCAGCATGTGTCTTTTTAAATTTTGCCTTGTATATATGTTTTGACTCAATTGAAATTTTATTGCGGATTATTATCAAGGAGTCAGACATTTTCGCCAAACTATGAATTCAACAGCAAAGTTACATCACAGAATTCTCTATGATACTTCTATGTGTATCACTGTACAACGTATTTCTATGGCGTATGCGCAAACCGCGATCTGAAACGCTGGTTGAGAAGTCAGTGAAAACAGCTAAATTTGAAAAAATAACACAAACTCAACTTTGAGGTAATTCTGATACATGTTGCACATGTAGTCTTGTTAAATTATTCAGCAACTATCGCAAAGTACAGTAAAATGGCCTGGACGCCACCCCTTAGCATACTGAGAGAATATCTGACCAAACTGACCTTGTAACTTTTTTTTCTCTTGTTGTTTTATTTTCACTATTCTCAATCACTGCACCATCTTCTTCATCTTCTCCTGCATCCATGGATTCTGGAGATTCCGGAGATTCTAATGGCGTTGGCAAGATGCTGGTATCCATGGACACTGTGTAGAATAGTGAACAAAACTCATTAGTACCAAAAATACTGTCAGACAATGTAACGACAGGGCAGTGATCTCTTCTGCATATTACCAATTCCCTCATTCTATGATTTGAAATATTAACCAACACGGAAAATACACAATTCCCAAGAACAACAATTAGGAGGACTTGCAAATGTTGACAGTCTGGAGACATATTTAGAATTTTGCTTAAAAATGTGAAAAATAATTCTATACATCTATGAACCAAATGCAATAAGGCAGCAAGTGAAAAACAGAGCTCAAAGTCAAACAGATTCAATAGAAATGGAGTAAAACTTCTATGTAGCTCACATGTAATTGTTAATTGGCATTTCAACAATTGATTAAATTTGGTTGCTATGCAAATACTGTTGTTGAATGGGACTCTAATATTAGACGCCCATTTCTCTGACATTGAGTCACATAGTATCAAACTTTGACCTACTTACCTACTGTTTTCATGATTGGCTTTTCTTCCTCATCGTTACTTTCACCACTAGCTGCAGCTGGTGTAGCAGGACCGGAATCTAACGATGCCGGATCAATGTTCATGTCTTTGCAGCATTTTATACACATCCATTTTCCTGGTGTCAAAATATTACAAATATTAGAACAGAATAGAAAGCATTCACTATAACACTATTATACCAGAGGTATATTACTTGGGGTTTGCAACGCGCATAGTACCGTATGGTGACATCATGTCAAGATCCCATTCAAGTCTCATCTCGTAGATAGCGAGACTGATGCCACGACCTTCTGACATTACATATATTCAAGGTTTGTAATAAGACAATAAAACATGTCTTACCACTATCATAGTAAAAAAATGTAATAAATCGAAATGTACAGAAAATATAGTTTTTCGTATTTCATCATATCGTGAGCAACTATTTTGATCCACCTTGACCTCCTAGTATCCTAGATACCTTGGGCATGTGCATTGCTCCGAGTTGGGTGAGCTTATGCGAGAGCAAGATTGAAACAGGATCTTGGTATCATGTCACGCTACTTGCAAACCCCAAGTAATGTACCTCTGATTATACGCATTATGTTTGACCTCTAAAGGTCACACATCCTGGCAATTTCAAGAGGGAATTATTGTCCTATAACAGCAATAATTTTCAGTTTGCAATCTTAAATTATTTGTAAACTTCAATGAAATCAGTAGACATTTTGGGGGAGGGGAAAAATGAGAAATTGTCATTGATAGTATAATTTGGAGACACATAGCATCAACAAACTACTCATAGACTCTTAACATTACTATTACCATGGTTACTGAGCCATAAGAACTAATCAGAAACCTTCCTTAGCCGGGTTAGCCCAATGGAAAACTAATCTTGGGCTGCTCAAGGCATAAACAGAACTAAATATGGAAAAGTGAAAGTATAATCCCACAATATTGACGCCAGGAATCAACAAGGTAATAGCCATACATCATAGTAACGATTGTATGTCTCAAAATTATATTGTATTCCAAAAAAGTACCAGGATGTGATTTTTTGGGGGGTTTATGGATAAAGCCAGTTCATGCTTTAAAAGTGCCATTTGCCATGACTGTGGACAATTTAAACTGTAATAAGAGTGATTTGGAACTCCATGCATTGAATTTCACTTCAGTGAAAATTTCTCTGCTACAAAACATTACAATTTTCAAGTTTACAACATTTTTCGAAATCAGTAACTTCAGAAAATAAAACAAAAACCTCTTGCAATGATTAGATCAGATTAGATGTCAATATTTTGATTAGATCAGATTAGATGTCATTATTTTGATGCACTTTGTGTTTCCTCTGCAAATACTGACAATGCTATACTCCATAATTTGGTGATGACAAAAACGAGCGTTTTATACACAAAACTAATAAAACACAGGCATACCTCATCATGTGCAAACTGCTCATAGACCCTTTATATTATAATTTCCCTTTTACTCTGGGCTGGAGTAAAGCGCAGGAGTAAAGTAGCAACACAGCAATCTGTACTCCACCAGGTAACCATTTACTACTTATTTGTTTGCTCAGAGACACAACATCATAATACTAGTGAGATTTGAATTTATCACATGCATAACATGTGCATCTCCACAGTTTAAAGTAGGACAAGCCAAATAAAGAAATCCACATCATAGTTGGAATTACATACCGTAATAATAAATTTGTTTTCATGAACACTACAAAATAGTTGGAGCTTCAGATCTTTTAGACAGTCAGTGAAGTACAGCTTATGGCTCACATGTTCATTTTCAGAATGAGTCACAGACATAGCACACTTGCCTTCCCTTGTATTCACTAGTGTCTTTGACAGATCCATGTAAGGTCCATGCTAGGGACATGATTTAACCCTTTCAGACTATGTAGTTATTGAATGATTTACATTGAATGCTATTTACCTGTAGGTTTCCTCAGTATTTGGGGTGTATGACAAGCCATATGGTAGCCCTTATCACAGGCATCACAGAATAACAAGTTATCCTACAACAAAATTAAAATAATCACTGACGTCATTGGCCAAAAAAATCCAACTATTGTAAGTGCCACCATCTTGAACAAGCATTTTTTATATCGCAATGGTTAAACTTTTCACCACCAGTATCCTTCTTTTCATCACAAATTGTCTTGTTTGTAGTCTGCACTTTCCTTCAAAATATTGGGACAAAATTAGCCAAAAATTTTAAATAAAAACTTAAAATTGACCTAAATTTTGTCTGTTGGCTACAAAATTAGGGTCAATTTCAGGAAATATTGAAGACTATGGGGGAAAAAGTGGAGACAAATTAAGGCATGAAAGTCTGGTGGTGAAAAGGTCAATACACACCTCAATGGGTCACACAATACCCTGGATATTCCTATTTCAAACCATCATATCAAACTTTCAGGAAAATGAAGACATGTAATAAAATAGGTGCACCACCGAACAACCCTCACTTCGCCTAGCTTTAGGTATAATCTACAGATGGAAACGTAATACTTACAGCGTCACCAGAATCCCCACACACACAGCACGTCTTACAATCAAAGCATTGCCATGGTGACATCCGAGCTCTTACAGCAAGTTCCTGAGTGTAGTTCATACATGATGGATGTGCTACAAAAAAAAAAAAAAATTATTGTAATTATTATTATTTTGACATTATCAAAGTAAATATGTTAATTATCATTTTTGCTTTTGCTTTTCATAATGTATGTTTAAGAAGTTTTTTGTCATTTTCACTCTCTAAATATTTGTCCCTCATGAATGCAAGTGCCACAGTATTGAGTATTTGTAAACTGTGTGATTGTGAAAGGAAAGCAAGAAAGTCTAACGTTTTTATACACGTAGAGAAGAAATCTCAATTTATGACATTTACTACTAGGATGATAACAGAATGTACTTAAGATTGTGCACAGTAGCACAGATTTGCTCTATTATGAACCAAAAATTCCATTTATTGTATGTTTGATCTTTAAATTAAGATATTTAATCTTAATACTGCAATAAAATAAGACAATTCCTGATTCCCGAATTGATAGCGATTGCGGGTTTATTGTTTCTGCATATTGCGTGATCTGACGTCGACAAACCGGAAGATAGGACAGATTGCGATTATAGCAAACTTGCAGAAAGTCGAAAATATCACTTTTTACCAAAAATGACAAAAATATTCACTAAAATTAGAAAATTGAAGATATCATCACGAAATGAACAAATCTGAGAATGGTCTACATGTAGTATCTATATATGCAATATCAAAGCAATTGAACTATTGGTTTTTAACAAGAAGTCGAAAATATCACTTTTTACCAAAAATGACAAAAATATTCACCAAAATTAGAGAATTGAAGATATCATCACAAAATGAACAAATCTGAGAGAGGTCCACATGTAGTACCTATATATGTAATATCAAAGCAATCAGACTTGCGGTTTTTAACAAGAAGTCGAAAATATCACTTTTTACCAAAAATAACAAAATTATTCACCAAAATTAGAAAATTGAAGATATCATCACGAAATGAACAAATCTGAGAGAGGTCCACATGTAGTACCTATATATGTAGAATCAAAGCAATTGGACTTGCGGTTTTTAACAAGAAGTCGAAAATATCACTTTTTACCAAAAATGACAAAAATATTCACCAAAATTAGAGAATTAAAGATATCATTACAAAATGAACAAATTTGAGAAAGGTCCACATGTACTGTAAAATCTGTATTAGAAACCGCGGCTTCTATTAAAATGGCACAATGCAATATAAGGGATGTGGCTTCTATTAGAGCATCTACACATATGAGTAATGGTGAATTTTTGGTTCTCAATTGTTCAGAAAGAATGGGTGCGACTTCTATTAGGGATGCGGCTTCTAATACAGATTTTACGGTAGTACCTATATATGTAGAATCAAAGCAATTGGACTTGCGTTTTTTAACAAGAAGTCGAAAATATCACTTTTTACCAAAAATGACAAAAATATTCACCAAAATTAGAGAATTGAAGATATCAACATGAAATGAACAAACCTAAGAGAGGTCTACCCAAGGTACATATACACCAAGTATAAAAGCATTCAGGCTTGCAGTTTTCAAGGAGAAGTCAAAAAAGTAAAACATTGACACGGACGACGACGGACAATCACTCGTATGATAAGCTTCGCTCGACAAAGTCGACAGCGGAGCTAAAAACTAACATGCATCATAATTTTGGAGGTATTTTAGGAGTTAAACAATGTCACGGTCGTATTTAACTTAGCGAAACACGCACGTAACACATCTTTTTACTTTATTTTCTCAGAAAAAATAATTTTTTTTTAATTGGTATTCAACTTTTTTTAGCTGTATTATATTGGTCTTCTAGAAACCCCATTTTGTACCCACAGATGCTCACGCCATTTATTTTTCCAAAACTGTTTTAAATATGACTTCTTTCGGGGTTGCACGTTTTTTTTCCTACTTCTTATATTTCTGTTCTACCATAGCATATTGCCTGGTGGGTTACGTATGCGCAAACAGACTTACAAGGTGTCTGTCAGGAATCAGAAATTGTAGGAGTACTCTATGGAAAGCAACAAATTTTACAATGATGACAGCTACACGTCTCTAACCTGCCAGTATTTTTGCGGAGGACGAAATGTTACTTTGACAATTTCACATTTAAATCTCTAATTTAAATTTATTACAAGAGATCAAAAAAAAAAAGTGTATTGAACAGTAGGCCGAGTTCACCCCTAAGCCTGTAAAGTTGACGTGAAGTGAACAAAATCTGAATATGATAAATAATGTAACCATTGCCGTATAGGATAAGCGATTCTGTTGTAAATAATTTACAATAGAATTACTTTGTGTCATGCGATCACTGACATAACAACTCCAGAATATATATGGCATTTAAAGAGGTGTTAAAAGATGAAGATCTATCTACTGGGTTTGTTCTACCGGGTTTGTTTATTACCCTGTAAAGATGTGTGTTGGTTCATTCTCGCCTCAAACTAGCTTTGTGAGTTTATTATTTCTTTACTCACCCTTTGCATTGCAGTCTTTACACACCAATAAATCCTCAGTCTTGCCATTTCTGTTACATTCAGCAGTTAACAAGCAGTAGTCGCATTTAGTGTCAGTGACCTCTTCCTTGCAGGCAACCTTAGACAGTGGCTCCTGCTCAAAATCAGGACCATGAGTCTTTTTAATTCTCTGAAATACAGAAATTTGCATATTTAATATTAATCCATATTTGAACATTTTTGTGCAACACATTTTTCTTATAATCAATTTATTTATTTTGAATGGACACACGTTCCCAGTGGCTGCAGGTCTTGATCAAATTTATTGACAAAATATAAAAATTGTGTGAATATATTTATAAACATCTCTTTGACATATTTGTAGAGGGCGCTAGTCACCAGAGAACCAAGAAAATTTTATTCTCCATGCAGTGCAGGTTGTAGAAATAAAAGCAAAAGTTTTCAGTTCATTTATTCCAAAATCTATGTGTATGCATTTTTTTTTTTTAACATACACATACGCTTACAACAGAGGTGTGTCTATATAAAGTCACTTTTTAATAATGCTGCATACAAAACACTCTTCTACTGAAGTCATGCATTTAATAGAGTAAATATAGTATTTCAAATTATTTAGATTGGGCAAATATTATACTACAATGGACACCCGTTATTAGAGAAAGATCTAATCAACCTGCAGTGATCATTCTTTACCACGAGTGTATTTTTACATGCATAGAGAACAACAAAATAGCGAGCCGATAGCGTACTTCTCCAACAACCCATTCTCCTAATTAATTGTACTTCCTTACAAGTGGGAAGTAAGAACTCTTCTTGCAGAGTTAGCAGCTGACTATGCAAATAGAGCACTTAAAATAAAAAATAAAATCTTGGAAGCCAAGCTGGGCTACCATGTCAAAGACCATGTTCTTGGCTCTAGTAAACACAGATAAATAAATGTCCTTGCATTTTGGCATGTCAATTTAAAAAAATTTCTTTGTAATTATCTGGTAGTTCAGTGGGCAACAAATTTTTGAAAAGTATAGCTCTGGGACTGGAAGTAGTAATCTATGTGCCTTAATTGGCCTTTATCCAAGCCTCACTTTCACATTGATAAAAAGTTTTGGCTGCAAATCATACATATTGTATATTTGCAGGAGACCTGAAAGAGACACTTGGAATGCAAATTAGTCAGCAATAGTTCAGGTTGCATGAGTGGGCATGTCTTGTGATTGGTGTAGATGTGTTTGATTCTGACACACTAGAATTAAGGACTGCAATATGATCCTTGTCTCCCACATGATGAGAATGAAGTGTGATACTGCAAATTTCAAACTCTAGAGGTAGAACCCATGATTTCACTAATGCTGAATGGATGCACAAACCACAACAATCTGAGAATAACTGAACTCTCAGGCTGGCTATCAAAAAAAAAGATTCAACAGAGAGTATGGTGCCAGTAATGCGATTACATTAGTCAGTGGAACCTAATCCATTCTATATAACCTCCAGAGAAGCAAGCACAAACTCCATGTGTTGTTGTCACTGCTAAAATGTTGGGAACATCACAATTTCAGAACATTTTAAGGACATTTTTCCTGTCGCTAATCAGCAAAAACAAGTCATGTGGCTCTGTCGCTAATCAGCAAAAACAAGTCATGTGGCTCTGTCACTCTCAAAAAGACCTTGGCAGCTTTTTACGAATAAGGTCCATTGAGATCTACAGGCACCAAATAGTATTCAACCAAAAACAGGATTACTATGTTATAGTTTATAATAGAGACCCCAGCGAAAAACATAACTAAAATTTTAATGTTGACATTTCTATTTTTTGAATTCATGAAACATTTTTACGTCTTCCATTTTGGAGAAATGTCATTCTGTCTAATGTGTTCCAGCAATATCAGTATTAACCCTTTGAACATCATCTTTTTTCCCCCGCCAAAAATGTTTTAACATTTTTTATGTATTTTTCTATAACTACAATCATTTTTAATCAAATAGACATAATTTTCCATTACCAGCAAGTAGTGGTCTTCATATAAAACAGTACAAATTATACAGGTTATTTTATGACAGATGACAAAATTCCTCTAGCCTCATCAATATTTGACAAAGACCATGTTCTACTATAAAAATGAACATTTTCAGATCAGATGGCTTTTCTTTCCTGGCTTAGAGTCATTTAATAACACAGGACAGGATATTACCGCTTAAACTATTCAGAGTTTTTAACTCATCAAAAGAAAACCATTCATAAAATAAACTTACAGAATTTTCTAATATTTTCTTCAAAAATGTTGTCATGGAAAATTAGGTTTCATCTAAAGTTAGTGGAAAACACATATTTTGTCGAGGAAAACTATTGCGTTGCTACTGTGCAACAATGACTACAAAATAAATTTACAGAAAATTGCAACATGGTGGTAAATAACCTTGTTCACTATAACACTGACTATGACACAAAAGTGTTTTCCGCATGATTCTGAGAGTTCTAAACTTCATCCATGCAAGATCTCTTCAGAAACTGCAAATGCATTTCTATTAATTTTGAGGCACCTCAGAAATATTTTTTTTTCAACTTGTTTTTTTTTTTTTTCATAATTTTTTTTATTTCGCAATAAAGAAATAGATACAGAGCAGATGACATAATCCCCCCTGAGAAAAACTTCCTACCTAAAAACTTGGTGATGAACCACGAAAAATACTATAAGAAAGAACTTTTTAACAGAATTGTAGATAAACCAAAAATTGGATTTTTAGAAATAACACTGCGATTTATGCAAGTGTATAAGGTATCGTATAAGGCAAATGCGCTATAACGGTCTTGATAAGAAAAACGATCTAGTATAACAGAGCAAGGTAATACAATGTAAGCTAACAGCATATTTGGAAACTATATTATGTATCAACTATGATCCAATTATTCTGCATGGAAAAACCAATTGTGATGTGGGGGTGGGGTGGATTATCTGCCATTTTCGTGCAATAATTGCTCATTTTTGGAAAAGAAATTGTAGCCATTTTCATTCAAGTTTCTAATCATAGATTTGTACTTGAGTGTCAGTTTCTTTTCACAATGCAAAATCATCCCCCGGTAATCTGGATAATATTAAAGTTCAGCTCAAGTAATGGTGGAATTATACGCAAAGATGATCACATCAAGTGACTGTACAGACATTCATTCTTTTCTTGGATATTTTAAGTTTTCCTCTTGTTTCTTTTTGCGCAAAGATTGATTTTAAATTTGTTTTTATATACAGACCACACACGCCTCAACTGAATGGAGTTTCTCACTCAATGGGATTGAGATAACCCCCATTTTTCTATTGGAACATTTTTGTAATCAAGTTACAAGAAATAACATTTCACTTTTCTATACACTTTCTCATCAACAACTGGCTATATGAAAAAGCTAAGTCCAACAGACTAGTGTGTTCTTGAATACATTCAAAACCAAAATAGGATAGTAGTAATGTAATAACTTTTTGTCACAATCACACAATTGTTAACAATAAAATTTTATAAAAAGAGCATTTTGAAAATTACAATTTACATTTGGAGGCCAACATTTTGGATCATTAGAAAGAAATACAAATTGAGCACTCTCCAATTACCAATTTCTAAGTTAGCCATATTCTCAAAGATGGGTCGGAACAGGAAGTCAGAAGACAAAAGATTTTTTCATTAGGATGGGGGAAACAGAGATGTTAATCCGAAAATTCGTTGTCTATTCTTGTTTGTGATTGGTCCTGGCAACGTTTGGGGGATTGTGATGTAGCTCCGTATTTGAGAATAAAGACAATATACTGTAAAATACTGTATTTTAGCTGGAATTTAATTTTTGCTGAAAAGACTTTGGGTGTTTTTGTATAGAATTTATTTTCACAGATTTTTGACGAGTTGAATGTAAAATATAGGAAAAAAGGTATATTTGCTGGATTTTATTTTCACTGAATCATTCATTCAGCGAAAATAGCAAAAAATTGATTGCAAGGGAAAATAAAGTATTTTACAGTACGGAAAACCTAGTCAAGGTCAGGTTACTGGAAACGCTCTAGTTTACACTTTATTTTAATTACACAATCCCTAAATTGAGAATTAACCAATATTAAAACAAACATTTCAAGTACATTTGATTCGTACTCATCTGTATGTTTGTTTAGTTAGGAAACACAATTTCAGAAAATTTTTCACAGAGTCTGGCACGAACAAATTTACATTAATACAATGTACATGACAGTTTCTGTTCATACCAGTTATTTTTTTATAAACTACAAAGAATGTGAAATAATGTTGCATCAAAATCTTGCAACTAAAGAGTTAATTAAATATTACTCATTTTAGGATAATACCTGTTTGCATAATTACCACAGAAATTAAAATATAGAGTAATAAGTCCCTTTCGTTAATATATATCTAATTCTATCTTGTATTTTATTTGTGTAGTTATTGATACAAGTTTAAAACTTCCAATTCAAAAACGATTGAAAGCCTTTATGCATATTTACAACATCAAGTATTCCAATTGGCTACTTGGGGAGTGATTCTGATGATGTCACTACATATCATTAGCTCATGAATAATTCATGAGAAAATTTGTCATTCTGCTATGCTGGATAGATGGAGTCAGAATCTCCCAAGGTGAATTACGGAAGATTAATCAAAATTTTAAGAAAAACATCAGTTTTACACAACATTTTCATGTTTTTTCTTCTTATAATTCTCAAAAGTCTTTTATGTAAATTTTGGGGAAATCAATTCTTACTGAAACCAGGCACAGTAATCGTTGTATAACTAGGTCACTGTTAGTAGGGTAGGAGATTTCCCTTGCGTTTGGCAAGCAGATTATACAGAGCCGCGAATTCCAGAATCCAGATTTGGAACGAAAAGGAAAAAAATCAGTTTTGACATTTTTACTGAATTTTAATACCTGGCATTAAAATGTCACGTTCACTTCACCCGCCCAACATTGTTCCTTGTTAGACAGACTCCTTTCAGAGGCAATTGTCGTCATTTATTTGAGCATAAACTGTTGCCATGGTGACTCACAATCTATTCACATCAAATTAGATCTTTAGTCCTATAGCACACTACCACACGCCTGTCTAACAATTATAGTGTCAATGTCTAACATCATTGGACGCTGATGACCCGACCTTTAACCCAAGAGCAAAAGGTAATCACCTCATCCAGAAAGCAGTGATAACAGTGGCTAGAGAAATTTATTCTCCAGTCTTTACCATGACCATTACACATCTGCTTTCAAAGCCATCTGTTAACACACCATGATGTCTGTCATGTACTGACTTGATCCCTACCACTAAGAACAATACTAAAGCATGGGGAGGGGGAAGAGGGACACAAAACTGTTTCAAACTATTCCTAACAAATTTTTAATTCCAAAAAAATTCCACTAAAAACAAAATTATTCATGTTTTTGGTCAAAGCAAATTTAAAATTAAAATAACCACAAAGATTTGCATCGTATGTTTCAAACGCAAGAGTCAAAACGTGTACACATCAATTTTAGAAAATGATCATTACATTTTTTTTCCTGGTTCTAAATTATGGCAAAAAACAATGGAGGTATTGCTAGCCATGAATCTACATTCATTGAATCTATGCGACTCTCCCATGTCACTCCAGATGGGTCAAGATAATACGGTTAAAAACACCCATTAACCATACACAAGCGGTCGATACGACAGCACTCTCAGACGAATCTTAGAAACATAATACTTGTTAAATGGCTAGCTTGGCTGATATATCAGTTCTGCAAACTGAAAACTGAATGCAGCATGTTTGAAGATTGCCATTTGCTGCTATGTCAAGTCAGCCAATCTGATTCATCTAGTTAGTGTTGACTGAAATCCACTATATGGCCCAGGGTACCTGGAGTGGGCGGTGAAACCCTCAAAATGTGCAGCCATAATTTGAGGCCACTATTATACAAGCAAACTGGACAAATACTGTATCATTTCCAGTATATACAGATGCTGTATTTCCTCTATTAGAAGCACATCTCTAATAGAAGTGTACATAAATCCCAAATCATTCATTCTTTTCGTATAGCAAAAATGGTATGATGAATCTTAGTGTGAACCCCATTAGTTCATTAATTTATTCCCTAAAACGGACATTAAATTAAAACTTCACTATTTAAATCCAGTCATAATAAACATTCATTCAAAATTATTGAAATATTAAGCAACAAACAGATTTTCAGCATAATCTTTCATGTGGTAGCTGACGGTAGCAGAATACCCAAGCTACCTTAACACTATGACCACCCAAGGTACACATAAACTTACTTTCAATGATTTATATGCGATTATTAATTTAGAACCTGTCACAATACAACACCCTACTTTTAAAATTTTACGAAATTACCTATCACGAATTGAAAATTTATTTCAGTCTATATATTAATTGAATCAGTGATTGGTAATATTCAAATGACGATAAATTTTGTATTACAGGATACAGACGTGATAGAAGTAAATAGATTCATAGTCACATGACCCGATTCAAGGTTAAGAAGAATAGGTCTCATTTTCACTGCTATAATATTATAATAAGGCATGCATCACAGCTATAACTGAAGTAAAATACTGGTAATTTTTTACAAAATACTTTCGATACTGTTAGTTTTATCTACATCATCGACAAATATACACTGCAAAATAATAACTTGAGTGCACTGGCCTAATACTGCTCGCAGGCATAAATCACATGACCCAATTGTCGAGGTCAAGGTTGAATATAGGTATGAGTTCTTAATTTTATTTACCGTCTATTATCTAATTCAATATGGGAAATAATTATGGTCACACTAATATCTCCTGTTGGCTTTTTTTTTTTACAAAAAGACTGAAATAAAAAATTTAATAGGATAACTGAAAACATGTTCTCAATTCACATGTTCATAATGCAGTTAATTTAAAAATATCAAAAAATAATAAATAAAATAAAAAAACTTAAAATATGGAAAAACTAGCAAATGTCTTTGAAAAATATCGCAAAAGCAAATAAAAAGAATACAAACAAAAACAACATTCTTCGCTCATTGCCATGGAATTTGCAAGACAAACTAGAATCAACCACAAAACAAAAGAAAACGCTTGACACGCGCTTCTGTAACCGCACGTAAAAATGCAAAACCTTATCAATTTTCGTAACGCGCTGGAGATTTCGTGACAGAAAGTCTGCCCCATTTTTCCGCGCTGAAAGAACAATTGCGCATATTAATATGTACAGCACGAACTTCAGCCAGCAAAAGGACCGTAATACGAATGTGCGCACATCGCAATGTTGACAAACCTCGAACGATACGCTCACTGTTCGGCCGAATTTTACGACAAATTTGTCACGGAGTTTTCACACAAGCAGTGGCAAAACAAAGGCACGGTTTATTTTAGAAAGGTTTTTATCGCTGCGGTGAATGCTTGTTGTCGAGAAAGGACGAAAACCCGGCATGAAATTTAAGCCACAAAAGCATCTACTAAAAACAATATGCAAATTTATTCATGCGACACGCACGTATTCCAGTGCGAAGTGGCTTAGTCGTTTTTTGCGGGTTGTCTAGGCCTCACAAATGGTGCGATTTCACCCGAAATACAGTCCTCAAATCAACAACATGCACTATGGGCAACAATCGACAATAATCCGGCTACATTTCCGCCTCATTTTCTTAAAGTGCGACAAATTCTGACCTTCAAACTTGAGTGTATTTTACGAAGGGATACCCCTATCTGAGCTCAACGACTATGCAAATAACCGCTTGTCTAACAAAAATCGCAGCGTACTATTACCTTCCGTTTGGCTGGTCTACCGGCTTTTTTTGGCGAATCGCTGTCCTTCAGTGTATAGTTCGTTCCATTTTTCAACTTAATTAAGCGTCCAGCGTCCACTTCCCTTTGTAAAGCCACTTGCAAGTTTGTTTTTATGAGTTTCGTGGTATGATCATCGGCCAGTAAAAACTTTTCAATTTCGCGAATTCCGGTGCCCGAGTTTCGGCCATCTTCCTCGGTCAGTTTCCTGACGGCTATCTTCAAACTTCGCGTTGTCTCGGCAGAGTTGAGCACATTGCCGCTGAGGTGGCTTTTTCTCCACTTAGCCGCATTGCGGTAACTTGTACTTCCTTTGTAATCGACTTTTATCACGATTTCCGAGTCAACCAAGCGCTCCAACTCTGCTTCAGTTTCAGCAGCCGCTACTCCATGTTTGCGCTCGACCATGTGGCAAATTCGCTCGATGTCTGGTCGGGCTTTTCGGCTCCGCAGTGAGTCGATTGTTTCTAAAATCCAATCCTTGTACTTCGCGTTAGACATAGTTGGTATGCGATTGCCGGTCCGTTTGGGGGTTCACAGTGTAAAACTCGCCGAGCGTGCGGTGATTTTCGGAGAGTGAAGGCCAGTCACAAAATTCAGCGCAAAAACGAATAGTTAATTAGGCGGTTTCACGTTACTGCGCATGCGTTGGTCAATCCTACGCAGTGTTGTATGGGAGTCCGCAAAAACGGGGAATTTCTAAAAACTTTTGCAACTAAAATATTGACCATGGCGTCCGTTCGTATAATCGCATTTTAATTTTCTTATCAAAGTGCGGATGCAGGCTTTCATTTCACCGGTGAACGAAGCGCGCTCTAAATTTCCACATTGCTGAATTTTCACTGCGACAGAAGGCAACCTCGCAATATTTGTAATGCGCTTTTTTCGGCTGTCGCCAACCAGCCCTCAAAATTCCATATAAAAAAGCGCGCGTGGACATTTCTATGCTGCACACACGGACCTAGCTTTGTTCCACGGCATCTGCGAGCTTTTCAACGTTTCATTACACACGGGTTGACAATGCGAACGGTGACCGGTTAAACCGTTCAACAAAAGACAGTTGCATCTGCAGTCTTTGTCGCACGCAATTTCAGCACAAGAAAAGAGCGCTTATAATATGTTTGTCCAAAGGCCACGGCTCCACAATTCACCTTCTTTTCAGGCTACTTTAAAAATTAACATTTTTAGTTGTGGTTAGCCCGTTTAATCAGCGAGGCGTTTCGACGCCATCATGATTTCGTTTACACACTCGGGTTTCCAGAAAAGTTGGCAGTAGCGTAAACTGATAACAGTTTGTAAAGATCGTGGGCGAACTCACGTATTTTGACGTCATCGGATAGGCCCAGCCTGTGTGTTGGCTGAAGTGAGGTCATATGAGAGCGGTGTCGAGGCGCACGCGCACATGACTGACGCGGAAACTGTTTTAATGATTCTCACTAAATGTTCGGTGAGAACACAGTATAGTATACTCCCTTTGATAAAATCGCGTCTATCGACCACCATGTCGCCTTAGCCGCATAACATAGGGTATATGGTTACCAGCACTATAGGTGGATTGTTTATTTATGATCTTGCGGGTAAAGCACCTCGTGAATTTCGCTCAAAAAAAAAACGCTCGGTAAAAACGAGACCGCACCTTAAAATTAAACCACGGAGCTAGTAGTATCCATTGACACACTATTGATCGGAGAACAAGAACTCAGTTTACAGCCATGTTATCATTTTTGTGGGGATAATATAATCAGAAAAGCTGTTTATAAACATAAGAAAACCGTTACGTGTCTAAAGAAACGTTAAATCTGCAGCTAGTACGATGAATAAATCAAAATGTATTAAAAAATTCTATTTTTTCAGAATATCATATTTTTTTAGCCATGAGGAATTATCAGTTATCACATGACCAGAACCGTAGTTATGATGGAAAATATTGGTTGCCATCTGACCCAACTTTTAAGAACCGCGAGGTCAACTAAGAGAAAATGTACTCTTCCGCGAAAATGCGAAGATTTCCAGCCATGCATCGTCTCCGCGGGATAGATACACGCTACATCAACCGAGTCGTTTAGATGAAAAATAATAATGTACACGCGCAGTGCACAGAAAGCGCGCATGTGGAAACAAATGCGATATCACCCGAAAAGAGACGGGCGAAAATTAACGCACCGGGTCGGCCTAGCCTATGAAATTCAATCCTTTATTCAGTTTTCTCGGGTTTTTATCCGTGACGTAATGACCGTTAATGGGTGCATTCTCGAGTAATTCTGGGTTAGCGGCGTCTAATATCATCATAATGATATGAAACGAGTAAACTAAAATGGCGACTACTTCGGTGATGTCACGTGCTTATGCGACGTGGCACTCTTTTTTCTCCTCATGCGTTAACATTCAGTGTATTGAGACACAGTTTATTACGCAGACAACCGGTGAACTGCGAGATATTGGCGTCTCTCTTCAATGTGCGAGGATACTGCCCGCCACACCTCTAAAATATAAATCGGATTGTTCTAGAGAAAATCCAAAAGCGGCAGGAGATTGTTTAAATTAATCCATAAAGCAAAGCGCAATCATTTTTTTTTTTTACAAAATGCATACTACTAAGAAACTACAGTTTGTAATGCTTCTAGATCAATATGATTATTATATGCTAAAGAGAATCAGAAATGATTTAATACAATTAAAGCAGATGGGAAAATAAAAAAAATAAAAACTTTGTCCGGCCTGTTTTCCCACGAACTTCCAAACCTTAAAAATATACTAATTATATATTTGGTAATTTTACAAGCGACAAATCAGCTGAGCAAATTCCGTATTAATTGGACGTGTTTTTTTGTTTTGTTTTTATTTCACTTTGATTTCGTTTTGTTGCTAACTATGTCATAACATTACAAATGCATAAATAAAAACAAACTGAGAGTCTAAGCGAAAACGCCCCCAAATACGCCAGACTGCGGTGACGCTTTAATTGGTCACATTAATGAGCCAACATGACCCGTCGTTCAAAAGGCATTATGGGTAACTCAACTGCCTAATATAATAATTTAAAACGTGTTACGCTGTTGGAGCCAACTCATAGTAAACCGCGACATATAAGGTTAAACAGGTCATATATATTTCTGTGTCACTGTTGATTCGATGGCAAACGCAGTTGAGATTCGTGGAGTGGCTTGACCCAAGAACTTGTAAAGGTAACACGACAAGGGCTAAATTAAATTTTGAACAATAATAGTTTTCGGAACCGCGAGACAATGAACTCAGACATTAATATTTTTTTAAAAAGCACGTGATTAGAGAAATCAAAATATGTATCTATCCGCGAATAATAGCGAAAATTAATATGTTCGTCTAGAGACTACGGTCAATATCAAGCTTCGTCCTTTTCATGAGTGTTGATTGGCTTAATCCTAACCACGTGACCGATGTGTAACACTGTCGCGGAGACGACGCAAGTCTTGACTTTTTCCCTGTATTAAAAACCGTGACGGAGTACTCAGTTGGGGCCATTTGGGTAGTCAACCTTGAAAATGGGTTTTCAGTTTCATCCTTGCATGGTTGTTGAATGCTTCATCTCTCATTTCGCGTAAAACAAGAAGATAAAACTATTTTTACCTCAATAATACACGTTTAGAATGCATATCGTTCTTTAAACGCATTTTAATCATAAAATCCGCGAGGTTTTCCTGTAATTTGTACAAAAAAAAACGTTTAATGGATTAGCGTGCCTTGACAAAACTTTACACATTTCTTTCTTTCAAGGTTGCGTGCTCGAGCATTATCCGAGAGGTCCCTCGGGATTCTTCGAGATTACAAACAATCAATCGCTTTACGTGATGTTTGCATATATTCACGCACCAAAAGAATCGAACCGGAGTATAGCCGCATTATTTCTGCGCATGCGTTATACTGGCCTTGTCACACATGGACGCCAAATTGATACTTACGGGATATAATTGATATAATGAAAATAGGTATTACGATTACGAATCCCAGTGAGTTTACTTTTTAACCCGGGTTGTTTTATCAGTAAGTCTAAAAGAAGGTACTCACGAAAAAGTGTTCCATAATAATAATATTTATAACACTGACAAAAAAAGGTACGGCATGGTCTGTAAGTCACTAGAAGTGTTGAAACCACAAATGTAAGAATAAAAAATTAATATTTGTAATGAAATTCGGTCACAAGAAAGAAGAAAATCTAATCAATTAATTAATTAACTAATCAATTAATTAATTAATTAACAAAATTTTATTCAAGTTTAAAGACTGGGATCACTGTGTTAGTTCTGGAAGTTGCTGTCTTATGCATAAATTTGTTTCAATGTACTAACGTAATATGAAATAATGTTCTATCTTGTACTCGTGACTGCGAAGAATTCGGTTTTTTTTTCTCTCGTCAATGTGTTATCAAGAAGTAAATTTCTTTGTTCGTATGTTTTACATGACGTAATATGAAATGAATCTCGTCAAACAGTATATAACTGATACTCACGAATTCTGTTATCAATACGAGAGTTTTAGGTGTTGTATGTCTACCTATTTGAATGTTGAGACATTGGTTGCCGAGTCTTAATTTATTCAACTGCTTTATTTACTTTTTCTAGTGTTATTATTACTATTCATCGATATCATTTTTTTGGAAATTTGAAAAATCTATAGTGATTATTTATCCAAATAGGAGGCACCTACCAGCCTTTACGTACGGTTTAAAAATAACTGGTGCGTCGTTGAGTTAGGTGTGTCCTTGTGATGGCTCCGCTGGCGGTACGATTTCACTCTGAACAGCCGTGAACATGCAGGGAAAAAAGTGTACCCGGGTTTCAATTTCATGTTTTCATGAATGATATTATGATGGCCCTTTGTGCAAAAAATGTCGTAAATTATGCCTTAAATGTTTGTTTTTTTTTGATTATATATGTTTTTATCCATGAAATTCAATATATACCACTACAATGCGTTTATTATCGGTTTTACACGGCCATTTTAACCGGTAAATGTGCTGATCGCGTAATGTGCGGAAATATGCTAATTTTACACTGAATTGTACAATCAAGATTTAATTTTTGCCAGGTTTTGTCACTGCACCAGTGAAAATTCATATTAAAGAAGTATTCCTTCATAGAGACTTGTGACAGATGTGTAACTTTTGTAAGTACACAATAACTGTATATTTGCTACTGCATTAAATTAAAAGCGGGAAGTCGTTACCTGCGTCTGCGGTAGACGACCATCAGGCTGTTTACCAATAAGCGTCTACCCATGAACCTCTGCATTATTAGCGTGTGTTGTTATTGTTTGATAGTTCCCGGCGTCCTTTGCGCGATTTTTTTACAATTTGTACGAGGTCTCGCAAAAGTGAGCGGGGTTTCTAAAATATGGGCGTTGTAATTTTTGTAACTCGATGTTCTAGTAACTCGATGCTCGTCATATAACTCGATGTCCGTAACTCGAACACTTCAGCATCTCTTTAAAATCTAAAGTGGAATTCAAAATCGAAATGAGTATTAAGAATGAAAATGTGAATTTATTTTCAAAGAACAGTTGAATTTTAATTTAAATCAATTAAAATATGGAACAAGTGATAATAATGAAAATACCCTCCGACGGAAGTGTACAATTATGTTGTGATATGCTTTCTCAATGTTATGACAGAAGGGTCAATCGCTTGCCACCCCTTGACGGCGTGACCATGATCGTTGCTGTATGGAGGAGTGATCATACTACAGAGCTACATTTTTTTCAGATTCCTCCGAATCTACGCTGTTTCTCACAAATCAACACAGTTTATATCAACCCATTTACGTTGTTCATAGCAATTGGTAAGTATTGTATTCACATATACATAATGTATGTCTGGTTTTTGCATGTATAACTAGTGTACGTATGAATCAACTATAGGAAGGGGCACTCTTAAAAGTTGTTATACGCACTTTATGCTTAACATTGATTACACTTTTGTGATTTTTTATTAGAATATCGAGTTACAACTGTTGGAATGGTTGTCAAATATGACTTCCATTCATTACCGAAATTATTTACCGTAAATTACGTCCCTGGGATTAATTTTCGCTAAAAAGGAATTTTGGATGTTTTTATATTTTATTCACTGAACTTTATTTTCAATGCTGAAAATAACATATTTTAGTTATGAGAAAATTAAAAATATTTTGTGGGCTAGCTCTTACGGTTATATCTTCGAACTTCATACACTTTTTAAATAGAATATAATAGAATGACATATGACTGTGACAGTAGAGAAAAATTTACTTTTTTTAAGAACAGCTACTTCGTCTCAGAGGGTTGTCGATGGAAGAGCGAATGTGGCGTAGTGTCTTTCATTTACTCGAGGACTCGATTCTGATTTTGAAATGTATTCGCATTTATCAAAATCACAACGATAAACACGATTTTCTAACAGAATTCAGAAGCGTTCAAAATATTTTCTGTTAAACTATGGGAATTGCAGCTAAACACTATCGCTTTCGGGAAACAATAAAGATCAAATAAACACAATAACCGCTCTGTGGCCTATAGGTGTACACTGTCAGTCTTCCATGTTTGCCCCCCATAGTACAGCCAACTTGAAGAAAACATACAATGGCAAATTGTCGGTGTGGTTGTAATCGATCCCCGCTGCAATCGTTATTAAATCTGTATTCTAAAGTTACATAGCGTAGCAGAGTAAATAACTTGTTTCATTCATCACGGAAATTGTCAAATTTTGCCGTATAATATTATATATATATTAGTAATAATATACGGCAAAATTTGACAATTTCATAGCAAAGAAACTCCACCATTTGCCAACAAAACCCAGCAATTTGACGTGACGGCAAAACACTGTTGTTTCACGGGAAATGTCCACAATATGTTAGACGACTCAATCCTGGTTTTCATTGTGACGGCAAAACTCTACCATTTAAACTCAAATTAATGATTTCATGACTTCATTTTCATGAAAAAACTTAATCATTACGCAATTTTTCGACTAAATAGTCGAGTTCTACAAACGAACACTACGGACTCAAAATGACACCTTGCCATTTACTGGAAGTAGGCAGCAAGAAACAAGATGGTTAACATTTGACGGTGGTTGTAAACGTGATTCATAAATTAAAGAGAATTTGATATTACCTATAAAGAAAGAAGTCTGTCGACTAATAGAAATAGCATCTATTTTCTCAAAAAGTTATTTAGTTAAAGGTTCGTGTACGTACAACAATGCGAATAGCTTTTTTTTTTTTTTTAGCAATTTGCACATTGTATTGATGTTTCGAAAGTCAATAGCGAACTTAATTACTGTAAAATACGTTTTGGGTGTTTTGTATGTAAAATATTGGAAAAAGTGTATATTCATTGGATTTTATTTTCTTCGGATCATCCCTTCAGCGAAAATAAAATATATTATTGCAGGTTAAAATGAGTGTATAAACGACACAATAAATCATTTTGTTGCAAAGCGTTGAGAATAGTTGTCCACGTGTGTATCACTAATATTTCAAACTCTTTCGCCACTCTTCTTTGCTTTGTTAATATTGTAAGTATTGCTTTAGTTTTTTTTTACTTTCATTGGGTATTATTGAGAACCAAATCAGAGATAGGAATGACGTCACATTGAAACGAGGAATAGAATGCTTAGCAATGATACTCTGGTTGGAATGGTGCTAATTCACAATACATTCACGTTTTGGGTTGATTGTTTGTTTGTTGCAAGAGGAAACTCGACTATTAATTTCGTTTCGGTTTCTGGCCATATGTTCGATCGGTCGATATACATGTTTGCCAAACCCTCAAAAAGTATCCAACGAAGCGGAAAGTGATAAATGTATCCTCAACTGACCATTTAAACCTCAGACCACTGAAATAGTTTAAACCTATGCATTCTCACGTCACATTGGATATACCCGATTTGTACGTGGATTTATGTAAATCACCAACTTGCGATTCAACTTCAAGTACATTTGAGACTGATATATATACAATGATTTAAACGTGACAGGGTTTTTAGATTTTGGTTTTAGAAAAATTTGAATAATACAAATTCAACATATATCAAGTCGTTCTATATATAATACACTATATCCGTGACTTAAAGCGGATATAGTCAATGAATTAAACACATTTCCCACCATATAAAGTATGGCCGTATGATTTATAGCTTACATGTCGGAAAATAATTAATTTTATTTAAGTTTAATAATAATTAATTTTAATAATAATATAGAGTTTTGCCCCGGTTTTACCATAAATTATATATTGTTTTTTTCATATGTGGACCGACGAAGACTATGTGTGGAAAGTACGATACTTCCCGTATATAAAACATATCTCTGCTAAGGAAGATGTGAAACGAAGAAAACAAAATTAGTTTGTTAGTTTTTATGAAAACGTTAAAACTTTCAAAGCAAAGTAGATAACACGTTAACATTTATTATATATATATATATATAATCACTTTCATAAAGGCAAAATGGTCCTGTGGATTCTGAAATTTCGAAAGCCTATCTTATAGAATCCTTGCCCCAGAGACTAAACCCAAATGTGATACTGTAATTACATTTATTCCATGATGCATAAATTAAGAAAGAACTCAAAAACTACATGTAAGTAGGGTTATTGAAGTCGGACAATTATCGTCTTTGCATCCGATTTTCTTTTTCGTTTCTAGCCTTACGAAAGGCTAATTAGTCCCCGTTCGGATGAAGGACTGACCTTTGCGCATGTCTAGCCATGCCCGCATATGCTTGGGACGATCCAGTTCAAACTTTACATATACCTCAAACATCATGTCAGCCATTTTCATCATTGCGGAACCGAATCTCATAATAGAACCTTGAGGCACATAATTTTATTTTTCGGATCAGATTGAAAATGGCTATCTAGCGACCATTTAGTTTAAAACAATGCACTTCCGGATCCATATTTCCGACATGCCTGGACAAGTTCAAGCTTTATACGTACATTAGACATTACATCTGTCATATACACATGCATTTGTATCATGGTCCAATTGAAGATGGACGAATGACAGTTATTTTAATGGTTTTCACCATGCCGGAACAGGATCCAAGTCGTGCATGGAATGAGGTTTCTAAGGTCTACTATAGTTCAGTGTTACATGTTCTTTTTCAACTTTAAACTATGCCCCCTGTCGGGCATGTAGACATCTGGTTGCAACCAACAACTCTCTTAGATACAATATAGTGTGTATATTTATACACTTGTGTCATGTGACCTGCACCTCTTATGTAGGTTAAAGGTGACAGACGCATCACACGAAACCTCTCAGTATACAACATATGATCAGGAACCAGTTTAATTGTCCGACGTTGGAATTCCCGCCAGAATTGATCGAGAAATCCCGTTAGAAAATGCCTGCCTAAATTTGTAAATTCTTTTGGTACGTTTATGTAGGCAAAAGATATTCGTGGAATTATCTGCGCCATTGAGCACTCATACTCAGCAAATGAGGTGCATCATGGGAATGACACAATGCGTGACAAGGCTGGGTCATAAATCCTTGAGAATAGTTTATGGTCGGATAGCTCGATTATATAAAATAAAATAATAAGTCTATGCATATTCTATGGCTAACAGTGTTGTATAAGATAAAACAAATAAATTCTTTAAATTCATTGTCGTTTAACACTCCTTCTGCGGTTGATTGTAACTGCGCCGTTCTCTAAAGATGTTTGTGGTTCCCGAAAAAAATACTCTGGCTTATGACAATGATAACAAAATCGCCTTTATTAAACAAAACGTGAACTACGACATCGGTTACTTCAACTATACGCTACGCACAACTTTTGACCATATTCCGTGGAAAAGTGGCTGTGAATCATATAATTCTAAATTGAAGTAATCTTTAGCGACCATTACCACAGTGTGAACACCGTCATATGAATACGGAGCTTATATCGGTACCTGAAGTGTCTTTCTAAGTTTCTTTGCAGAGTGGTTCCGAGCGCATTTTCTTTTAGTTGGTCGAGCCCAGTAAGAGGGTTTATGCTTGTTCCCAAGTGCCAAGTATGGTACTTTCTAGAGAACATATATTCACTATTAATGAAGATTTCTCAATATTGCGTTTCCAAAAAAAGTTACACAAGTAAAATATAAGTTAGGTTGTAGGATTGTAAAAAAATATTGTTAACCCAACTATATTGCGTAAAAGGATGTGGATGCGAAACTTGATTGCAAAAATAAATAAATAAATAAAAAACGGGCTCAACGCGGTCGCCCGGTTTTTCGCAATCAAGCAATTTAGATTTGTTTTATTTCAACAAAAACACGTAAAGACTCAGGCTGCATTCAAATCTAGCAGTGAAACCACCGCCATCTACCGAACCCGGATGTGGGACAAACAGGATGAAAAGCCATTATCTACATTTCTTCTCGTCATCAGTTTGAAACCCTTGCCTCGCACATTGTTGACGTTCAGGAGAAGTGCGCCATGTACGGTAGAATGGGGGTAACGTTTGTTTTCTGTTCCAGTGGATGACCACGTTCAACCCAATCCTTCGTAAACGTTATCTACTAGTATTACAGATGTAGTAGACGTTATTCGGGAATAACTTTACTTTTTCGTAAAGATGAATGGTTCATGACGAGATTGGTTACATTGTTTCGTAAAAATTCACCCTGAAGACATCTAAACGTTAAATATTAAACATACATTGTTTTGGAACTACTGTTGAGTAATTTTAATGTTGTTAATGTTTCCTGGGGTTTGGCGTAACAATAATACTAACGGTAGCTGCCTGTCGAACTATACAATGAAGTTAATTTTCTTTGAAGTACATGTATTACTGCTGTAAATAGTTCTCATCGTAATTCATCTGTTTTTAGCCCAAGTTGGATAGAACTACGTATATTAATTGTATATATGTGGAGATTTTGCCCACAAAAGGTCATGCACGCCACCATTAACGGCTTTGTATTAACAACAACGTTTCGATTGAGGTTTTATCAGTTTTTATCAAAAATACATATGTATAAATTCGATATTAGACGATCCCGTCTCCATACCATGTGTTTATCCTCCACAGCCTGAGGGACTGTGGTTTGCATTCTAGTGAATCCGTCGGCGAGGGCGCAATAATTCCAGGACTTATGTTCAATTGCCACTGTGCCTGACAACAATCACACATCGCACCCGAGGATAGTCCCCCATCCAATTTATATGGTTTATAATAAATTTGACCCACCAATTGTTATTTGACTGTGTTCATTTTAAAGTGAATAAAGTCAATAAAGTTAAAATATATCTTGTATGGCCTATGGTGGAAGTTCAAATATATTCATTAAAATATATCCAAACTAATAAGTACCATGCCGTATTCATTATTTTGGAACGATGTGATAGAACTCTATGACATCATCCTACCATAACATAATTTATACGTTTGTTCTTGGCAACCACGTTAATTTTTTGGTTAATGGTTACTTTACCATTCGAACGCCAAGCTCGACTTTAGTCACATTTCACAAAATAAACTTGTGTAATGTTCACCACATGAATATTTTTAATGATGATCACGACCTGTAACCAATTGAAAAATATGTAAATTTAAACAAGGAAATTATTTAATTAACAGGGAAAAATTCTTGAGAATAACATGTCAAATAATCTTGTCGATGCTATTACAATTGAGCTACAAGGACACTGTCCCACACTTTAAAAAAACTACAAAAACAAATCAGAATAGTATTGTGGGAACCTCGCTGACCCGGGAGTCGATCAATTCGCGATAAACTATGACGCAACGTTACAAAGGTAGAAAACAAAAGTAAATACATTGCCAACAGTAGGGGCGCTATAATTGTAAAATTCCCTTCAAAATCACGGTTCCAATCGTGTTCAAGTCAGACAAATCCAGGCAACGTGTTAATTTATAGTCTACCGTTTCAACGATGAGTAAGATTAATTAGTTGTTCTACTCAGATCATGTGGAGTATATGATTCTGCATATTTCTTGGTTTATTGTGTTTTTCATGTGGTTGACTTCTCAGTTGTCGCAGTTTGAGCTGATCAAGAACTGAAGTCAAACTAAAAATCGAGTTAGTCCATATTAATCTCGACAATGTCAAAGTCAAGTATATCCATATTCTTTTATGACTATTTAAAAAGTCTGTTTGTCTCGGTTCACGGTCTCGCAGACCTACAGTGAGTTTCAGAAAGGCATCAATGTACGTTTTTCATGGAAATATATGAAATATTTACAAAAACATACCATGGAAGAACTTGTGCTTTATTTAAAGCGGGGGAGTCGTCACCTGTGCATGCGTCAGATGGCCATAGCGTGTCATTATTTACAAACAAGCGTCTACCCATGAGCCTTTGCCTTTTTAGCGTATGTTGTTTTCGTCGCTTAGGACTCAATTCCCGCGCGTGCGCAGGTGACGACCCTCCCGCTTTAACTCAAAATAAGATGCTTCCATGAAATAAAGTTATTATAATTATTATTTCATTATTAGCTATAGAAGCTAATTTGTAATAATAATAACTTTTTTTTTACTCTAATCAAAGGACACAGTACACAATTCAATTCAATAGTTGTTAATTTTTTACTCTTTGGTGTAGTGTTGAATTTTTGAACAACATGATCATTGTAAAAATGTGGGAGGTGTGGTTCATAAATGGACAGCTGTGTATGTTTGTCAGTCAAGCAATCATGATGAGAAGGCCTCATTCTGTTTTTAGACTGAATCCACGCTCACATGGCATTCTTGATTTGGGCAATACCAGCTAATATAGCAAAGTCAGGATATATTTCCCAATATTTTTGACGCAGTAAAAACAGGCTTCCTCAAATGTGTGCATTCTGAGTCATAACAGAGGCGCAGTCTGATCTGAGATTTGTAACTCAATTTGTCACTTTTAAGCTGAGTAAATATTGCTGTCAGTTTCTCTGTATTGTAATATTTTCCAAGAAAATATTCTTAGCCGTCTTGTCTTTAATGTTTAACCGTTCAGGCTTGTGATTGTATTTTTTTCCATCTTGGTGACATTAAGTGCCAAAAATTTGATTGCTCTCCACTCCTGACACATATTTCATAGTAATTTGTGTCTGCTTCACTTATGCATCTTCACTTTCCTGCACATGACGATACACTCGACATTGCTTCATGACCTGAACTCATCAAACTGTTAACATTCATGTGCATTATCGTGACCTCTGATGCTATATAGAAGGCCAGTAAATTAAAGTTGAAGATTAGAAGAAGTCAAACGAAATGTGGGTGTAATAGCCATCCTGGAACAAAAACAACAGTAAATTTAGTGTGACTGTATGAATAAAAAAATATACCTGAGAACTTATTTTCTTCAAACTGTAACATTTGCTGCTGAAGAAATACATGTTACATTGTCTTTCTGTCATGGCCAGGATAGTGTGGGGCTACTCTCTACAAAAAGCAGGAATAACCTATCTCTATACACACCCTCTATACTTGGGCTAAGTAGACATGATTCCACTTTGTTTCTCAATTTACCAACCCTCTGTTTAACCTTATTTCATTGAACTGATAATACATCAGTCGCGAAATCTGTTATTGAAAATGTTCTATCCTTTTTAAATATCCTTTTATTTATTGTATTTCTATAGTACATGGCCTTGATGCTCAATAATGAGATAAATTAGCAAATGAACAACAGCAATACAAAAATTCACTGATATTGATAATGCTATAATATAATATTCTATAAGGTACCTTGAGATTATTATACTGTAAAATACTTCTGTCCACACTATCAATTCAACCATCTAATTATTTTGGAGAATTTTGCAACTAGATTCTAGATTCTGTTTTTATTTCTCTAAAAGTTTGTTAACCTCAGATTTTTATTCTTGGACCAATGGTTTGACTCCAATTTAATATGCTTTCATATACATCAATCTAAATGCTATGATGCATAATTGAATATTTTATAATAAGAATAATTTAATTCAAGATGGCCAAATTGTGGTGATTTTAATGTTAAAATCAAGCATTTCTGGATCTGGATCTTTGTCATACATAGACAGATTTTGTTCAAACTTGGTATGTACCTTGAACTTCATGGAAAATTGATGCACGTCATTGTGTGATTGGTCAAATCAGATTCAAAATGGCCGACTGTTTTACTGGATGCAGTACTTGTGCCATATCCATTGTTCATTTTCAAACTTCATATATTTCCTAAACTTGAGAACTCATGATGCAACTACTTGTTTATTTTGGTTTGGATTTTATTAGTACCATCCATTGCAAGTACTTTAGCCAACATGAAAATGACTCAGCTAACTCTTGTTTAATGAAGCAATCATCACTTTTAAAGATAAAAACCAGCTTTTAACAACTTTCATGATTATAACAGATGACATTTTTTTATCTATTCACAAAATAAATCTGGGCAATGTATGCTGTCTAATGTTTTTGAATCACTGATTTTTAGGATAAAACTTGTACTAATAAAAATATGAAATGCAGTCTGATATTAACCAGTGTGATAAACACATACTAATGGTGAATGTAATTGCTACTTATTCGGTAAGCGTTCCTCCAGATATTCTCACATATTTCTGTCTTCGCTTGCAGTGATAATGGAGTTCCAGGGCTTCACAGATATTAATATAATGAAGACAAAACGAATGAATTATTATAGAAACGAAGTACTCTGGGGTCCAGCTGTTGAGCGTACTTGGGAACAGCGACCTAGGCAATTTACCTGCACTAGATGATATATTCACCGCTTCCGTGGGCCGCCACCAGAACCAACTCACCGTATCGAAGGACTTGGAAAGAAACTTGATTATTTTTGGTAAATTTTCGACCCAAGACTTATTGTGTTCATGACTCAACAAACAAATCGCTATGCAAAAAAGAGACGCCGACAAAGGCCTCGTGAATCACTGTACCTGAAATGAAAGCATTTTTAGAAATATTACTAATATTCGGATGCGTGGCACAACCAAAGATTTACCTTTATTGGGCAACCTCAGGAATTTTTGGTCATGAGACAAGTTTCGGCTTCTGTTACGTTATTTTAACTACAGTAATCAGCCTTATTGTTCACCCAGCACGTCGCAATATTCAAACCAGAAAAAAGCAAGACAAAATGTTGAAACTTCACACTGTGATAGACAGGATCAATGCTAACAGTAGGAAAATGCGCAACTCTACTTTTGAGTTACGTATTGATGAAGGGATAATTCCGCACAAAAGACGGAGCGAGAATGTCGCATATAATACCCCAAAGCTTCACAAATATGGAATTTGTGTATATATGCTGAGTGAGCCGGCGACAGGATATGTGTTCAACGACAAATTTTACCAGCACGATGACGGTGATATGCATCCTTTGGATTATCGTAATCCCGCAGTATTTTTGGGCAATAAACCTGGAAAAGTAGTAAATCGAGTGATGGCACCATTCCTCAGTCTTGGGCAACAATCTCCTGATGGATTCTTATTTTACAAGTGTATCATTATTTGACCATCTCTATTACACTGATACTATTGCTACAGGTATTTGTAAAAACAATGATGCCTGGTTTGCCACCATGTATGGTGGATCCTCGCAAAACACCACCTCATAAGGCAAAAAAAAAGTGTTTTGTTGCCCTCAGCGACCGACCGAACAATATGAAATATCGGGTCGCGTTTTTTTCCATATACCTCCGCTATTTACGATACCCTTAGTTTTCACGAGTTTAAAAAAAAATCGACCGACCGACCCAATTTTTCAATTTTCCAACTTGAGGGCAACATAAGTTGTTGTTTTTTTTGCCTAATGTACCTCATGATCAAAACACGCAATGGCCAAAAAGAAGTTACACCGAAATCAGGATGATAATTTGCTAATTACTGCACTGAAAAATATTTCAAAGCAGTTGATTTGAGTGATCAAATGATGTTGTACAATCACCCATTGTTATAAATGTGACGCAGATTTAATTGGTGCAGTTAAAGCAACTAGCTTGTTCCTTGAAACGATGTGCGTTATTGGTATTGTAAAATCATTAATATTCACTGGGTTACAGCAAGTCTCAAAAGGATTGGGGCAGCCAATTTGCAAACTCGCTAGCGTATTGGATAACTGCTTTGGTCATACTTTAGTTGGATGGCGATTTCGCTTTCAAATATTCCAGGGAAAGTGTTCTATTTTCTTCGGGTAATGAGGTGTTCGTATACAAAGGAATTGTCCACGCAAAAACTATGAATGAAGTCATTTTATTAGCGGATGGTTTAATGTTACCCAAACGAATCATGTGGATGTGAAAATTTATTTTCTCCCTGATTTGTAGGAAACTGTTTCTCAACTAGTCTCTTTATATAGTTTCAATCAGTGTTCAAGATGGCTACCTACATATAGTAAATATCGGCGGATTAATCGCATTTATCATATTATCACGTGTATTTCCCGAATGCAGGCTTATTGTAATCGAAGAAACGAAACGAAACAGTACGAAACGGGATGACAAACATAATAAAAAATAAACTGCAATCCGAGAAAATAGGTTTTATATGCACAATATTTACAAAATATTTGCCGAAAATAACAATATTTTAATTAGTAAATGGCTCGCTTCGGTAAATAAAGATAATCAGATATCTGTAATCAGCTAACTGTTGATTAGCTTTCGCTATGAGACAGTTCTTAGCATGACACATCGACACACTACGACAAGTCGCTACAGTGTGAAGAAAATGTTTTGCAATTGAATGTAAAAAATCACATGTCTCGACACTGAAAAGATATACACATGTAGCAAGGTTTTTTTCAACAATAATAATTAGAATCTCATGTTATGGTACACACATGAGGGAAAAACTGCAAGTGCAAAGTATGTAGGAAATCCTTTGCATGACATTAACAGAGACAAAGACATATGAAATTGAATGCTGCCATCAAACAATTTCAGTGTGAGGTCAGCAAAAAAGAATTCACAAATAGCTTCTCATTCAAGTAGCATTCCACGATCCACACTGTCAAGAAATCGTTTACTTGCACATATTGTGAAAAGCGCTTCGTTCAAGTGAAAAAGGGGATGTCAAAAAGCACATCATGTAATGGATCTTGTTACACATGATGTGACAACAAAATAATGTATTGCTTATTTTTACATGATTCATCATGAAGATCAAATGTCTGTTTTCATTGTTGTCGTGAACATTTTTATAGTGGTTAAAATAACTATTTCTTTCAAACTTGGTCAAGTTCAATTTTGGTGTAAATAGCAAGTGCAGTTTTCAAGGTATGTCGTAAAATTCGGCTGAAATAAAACATTTGTTAGTTGTAGAAATAATTTGACAGATTGAAGACATTTATATTACTTATAATGAAAGCCAGATTGTGTAAAAATGGATAGTTTTGCGATTTTGACACGGAAAATGCCTTTGCTTCATTATTTGCTGAGGGACGGCCGCTTAGGTATGTGCACTGTAACTTGCAGCACATGAACTTGAAAGTGTTAGGTAATCAAACAAAAAATAACGTTGTACTAAAGTACATAAAGTACGTCCAAAGTCTTCACTTTTTCATAGCATAAAAACGATTTGCTCCCTCGCTTATTGTGACACTCTCAAATCGACTGATTTCCATTCCCCTCAAAAGTCAACAATGGTTTAGTCCTTTATTTTACACTATGAAACAGTTTGTATGCTTCACATGTTTTTTTGCCTTTAATTTCGTTTCGTTGGTTGGTACTGTCGTCCCTGGAATCTTGCCCATAACGTTTTGGTTTCAATTTATGCAGCTTTCATTTTTTCTAACTAACAAATCAAATCAATAGCAAACAATGTTTTTGACCTTTGTCGCCATTTTGATTTTTCGACTCTTTTTACGGTTCAGTCTGCCTGTCACAGACTTCTTATTTTAAATGGTTCTGACATTAACAGTTTTGTATTCACGTAGCTTTTGGGGGTAAAAACCCTGCGTCAGACCAAAAACAAACAAACGAAGGATCGCCATTGACCAATCAGAATGCCGGAACTTTTTACAATACTACAGTATTTACCTGTCTCTAGTGTTTGGCGCGCCGTGACACTTGAGGCGGGAACCAGCCAATTACATTTCATGCTGCTCATTGGCATTCTATGCATCATCATTTAAAACTAAAAATGGAGTTAAGCAAGGTTGCCCTCTGAGTCCAACCCTGTTCAACATCTTCATAAATGACTTTATCACAGGACTCACAGAAATTGAAACAAATGCACCAGAACTGGATAATAAAACTATCAATAGCCTATTGTACGCCGATGACATTGCACTACTATCAAAATCATATGAAGGTTTACAAACTGCAATAGACTTTGTAAACAAGTAAACACAAACAAAACGCAAGTGATTATATTCAGGAATTCGGGATGCAAACCAGATACAAGGCGATTTACATGTGGCAATGAAGAAATAAAAACTACAGGATTATACACATATCTTGGAGTAACATTTAAGGCCAATGGATCAATAAACTCTACTGCAGACAGACTGGCAGACAAGACCTACAAAGCTGCAAGGATTCAGTCACACATATATCCAACAAACATGAACATTATAAGGATAAAGGAAAAACTCCTAAATGTAACACAACTACCCATATTAACATATGCAGGTGAGATATGGGGCATTTTCCATAATCAGACTAATTGGCACAAAACAGCAACAGAAAAATATCATCTACGCTTTTGTCGCCAAATTCTTAACATTGGCAATAGAGCGAGCAAAATTGGATGCAGAATGGAACTGGGAAGAGAGCCACTGATAAGCAGAATATACTGCTCAGCAATTAACTATTACAAACACCTCAAAGCGATAGACAATGACAATTTAGCTTTTATGCTATAAAAGACATGGAAAACAATACTTACACAGGAGCATGATTGACTACCTTAGAACGAAACTTGAAACTTTACAACAAAAACAATGTCACAGATTTCACAAAACAAAAACTAAATAATTCAATTAGACAATATTACATTAACAAATGGAATATAGACAACAAAAGGGAAAGTGCCAAATTACGCACATACAGGACATTCAAAGACTCCTTGGAACAAGAAGAATACATAAAAGTGATGAACAACCCACAACATGTCAAAACAATAGCTCAATTTAGATTAAGTTGCCATAAACTTGCCATCGAAAAATGTCGTTATACAAAACCAAAAACACCAGTGGAAGACAGGTTATGCTCCCATTGTAACGAAGTTGAAAATGAGGAACATCATTTAATACATTGTAAATTGTACACAAAACAAAGAGACGCAATGTTTCACACTATCAACAGTGTAAATGAAAATTTCCTGAATTTGGATAAAGAAAAAAAAATTAAACATATCTTACAATCAACTTTATTACATTTTAAAAACACCAAATTAGAAATGTAAAATTTTCTACACGGTTGTAAAAGCTGTTACCTATCTATCTATCTATCACTAAAACGTGATAACAACTATAGAGGGCGGGCAGAACGGACCAGTCGTGTAATTTCGTGTCAACGCGAGAGTTTCTACAAACTCGTTTAAAGGAATTATGGTATAAAACAATAAAATTGCTACGACTAGCGCACAACTGGGCCAGTCGAGATATACATGTGCAATTTGATCAGCAAAAAAAAACGAAGTCATTAACACATCCATCTCTAGAGGGCGATGTAAACTTCCGTTTCGAAGCTCGCCTGCTTTACCGACGTCTCGTTTGTTTTGTTTTGTTTTGTTTTGTCTTCATATACATTGGTTCAAATCTCGCATCCAAGTCGTCACAGTCGTAAGTATATTATCTACATGTGTTATTAGTGATGCGGTATTATTGCGAAGAAATAGTCTTCAGTCAAAATCTTCAATGCACACGGTCGTCTTTTGGTGGCTCCAAGGCACAGTCACTTGGGGGCTGAAAATCAATAAATACTAATTTTAAAAAAAAATCATCCGCTATACGTATATAAATAAACAAGTTGTGAAACACGGCACCTAGTAAATCGACACCCTGTCGGTTTCAAATGTCGATTTCTTACCTTAAAATGCGAAACAAAAAGTGCAGAGGGGATCAGGTGTTACGTTAATAACCATTGTTCATAATCGCTAACTTGGTTTTATTCAAAACTGCACAAATCGCGCGTTTTCTGGTGATATCCGACAATTTCATGATCGAAAATGGCCAGCAGCCAGAATCAAGGGGGATTCGCACAGAGTTCTGGGTAAATCAAGTGCGCATACTCCTTTTCAGCCAATCAGGCGTGCCGTAACAGCGAGTATTTCCTTGATTTACCCAGAGCTCTGTGCGAATCCCCCTTGATTCTGGCTGCTGGCCATTTTCGTTCGTGAAATCGTCGGATAATTTTTTGAAGTATCCATGTCCTTGTACATGTGTTTTACATTGCCTGCCACTTACTATCGGTACATACAGTATAATCTCACCACAGTGTTGTTGTTTTTTTCACATGATGCCGGCGTGATATATTTATTTATTTATTTATTTATTAGCACTTACTCACTCCCCGGAGAGAGTGGCAATGGTTACAGATAATAGTAAAAGAATACAACACCAATACACTAATAAGGAAGTAATAAAAACAAAAAAAATAAACTAAACTAACAGTGCAGTGAACTGTTCTTCAGGAGGCAGGTTGTGAAAGGAGTCAATCACATCAGTCGCTGTATCAAACAGAATTTGGGACACTCCACCATAAAATGAAATTCATTTTCAATGGTATCTTGGTTACACCTATTTACATATTTATTATCTCTCCTATAATAATTTAAAATAATCAACTTTTGGTTCTATCAGCATTACCATGTGATACTCATGATTGGGTGGTGGTATTCTTGACCCATCGAGTCAAAGGACTAATACGTGACAAACATATGCCGGGTCTGTGTTTTTTACCAAAGTGATGGAGTGATAAAAAATAATCACTTCAATAAATAACAACATTCCATCAAACAATTGCGTGGTTGATTCTTTGAAAGAGAGTGTTTTTGTAGTGAATAAGATCATGAAACATAGTCCTGGCTGAAATGTTTCATATGCGTTTCATAAAACCTTTTATATTGCTACAATAAGTTATGTACATCACATCACATAACATCACATTTGATGCATGCTGGGTGAAAAGAAGGGAATTCCGATTGAGGTGGCAGCACAGAAAGCATGATTTTGCATGGTGTTTAAAAAAAAACACCTCGTTGCCTACTTCGATCACAGTCCCTCAAGGGACTGTGCTTCGAGGAACTTTCTAAAATAATCATTTATTTTTGTTTTTAATTAACCAGCGATTCAAAATGTGTGCACTTTGTCACCGAAAAGTAAGATATCTCAATGGCAGCAGTAAATACCTGTATTTTACCGGAATACCATCAGCTGACAATGTTATGTTGGTTGTAGCCACACCCCAAACACTGGTGGCGTTCTCACTTTAGTCCCTCTTATTTGGGTTTTCACCACTGCCAAATCGTATTTGCATATTGAAGTACAGAATGTAATCAAAGCCATTCAAATTCTCTGAGTCTCCCAGTAACTTTGAAATATTTTTTTTTTCATTCTTGTATATGAACTTTCAGTATTCGATATCACATGCATTTTTCCCTTCATCTAAATCTCACGATTTCACAAGTTAGTGTATGTTTTGATAAAATAAAACTTTGACTCGCGAAAGCAGGTTTACTTTAGCCAAACAACACACATACATGTATGAACATGAATGTACCTCCACTTTGAAAAATAGGTCTCGCACAAAAGTGACATGTATACACAACTATAGACACTTTCAGTTGCATTATTTCATATTTATGAACATCACCATATTTATTTTGTAAAAAGTCATTAAAGTTATGCGCATACATGTAAATTCTTTATTTGAACAAAATGTTGTGAAATACCACTTTTTTATGCAAATTACTAAACATATTCAAATACTGTGTAGCTGTGGTTACTGCTAGAATGAGTGGAACGGAAATGAGTGCACCGCCAGTGTTAGGAGTATGGGTCGTACCATTACCGCTGACTCTAGTTTTGACACCCTGATAGGACTGTGGTTTTGA
Source organism: Saccoglossus kowalevskii (assembly GCF_978046115.1). Classification (NCBI taxonomy): domain Eukaryota; kingdom Metazoa; phylum Hemichordata; class Enteropneusta; family Harrimaniidae; genus Saccoglossus; species Saccoglossus kowalevskii. The sequence goes on along the minus strand of NC_140649.1, from coordinate 32,916,008 downwards.
GATGCTTTCGCAGAAACTTCACACATACATGTACATCAATTTGTTTCACGTCCTGATTCACAATGGCTGAATGGCGGCCATTTTTGTGCTAATATTAAGCATTTCTGGCATTTATGGATGGATTTTGTTCAAACTTGGTACATATATTAGACATTATGGGCTACGGATGCACATCATTTTATTTTTCGGATCGAATTTAAAATGGCTGACTGGTGACCATTTTGTTTAAATGAATGCGCTTCTAGAGCCATGTCTCTGTCTGACAATAGTCCTGGTCGAAAGCGTTTCCGTGGTGGGCGCTAATTTTGAGTGGCGGTCAGGCCGACCAGCGTGGCAAGATCCCTGATAGCTGTGTATTTTGCACTTTATTTTTGTAATACAATTCACACTCAGGATAAACAATGAAAAAATCACTGTGGCGGTCTTACTAATCATCCCCACGCAAATTGAATGCTGTAGAAAACACTGGTGTTAACCCGATGCTAGCTTTGAATTAACCTGATGTTAGCCTGTCACTAATGCGTGATAACCCAATGCATTAACCTGATGTTATCCTGTCACTAATGTGTGTTAACCCAATGCTACCTTTGTATTAACCTGATGTTAGCCTGTCACTAATGTGTTAACCCAATGCTAGCTTTGTATTAACCCGTTGTTAGCCTGTCACTAATGTGTGTTAACCCAATGCTAGCTTTGCATTAACCTGATGTTAGCCTGTCACTAATGTGTGTTAACCCAATGCTACCTTTGTATTAACCTGATGTTAGCCTGTCACTAATGTGTGTTAACCCAATGCTAGCTTTGTATTAACCTGATGTTATCCTGTCACTAATGTGTGTTAACCCAATGCTAGCTTTGTATTAACCTGATGTTATCCTGTCACTAATGTGTGTTAACCCAATGCTAGCTTTGCATTAACCTGATGTTAGCCTGTCACTAATGTGTGTTAACCCAATGCTAGCTTTGCATTAACCTGATGTTATCCTGTCACTAATGTGTGTTAACCCAATGCTACCTTTGTATTTACCTGATGTTAGCCTGTCACTAATGTGTGTTAACCCAATGCTAGCTTTGTATTAACCTGATGTTAGCCTGTCACTAATATGTGTTAACCCAATGCTAGCTTTGTATTAACCTGATGTTAGCTTGTCATTAATGTGTGTTAACCCAATGCTAGCTTTGCATTAACCTGATGTTAGCCTGTCACTAATGCGTGATAACCCAATGCATTAACCTGATGTTATCCTATCACTAATGTGTGTTAACCCAATGCTAGCTTTGTATTAACCTGATGTTAGCCTGTCACTAATGTGTGTTAACCCAATGCTAGCTTTGTATTAACCTGATGTTAGCTTGTCATTAATGTGTGTTAACCCAATGCTAGCTTTGTATTAACCTGATGTTAGCTTGTCATTAATGTGTGTTAACCCAATGCTAGCTTTGTATTAACCTGATGTTAGCCTGTCACTAATGCGTGATAACCCAATGCATTAACCTGATGTTAGCTTGTCACTAATGTGTGTTAACCCAATGCTAGCTTTGCATTAACCTGATGTTAGCCTGTCACTAATGTGTGTTAACCCAATGCTAGCTTTGTATTAACCTGATGTTAGCTTGTCATTAATGTGTGTTAACCCAATGCTAGCTTTGTATTAACCTGATGTTAGCCTGTCACTAATGTGTGTTAACCCAATGCTAGCTTTGTATTAACCTGATGTTAGCCTGTCACTAATGTATGTTAACCCAATGCTAGCTTTGCATTAACCTGATGTTAGCTTGTCACTAATGTGTGTTAACCCAATGCTAGCTTTGTATTAACCTGATGTTATCCTGTCACTAATGTGTGTTAACCCAATGCTAGCTTTGTATTAACCTGATGTTAGCCTGTCACTAATGTGTGTTAACCCAATGCTAGCTTTGTATTAACCTGATGTTAGCTTGTCATTAATGTGTGTTAACCCAATGCTAGCTTTGCATTAACCTGATGTTAGCCTGTCACTAATGTGTGTTAACCCAATGCTAGCTTTGTATTAACCTGATGTTAGCTTGTCACTAATGTGTGTTAACCCAATGCTAGCTTTGCATTAACCTGATGTTAGCCTGTCACTAATGTGTGTTAACCCAATGCTAGCTTTGTATTAACCTGATGTTAGCTTGTCATTAATGTGTGTTAACCCAATGCTAGCTTTGTATTAACCTGATGTTAGCCTGTCACTAATGTGTGTTAACCCAATGCTAGCTTTGTATTAACCTGATGTTAGCCTGTCACTAATGTGTGTTAACCCAATGCTAGCTTTGTATTAACCTGATGTTAGCCTGTCACTAATGTGTGTTAACCCAATGCTAGCTTTGTATTAACCTGATGTTAGCCTGTCACTAATGTGTGTTAACCCAATGCTAGCTTTGTATTAACCTGATGTTAGCCTGTCACTAATGTGTGTTAACCCAATGCTAGCTTTGCATTAACCTGATGTTAGCCTGTCACTAATGTGTGTTAACCCAATGCTAGCTTTGTATTAACCCGTTGTTAGCCTGTCACTAATGTGTGTTAACCCAATGCTAGTTTTGCATTAACCTGATGTTAGCCTGTCACTAATGTGTGTTAACCCAATGCTAGCTTTGTATTAACCCGTTGTTAGCCTGTCACTAATGTGTGTTAACCCAATGCTAGTTTTGCATTAACCTGATGTTAGCCTGTCACTAATGTGTGTTAACCCAATGCTAGCTTTGTATTAACCCGTTGTTAGCCTGTCACTAATGTGTGTTAACCCAATGCTAGCTTTGTATTAATCTGAAGTTAGCCTGTCATTAATGTGTGTTAACCCAATGCTAGCTTTGCATTAACCTGATATTAGCTTGTCACTAATGTGTGTTAACCCAATGCTAGCTTTGTATTAACCTGGTGTTAGCCTGTCACTATTGTGTTAACCCAGTGCTAGCTTTGTATTGACCTGATGTTAGCCTGTCACTAATGTGTGTTAACCCAATGCTAGCTTTGTATTAACCTGATGTTAGCCTGTCACTAATGTGTGTTAACCCAGTGCTAGCTTTGTATTAACCTGATGTTAGCCTGTCACTAATATGTGTTAACCCAATGCTAGCTTTGTATTAACCTGATGTTAGCCTGTCACTATTGTGTTAACCCAGTGCTAGCTTTGTATTGACCTGATGTTAGCCTGTCACTAATGTGTGTTAACCCAATGCTAGCTTTGCATTAACCTGATATTATTAGCTTGTCACTAATGTGTGTTAACCCAATGCTAGATTTGTATTAACCTGATGTTAGCCTGTCACTAATGTGTGTTAACCCAATGCTAGCTTTGTATTAACCTGATGTTAGCCTGTCACTATTGTGTTAACCCAGTGCTAGCTTTGTATTGACCTGATGTTAGCCTGTCACTAATGTGTTAACCCAATGCTAGCTTTGCATTAACCTGATATTAGCTTGTCACTAATGTGTGTTAACCCAATGCTAGCTTTGTATTAACCTGATGTTAGCCTGTCTCTAATGTGTTAACCCAATGCTAGCTTTGTATTAACCTGATGTTAGTCTGTCACTAATGTGTGTTAACCCAATGCTACCTTTGTATTAACCTGATGTTAGCCTGTCACTAATGTGTTAACCCAATGCTAGCTTTGTATTAACCTGATGTTAGCCTGTCACTAATGTGTGTTAACCCAATGCTAGCTTTGCATTAACCTGATGTTAGCCTGTCACTAATGTGTGTTAACCCAATGCTACCTTTGTATTAACCTGATGTTAGCCTGTCACTAATGTGTTAACCCAATGCTAGCTTTGTATTAACCTGATGTTAGCCTGTCACTAATGTGTGTTAACCCAATGCTAGCTTTGTATTAACCTGATGTTAGCCTGTCACTAATGTGTGTTAACCCAATGCTAGCTTTGTATTAACCTGATGTTAGCCTGTCACTATTGTGTTAACCCAGTGCTAGCTTTGTATTGACCTGATGTTAGCTTATCACTAATGTGTGTTAACCCAATGCTAGCTTTGCATTAACCTGATATTAGCTTGTCACTAATGTGTGTTAACCCAATGCTAGCTTTGTATTAACCTGATGTTAGCCTGTCACTAATGTGTTAACCCAATGCTACCTTTGTATTAACCTGATGTTAGTCTGTCACTAATGTGTGTTAACCCAATGCTACCTTTGTATTAACCTGATGTTAGCCTGTCACTAATGTGTTAACCCAATGCTAGCTTTGTATTAACCTGATGTTAGCCTGTCACTAATGTGTGTTAACCCAATGCTAGCTTTGCATTAACCTGATGTTAGCCTGTCACTAATGTGTGTTAACCCAATGCTAGCTTTGCATTAACCTGATATTAGCTTGTCACTAATGTGTGTTAACCCAATGCTACCTTTGTATTAACCTGATGTTAGCCTGTCACTAATGTGTTAACCCAATGCTAGCTTTGTATTAACCTGATGTTAGCCTGTCACTAATGTGTGTTAACCCAATGCTAGCTTTGTATTAACCTGATGTTAGCCTGTCACTAATGTGTGTTAACCCAGTGCTAGCTTTGTATTAACCTGATGTTAGCCTGTCACTAATGTGTGTTAACTCAATGCTACCTTTGTATTAACCTGATGTTAGCCTGTCACTAATGTGTTAACCCAATGCTAGCTTTGTATTGACCTGATGTTAGCCTGTCACTAATGTGTGTTAACCCAGTGCTAGCTTTGTATTAACCTGATGTTAGCCTGTCACTAATGTGTGTTAACTCAATGCTACCTTTGTATTAACCTGAAGTTAGCCTGTCACTAATGTGTTAACCCAATGCTAGCTTTGTATTAACCTGATGTTAGCCTGTCACTAATGTGTGTTTTCCCAGTGCTAGCTTTGTATTAACCTGATGTTAGCCTGTCACTAATGTGTGTTAACCCAATGCTACCTTTGTATTAACCTGATGTTAGCCTGTAACTAATGTGTTAACCCAATGCTAGCTTTGTATTGACCTGATGTTAGCCTGTCACTAATGTGTGTTAACCCAATGCTAGCTTTGCATTAACCTGATATTAGCTTGTCACTAATGTGTGTTAACCCAATGCTAGCTTTGTATTAACCTGATGTTAGCCTGTCACTATTGTGTTAACCCAATGCTAGCTTTGTATTAACCTGATGTTAGCCTGTCACTAATGTGTTAACCCAATGCTAGCTTTGCATTAATCTGATGTTAGCCTGTCACTAATGTGTGTTAACCCAATGCTAGCTTTGTATTTACCTGATGTTAGCCTGTCACTAATGTGTGTTAACCCAATGCTAGCTTTGTATTAACCTGATGTTAGCCTGTCACTAATGTGTGTTAACCCAATGCTACCTTTGTATTAACCTGATGTTAGCCTGTCACTAATGTGTTAACCCAATGCTAGCTTTGTATTGACCTGATGTTAGCCTGTCACTAATGTGTGTTAACCCAATGCTAGCTTTGTATTAACCTGATGTTAGCCTGTCACTAATGTGTGTTAACCCAATGCTAGCTTTGTATTAACCTGATGTTAGCCTGTCACTAATGTGTGTTAACCCAATGCTAGCTTTGTATTAACCTGATGTTAGCCTGTCACTAATGTGTGTTAACCCAATGCTAGCTTTGTATTAACCTGATGTTAGCCTGTCACTAATGTGTGTTAACCCAATGCTAGCTTTGCATTCAACTGATGTTAGCCTGTCACTAATGTGTGTTAACCCAATGCTAGCTTTGCATTCAACTGATGTTAGCCTGTCACTAATGTGTGTTAACCCAATGCTAGCTTTGTATTAACCTGATGTTAGCCTGTCACTAATGTGTGTTAACCCAATGCTAGCTTTGCATTCAACTGATGTTAGCCTGTCACTAATGTGTGTTAACCCAATGCTAGCTTTGCATTCAACTGATGTTAGCCTGTCACTAATGTGTGTTAACCCAATGCTAGCTTTGTATTAACCTGATGTTATCCTGTCACTAATGTGTGTTAACCCAATGCTCGCTTTGTATTAACCTGATGTTAGCCTGTCACTAATGTGTTAACCCAATGCTAGCTTTGTATTGACCTGATGTTAGCCTGTCACTAATGTGTGTTAACCCAATGCTAGCTTTGTATTAACCTGATGTTAGCCTGTCACTAATGTGTTAACCCAATGCTAGCTTTGTATTGACCTGATGTTAGCCTGTCACTAATGTGTGTTAACCCAATGCTAGCTTTGTATTAACCTGATGTTAGCCTGTCACTAATGTGTGTTAACCCAATGCTAGCTTTGTATTAACCTGATGTTAGCCTGTCACTAATGTGTGTTAACCCAATGCTAGCTTTGTATTGACCTGATGTTAGCCTGTCACTAATGTGTGTTAACCCAATGCTAGCTTTGTATTAACCTGATGTTAGCCTGTCACTAATGTGTGTTAACCCAATGCTCGCTTTGTATTAACCTGATGTTAGCCTGTCACTAATGTGTTAACCCAATGCTCGCTTTGTATTAACCTGATGTTAGCCTGTCACTAATGTGTTAACCCAATGCTAGCTTTGTATTAACCTGATGTTAGCCTGTCACTAATGTGTGTTAACCCAATGCTCGCTTTGTATTAACCTGATGTTAGCCTGTCACTAATGTGTTAACCCAATGCTCGCTTTGTATTAACCTGATGTTAGCCTGTCACTAATGTGTTAACCCAATGCTCGCTTTGTATTAACCTGATGTTAGCCTGTCATTAATGTGTGTTAACCCAATGCTAGCTTTGTACTAACCTGATGTTAGCCTGTCATTAATGTGTGTTAACCCAATGCTCGCTTTGTATTAACCTGATGTTAGCCTGTCATTAATGTGTGTTAACCCAATGCTAGCTTTGTACTAACCTGATGTTAGCCTGTCATTAATGTGTTAACCCAGTGCTAGCTTTGTATTGACCTGATGTTAGCCTGTCACTAATGTGTGTTAACCCAATGCTAGCTTTGTATTAACCTGATGTTAGCTTGTCATTAATGTGTGTTAACCCAATGCTAGCTTTGTACTAACCTGATGTTAGCCTGTCATTAATGTGTGTTAACCCAATGCTAGCTTTGTACTAACCTGATGTTAGCCTGTCATTAATGTGTGTTAACCCAATGCTAGCTTTGTACTAACCTGATGTTAGCCTGTCATTAATGTGTGTTAACCCAATGCTAGCTTTGTACTAACCTGATGTTAGCCTGTCATTAATGTGTTAACCCAGTGCTAGCTTTGTATTGACCTGATGTTAGCCTATCACTAATGTGTGTTAACCCAATGCTAGCTTTGTATTAACCTGATGTTAGCCTGTCACTAATGTGTGTTAACCCAATGCTAGCTTTGTATTAACCTGATGTTAGCTTGTCATTAATGTGTGTTAACCCAATGCTAGCTTTGTACTAACCTGATGTTAGCCTGTCATTAATGTGTGTTAACCCAATGCTAGCTTTGTACTAACCTGATGTTAGCCTGTCATTAATGTGTGTTAACCCAATGCTAGCTTTGTACTAACCTGATGTTAGCCTGTCATTAATGTGTGTTAACCCAATGCTAGCTTTGTACTAACCTGATGTTAGCCTGTCATTAATGTGTTAACCCAGTGCTAGCTTTGTATTGACCTGATGTTAGCCTGTCACTAATGTGTGTTAACCCAATGCTAGCTTTGTATTAACCTGATGTTAGCCTGTCATTAATGTGTGTTAACCCAATGCTAGCTTTGTACTAACCTGATGTTAGCCTGTCATTAATGTGTTAACCCAGTGCTAGCTTTGTATTGACCTGATGTTAGCCTGTCACTAATGTGTGTTAACCCAATGCTAGCTTTGTATTAACCTGATGTTAGCTTGTTATTAATGTGTGTTAACCCAATGCTAGCTTTGTACTAACCTGATGTTAGCCTGTCATTAATGTGTGTTAACCCAATGCTAGCTTTGTACTAACCTGATGTTAGCCTGTCATTAATGTGTGTTAACCCAATGCTAGCTTTGTACTAACCTGATGTTAGCCTGTCATTAATGTGTGTTAACCCAATGCTAGCTTTGTACTAACCTGATGTTAGCCTGTCATTAATGTGTGTTAACCCAATGCTAGCTTTGTATTAACCTGATGTTAGCCTGTCACTAATGTGTGTTAACCCAATGCTAGCTTTGTATTAACCTGATGTTAGCCTGTAACTAATGTGTGTTAACCCAATGCTAGCTTTGTATTAACCTGATGTTAGCCTGTCACTAATGTGTGTTAATCCAATGCTAGCTTTGTATTAACCTGATGTTAGCCTGTCACTAATGTGTGTTAACCCAATGCTAGCTTTGTATTAACCTGATGTTAGCCTGTCACTAATGTGTGTTAACCCAATGCTAGCTTTGTATTAACCTGATGTTAGCCTGTCACTAATGTGTGTTAACCCAATGCTAGCTTTGTATTGACCTGATGTTAGCCTGTCATTAATGTGTGTTAACCCAATGCTAGCTTTGTATTAACCTGATGTTAGCCTGTCATTAATGTGTGTTAACCCAATGCTAGCTTTGTATTAACCTGATGTTAGCCTGTCACTAATGTGTGTTAACCCAATGCTAGCTTTGTATTAACCTGATGTTAGCCTGTAACTAATGTGTGTTAACCCAATGCTAGCTTTGTATTAACCTGATGTTAGCCTGTCACTAATGTGTGTTAACCCAATGCTAGCTTTGTATTAACCTGATGTTAGCCTGTCACTAATGTGTGTTAACCCAATGCTAGCTTTGTATTAACCTGATGTTAGCCTGTCATTAATGTGTGTTAACCCAATGCTAGCTTTGTATTAACCTGATGTTAGCCTGTCACTAATGTGTGTTAACCCAATGCTAGCTTTGTATTAACCTGATGTTAGCCTGTAACTAATGTGTGTTAACCCAATGCTAGCTTTGTATTAACCTGATGTTAGCCTGTCACTAATGTGTGTTAACCCAATGCTAGCTTTGTATTAACCTGATGTTAGCCTGTCACTAATGTGTGTTAACCCAATGCTAGCTTTGTATTAACCTGATGTTAGCCTGTCACTAATGTGTGTTAACCCAATGCTAGCTTTGTATTAACCTGATGTTAGCCTGTCACTAATGTGTGTTAACCCAATGCTAGCTTTGTATTAACCTGATGTTAGCCTGTCACTAATGTGTGTTAACCCAATGCTAGCTTTGTATTAACCTGATGTTAGCCTGTCACTAATATGTGTTAACCCAATGCTAGCTTTGTATTAACCTGATGTTAGCCTGTCACTAATATGTGTTAACCCAATGCTAGCTTTGTATTAACCTGATGTTAGCCTGTCACTAATGTGTGTTAACCCAATGCTAGCTTTGCATTAACCTGATGTTAGCCTGTCACTAATGTGTGTTAACCCAATGCTAGCTTTGTATTAACCTGATGTTAGCCTGTCACTAATGTGTGTTAACCCAATGCTAGCTTTGTATTAACCTGATGTTAGCCTGTCACTAATGTGTGTTAACCCAATGCTAGCTTTGTATTAACCTGATGTTAGCCTGTCACTAATGTGTGTTAACCCAATGCTAGCTTTGTATTAACCTGATGTTAGCCTGTCACTAATATGTGTTAACCCAATGCTAGCTTTGTATTAACCTGATGTTAGCCTGTCACTAATGTGTGTTAACCCAATGCTAGCTTTGTATTAACCTGATGTTAGCCTATCACTAATGTGTGTTAACCCAATGCTAGCTTTGTATTAACCTGATGTTAGCCTATCACTAATGTGTGTTAACCCAATGCTAGCTTTGTATTAACCTGATGTTAGCCTGTCACTAATGTGTGTTAACCCAATGCTAGCTTTGTATTAACCTGATGTTAGCCTGTCACTAATGTGTGTTAACCCAATGCTAGCTTTGAATTAACCTGATGTTAGCCTGTCACTAATGTGTGTTAACCCAATGCTAGCTTTGTATTAACCTGATGTTAGCCTGTCACTAATGTGTGTTAACCCAATGCTAGCTTTGTATTAACCTGATGTTAGCCTGTCACTAATGTGTGTTAACCCAATGCTAGCTTTGTATTAACCTGATGTTAGCCTGTCACTAATGTGTGTTAACCCAATGCTAGCTTTGTATTAACCTGATGTTAGCCTATCACTAATGTGTGTTAACCCAATGCTAGCTTTGTATTAACCTGATGTTAGCCTATCACTAATGTGTGTTAACCCAATGCTAGCTTTGTATTAACCTGATGTTAGCCTGTCACTAATGTGTGTTAACCCAATGCTAGCTTTGTATTAACCTGATGTTAGCCTGTCACTAATGTGTGTTAACCCAATGCTAGCTTTGAATTAACCTGATGTTAGCCTGTCACTAATGTGTGTTAACCCAATGCTAGCTTTGTATTAACCTGATGTTAGCCTGTCACTAATGTGTGTTAACCCAATGCTAGCTTTGAATTAACCTGATGTTAGCCTGTCACTAATGTGTGTTAACCCAATGCTAGCTTTGAATTAACCTGATGTTAGCCTGTCACTAATGTGTGTTAACCCAATGCTAGCTTTGAATTAACCTGATGTTAGCCTGTCACTAATGTGTGTTAACCCAATGCTACCTTTGTATTAACCTGATGTTAGCCTGTCACTAATGTGTGTTAACCCAATGCTAGCTTTGAATTAACCTGATGTTAGCCTGTCACTAATGTGTGTTAACCCAATGCTAGCTTTGAATTAACCTGATGTTAGCCTGTCACTAATGTGTGTTAACCCAATGCTAGCTTTGAATTAACCTGATGTTAGCCTGTCACTAATGTGTGTTAACCCAATGCTACCTTTGTATTAACCTGATGTTAGCCTGTCACTAATGTGTGTTAACCCAATGCTAGCTTTGAATTAACCTGATGTTAGCCTGTCACTAATGTGTGTTAACCCAATGCTACCTTTGTATTAACCTGATGTTAGCCTGTCACTAATGTGTGTTAACCCAATGCTAGCTTTGAATTAACCTGATGTTAGCCTGTCACTAATGTGTGTTAACCCAATGCTAGCTTTGTATTAACCTGATGTTAGCCTGTCATTAATGTGTGTTAACCCAATGCTAGCTTTGAATTAACCTTTGTATTACCGGTAATCTAATTAGAGTCTGTTTGCAGTGACATAACTAGCATATGTATCTTGATTCACAAATTGTCATTATCATCTCATTTTTTTATTGCAGTTGCAGTGAATAGCACAGAAAGAGTTGGAAAAATACATGTATCAGAATTGTATCCAATAAGATGAAGAAAATGCTGTATGAAAAGATTAGGAAATGTTTTGTGAACATGTTGAGAAGTCCTACAATCATTTTGAATCATAAATGTCGTGAATAACTTTAATTATTATGGCTATGATAACATTCACATATCCCGGTGAACAATCTGAGAATAGATATGAATGTAAAGTTTCAATCGAACAGGTGTTAGAAGAAACACTTGTGAGTGACAATCTTACACAGCATGAAGATACCGATAGAACTACCGATAAGATACCATATTGCGAACATTGTAAAAAGAGATGTCCTGAGTCGTGTTTAAAAGAGCATATACAAACGCATACCAAAGTTAAGCCATATCAATGTGAACAATGCGAGAAGAGTTATGCCTGGGCACATACTCTCGAAACCCGTATGCGAACACATACCAAAAGAAAAAGGCGTTATCATTGTGAGCATTGTCGGAAGAAGTTTTTTGATTCAGAGTCTTACGAACAGCATATAAAGGCAACACATGAAGAATCTAATCAATGTCAACAATGTAGGAAGAGTTTTGCCACACAAAGAGGTTTCAAGCGGCATATGCTTAAGCATACAACTGAGACGCTATATCATTGTGAGCAGTGTGAAATGAGTTTTATTAGGTACTGTAATCTTAAACAGCATATGGTTACGCATACGATTCGGAAGCCTTATCAGTGTGAACAATGTGAGAAGAGTTATCGCCTATCAGGTCATCTCAGAAATCATATTCAACGGAAACATATTTGTACCAATAAAATGCTGTATTGTAATTTATGTGATATCAGTTTTCACTCTTCCCATAACCATGAATGCCATATGCAAACATATGCCATTGAGATGTTAGAAGACATTAATAGTTCTTCAAAAAAAAGCATTAAAATGAAATTCACTAGAAAAAAACAACTCAAGAACTTCACATACATAAATTCAAATCATCAAAATGTTATTGAGACATCAAATTCAGTAACTCAGTTTGGCTGTCATCAATGTGAGAGTATATATAGTCAATTATCTAATCAAAAACACTCATTAATTATTCACAAAGGGGAGGAATACACACATAGATGGGAAACAATAAATGATAGAAAACAGTTAACTGTCACACTTAACAGACAATACGAGTTGTCAAGTGAGAAAGAACAAAAACAGAGTATTGTACATGCTGGGTTTATTGTTGAGAGAAAACATGAAATGGAAGAATTCAGATTATACAGTTCAACACATTACAATACTTCATATAATCATATGAGTGATTGTCCGCCGGCGCCCGTCATCCGTTGTCGTAGTCTGTTTCAAATTTTTAAATACTCAACTTCTTTTTGAAAACTACAATTCTTATTGCTTTGATACTTGGTATATATGTACCTTGAGCAGACCTCTCTTAGAGTTGTTCATTTCGTAATGATATCTTTAATTCTCTAATTTTGATGAATATTATTGGTGTTTGTGATATTTTTGAATTCTTGTTAAAAACTGCAAGTCTGATTGCTTTGATACTATACATATGCCTCAGGTAAAGCTCTCTCAGATTTGTTCATTTTGTGATGTTATATTCAATTTTAATTGCTTTGATACTATACATATTTTTAATTTTCTAATGATATCTTCAGTTCTTTAATTGAAATGTGCATTGCTAACAGCAGAGCTATCTCAGCCGACAGACTGCTTGTTATTTTATTATGTACATGTTATGAATCATAAAGTACTCTTTATCAGTTGTATTATATCCAGTCTACAAACCCTGTTATTCATATAAAGCAAAATTAACTTTTATTGCCATAATGTGACATTATACTGCTGTTAATCGAATGTTAAGTGTGTATTATTCTGTAATGTAATGTAATGAGATATTATTAATAAAAGAGATGTATGTTTATATAAAGTTATAAAAAGCATCAGTACTTGTGTCATAGAATGAATTTACTCCAGTTTGAACAAATTTAAATTGATATGACGAACAAACTGATAACTACCATTAGGTGCTGTAAATGCATTCTCTCTCGAGTTCACCGCCATCTTGACCTGTCAGTAACCATTAGTCAGGTCGATTTAAAAAAAAATACTTGTCTTGATGCAACTTGCAACTATATCTCAACAGAGATAAAGTTATTATTACATATCGTATATATCTGGGGGTAGGCTCTGTATCAAATGTGGTTCAATTTATGATACCAGTAATCAACGCAGAACTTCTTTGTACTATCCTTCTTCGCCACTAACACTACTGGGGCAGAGTAAAGAGAATTTAACTTCTATAATTCCCTTTTTTGACTTCCGTGTGCGAAGCACACAATGGGAGTCTTTGCAGTTACCCTGTCTGTGTGTGTGTGTGTGTGTATGTGTGTGTGTGTGTGTGTGTGTGTGTGTGTGTGTGTGTGTGTGTGTGTGTGTGTGTGTGTGTGTGTGTGTGTGTGTGTGTGTGTCTGTCTGTCTGTCTGTCTGTCTGTCTGTCTGTCTGTCTGTCTGTCCGTTCCACTGATATCTCAAGAACCGTATGTTGGTTTTTAATGAAACTTGGTGTATAGATGCTCTGGGCTAATGCACAGATTTGCTTAGGTTTTGGTTGAAATCCATGCATGTTAATTACCTGATTTGCATGATAATTAGCTAATTTTTAGCTGTACCATGACTGTTCCACTGATATCTTTGATTTTGATGAAACTTGGTACATAGATGCTCTGGACTAACGCACAGATGTAATTAGTTTTGGGTAAAAATCCATGCATATAATTAACCTAATTTGCATAATGATTAGTCAATTTCGGCTTTCCACTGATATCTCAGGTACTAATTATCACATTTCAATGAAACTTACATAGATACATAGGATGACCTGATTAATTTTAAGTAAAAATGTGTGCATATTAATCAACTAATTTGCATAATTCGTTAATTTTTGGCTTTTACACTGATATCGCAAGTACTAATTATCCCATTTCAATGAACTTTGGTACATAGATGTTCTAGGACAATTCACAGACCTGATTAGTTTTGGGTTACAATCAGTGCATATTAATTACCTAATTTGCATAATTAGCCAATTTTCAGCTTTCACACTTATATCACATGTACTAATTATTCCAAGTCAATGAAACTTGGTACATTGTGCTCCAGAACAATGCACAGACTCGCACAGTTTTGGGTTAAAATCAGATCATATTAATTACCGAATTTGCATAATAAAACATATTTTTTGGTACTAAACACATTAACTTCCTACAAAGATGGTCTGTGACAGTACTAACCTTAATTCAATGAATCTTGGTACATATGTACTCTAACACAATGTGATCAAATTAGTTTTAGGTTTTTATACATCTATAATAATTACCTAATTTGCATGATAATTTACTTTTCAGCTTTCCACTGATTTAGTTAGGATTAATCATCACATTATAATGAAACTTTGTACATGTGCACCCTGAAACATAATACAGACCTATATCTATGCATAGTAATTGCTTAATTAGACATGATTAGTTTGATGTTGATAAACATGCATATTGATCTATTATTAGCCCATTTCTGATATCTAAAAAAAATCTAATTTAAATTGAGTTCATTGCAGAGGTGCTCTGGAAAAATTAGACTAAAAACCATGGATGAAAAATCAAATGTATTTTCTGTATGTATTATATAAATTTTGATAATGTAAATCAAATTTTTTTCATGTTATGCTTTTTACCCCCTGAATTATCTCTTCTCTTATTCACTCACTATTTCTGGGTGGCCTTCATTAGCATCAGGGACAGGGTTGATATCAACATCTACGTGGTGTGCTGTACTTGTCATTACCGTCATTTGTCATTTGTTCTGAGTCTATGACACCTTCACCTTCTTCACTTTCTATAATAGCAGTGCATGCAACCTAGCACTCATTCCGCTATGCAAACACAAGCATGGTCCTTATCTTTCCTTTTATTATAGAATTTAAGCATATCAACATGATACATTTTATCTTTACCATTTATTTCCACAACATTTTCATGTTTGACCTGTTTGACATGGTTTTTCCATTGCATCGTCAATTTATTGTGGTCAGTTGGTAATAACACTAGGACTCAGTTCCCTACCTTGTACTATCTTTTTATGGATTTGCGATCATAACTTGTTTGTACCTTTTCTGACATTTAGACAAATCTGTCGGTGCTGACTAGAACATCTCCCCCAATCTTGTTCTCAAATCGAATACATATAGATGTGTTGACTTGAATTCTTGTACCTCAACATCCTTTGTCCACGGTTCTTTCAGAATCTTCATGGGCCCACCATAGAGGAGGTCAAAGGGGAGAGAACTCAAGACTACCTTGTGGCACATCTCTGTATGCAAAGAGTAAAGCTGGTAGATAGAGGTCCCAATCATTAGGTCGTTCATTACACATCTTTATTAACATTGACTTTAGGGGTAGTGCAGGTAGCGTTGAATCTTTCGACTACTAGTAAACCATTTCCCATAGGGTTGTAGGGTAATGTGGTTAGCTGCTTAATTTATATTAATCTACTGACCTCATGCATCAGATCAGAGATGAATTGACTACCTATGTATCTTCGTACTTCGTGAAGAATACCATTTCGTACTTCGTGAGGAATACCTACCTGACTATACACCTCCATCAATGCCTCGGCTACACTTTCAGTATCTATCTCCAGAGTTATTGGGAACCAGAATTGTAATTGCATATTACAGAGTATGACATGGCAGGAGTGTGTACAAATCTGTTGCTGAATAGTTGCTGGGTTGGTGTGGCTTGTTTAATATCTTGTGTATAATAATTATCTTTATTGCGTTCGTATCCCTATTAGGATTTTGACTAAAATGCAATACAGATGTGAATAAAGACAAACAAACAATTAAAGTGAGAATAAAAATACACACAGGAAAATAAATAAAAACAACTAGCAAATAAAAGTAGAAAAAAAAATAATGGTAAAGTAAATTGGATTGTTTTCCACATTTGTGTTGGTGAATGTTTAGATTACTATTGCATGTACATGACCTTATCTTGAGATAGCTGACTATAATGTTTTCAACTTTTCCTCTCTTGTTTTGAAACAGTTCTCTATGTATTTTGCTATTTGTATTATTGTTTTCTCATCTTTATTTATTATTTAAAATATATTTTACTTTTTCTTTATTGTTTGCTAAGGGTTGGGGTGATAACAGCTGATACAGTTTTTTTCTTTCTCTCGCGTAGAGATCACATGTTAAAAGAAAATGTTCTTCGTCCTCTATGGCGTTATTTTCACAACATAGGCATTTTCTGTCAGATATATCTGTGTTGTTATATCTCACAGTCTCTATTTGTAGTCTGTGAGCACTAATCCTCAATTTTGTCATTGATGACCTGTGATGAGTATTTTTGACTACGTGTAAGTAGTTTCCAAAGCCAAAGTCTGTTTTCAGTTCTCTGTAAGTGCGCAATTTATTTTTGTGATTTTTCCCTTTGTTATCATTGTCTAAAATCTGTTTACAATTGTTTTCAAACTTTGTTTTTAGTTTTTCTGATATTATTTTATCTATATTTACATTGTTCGCATTTCGCTTTTTTTCCTCCTGCCACAAATGGTCTATATCTAGATCTTTAAGTATAAGTTTTAACTCGGAAACCCAGTTGTATGTGCCAGAGTTGTCTAGTTCTAAGCCGAGACTGTATGCTTCATATACCAGCGAATTTTCAGGCATTTTTTTTTATTCGAGACCAGTATTTGATCATCTGTTTTATCCCTGTTGTAATTAATGGATACCTTCCTAATTCTAAAAGACATGCCACATTGGTCGCTTTGCTGTTAACTTTGAGTAGGTATTTGCAGTGTATATATCTGGTAGCGTCGCTTAAGCATTTATTATGAAACGCCGGAATCACGTATATTCGGTCTTGGCCCACATTCTGTCTACTTTTATAAATTTGAAGATTGTACACACTTTCTATCACACTAAACTAGTCACCAAATTAAACAACTCACTGACAACTGTATTAGCAAGCCTGAATAGGTTTCGATTGTATACAGCGCCACCAGTGGCTGTTCCCGTTTCGGGGACGATACCGTAAAAACGCAAGAGGGCGATGTAAGCTTCCGTTTCAAAGCTCTTTTGATCGACCGCTCGTCCATGTACTTCTTTCTGTTTTGTCTTAATATTTATTCGTCAAAATTTCTCACCCAAGTCATCACAATCGTAAGTATATTATCTACATGTCTTATTAGTGATGCCATATCATTGCATACAAAAATTTGAAGCGTAAAGATTTGTTAGTACTAACAGTGACCCAGTCATGGACGCTAAACTTGTCGTCTTTCGCGGCTACAGGGCCATATTTTGACGATCGCGTTGCAGAATGGTTCAACTGGTGGGGATTGAATCTCAAACAAACTGCCCGAGATAAGGACAGAGACATTTGAACCCTGGAGGGCATGAACATGTCTGCAAGCAACGCGAAATATGTTTTCATCTCATCCTTGCTTTGCAATTGTATTCCCCTCTTGCTTGAAATGTTTTTCTTTAATACAGCACTACGTCTAGCAATTTGTTTGTAGTTCTGAATTCAAATTAATACAAAAATAATAATAATAATATTAATTTTAATACACTATTGAACCATCAGCAGGTTCAGTACGGTAAATATAAAGTATTATTACATATGTACTTCAGTTTATTTTGATTCGTCCCTGAAATCAAAATCGGTATTTCCACTACCCATATGCAAATGAGGTCTGAGAGCAAACAAAGTAGTCCCTCCTGGAGTACAGTTTTTCGAAATATACAATATTTAGAAGTACGATATTTTCCCCTTGGGGTACATGAATATACTTGCCGAGTGAAATGAAACTTGAACAACAGTAATGGTACTTTTAGGCAGTCACTTATTTTGGCCCAAACTAATTTGCATATCACTCATGCAATAATGTTTTTGGTATTTTCACGGTCGATATGCAAATGAACATGGTATTTTCATTGGCTACCGAACTATTTTTATTTTGTAAACACATTTTCGTCTGCTATTTTTATCCAGTTCAAATCGTTCAACAACATTTTTGGCATGTCAGGTGTACATCACATGGAATACTACGATTGGGAGAACTTAATGTATGTTGACCACCTGGAAACTGAGTTTTATAAACCTTGAAAGGCTTTCAGAAGATCCACCAGCAGTAAAAATCATCGATTACTAGTATCCAGCCGCAACCATCAGCATCGAGATACCAGGTTTCTGCTGGCGACGTTGCGGCGTTACTCAGTTCCAAATAAAAAATACCAACGCCAAAAGAGCAACATTTTAACCGGTAATCAAGACTCAGTCAATCCACGACCAGCAAGCAACATCACACTCGAAGTTGTAGCGTGCAGCTCAGCGACAACCGCCGTCGACGAAAGTCATCCCGTCAATGGAGTACCGCAGTTGCACGGCATGTTTGCCATGCACAATTATGTGGCAGAACTTTTAACTTCAACATAAACTGTGTATCATAGTCGTCCAGTTCAAGTTCTGGTTATGCCGTGGTCCCAACTAAATGTCAACGAGTTATTTATTCGGACTGTGACTCAGATTAGACGTCTGATTATTTTAATTTCAAACAAACAGTGACACGCGTTCTCCGGGCGTGTTCTACACTGACACGCGCTGCTAGGGCGTAACACTTATATTGGAACATATTAATGGGCAATGGGGTTCCCCGACCTAAATTCCATCCTGGTTTGCACGTTCTTTCTTTAATACGAAATAATCAAGTATGGAACATATGTAATAATTAATAACAGAACCCCACACCCTCCCCGTGGCTTTCGTTGCGTATGGAAGTTATTTTCACTTGAGATGCGGTGTATTCTGCTGTACTTTCACTCGCTTCGCTCGTGAAAGTACGGCCGCAGGATACACCGCATTACTCGTGAAAATAACTTCCATACGCAACGAAAGCCACGGGGAGGGTGTGGGGTTCTGTCATATTACAAGACTAAGACAATTCTAAATACAATCCAATAATGAAAGTAAGAATAAAATACAGACTGTGTTAAAAAAAGAAATGTTGAAAAATTACTTAAATGAATACAATCAAAATAAAAACTGATCTAAATAATGTACTAGTAATTTAGCACCACCAATCCCCCTCCCTCCCATAGGTGAAGTTATTAAAAATTTTATTTTTGCTCAAATATTGTGTTTTTTAGCTCCGCTGTCGACTTTGTCGAGTGGAGCTTATCATATGTGTGATTGTCCGTCGTTGTCCGTGTCAATGCTTTACTCTTTTGACTTCTTCTTGAAAACTACAAGCCTGAATGCTTTGATACTTGGTGTATATGTACCTTGGGCAGGTCTCTCTTAGATTTGTTCATTTCATGAGGAGATCTTCAATTCATTTTTGGTAAAAAGTGATATTTTCGACTTTTTGTTGAAAACCACAAGTCAGCTTGCTTTGATATTAAACATAGGTACTACAGGTGGAACTCTCAGATTTGTTCATTTAATGATGATATCTTCAATTCTTTAATTTAGATGAATATATTTGTCATATTTGATAAAAAGTGATATTTTCGACTTCTTGTTGAAAACCCGAGGCCGATGGACCTCTCTCAGATTTGTTCATTTTGTGATGATATCTTCAATTCTCTAATTTCGATGAATATTTTTGTCATTTTCGGTAAAAGTGATATTTTCGACTTGTTGAAAACTGCAAGTTTGATGGCTCTGATATTATACATATAAGTACCTCATGTATACCAATCTCAGATTTGTTCATTTTGCAATGATATCTTCAATTCTCTAATTGAAATGTGCATTGCTAACAGGGGAGTTATCTCAGCTGAGAAGCTGCTTGTTTAATTAAACTTAAATTAAAACACTATAATTCTATATTGAATAGCATTGGGATTGAGTTATTTAATTCCAAATAAAATCGTATATAGAGAAGTGTTTTAATGTAAACATAACACACCTATATTAACAGGTACATGTAATTCAACTATATCAAAGTTTAATCCAATGTGTCCTTACAAGGATGGTAAAACGTGCATGTGTGTGGTATGAGTGTGTGTTTCTGACTGTCCGTTCCACTGATATCTAAAAAAACACTTACTGTATTTTGATGGAACTTGTTACATAGATGCTCTGGATTAATGCACAGATTTGGTCAGTTTTTTTGGGAAGAAATCATGCATATTAATTAACCTAATTTGCATAATGATTAGTCTATTTTCGGCTTTTACATTGATATCTCAAGTACTAATCATCACATTTCAATGAAACACGGTAACTTATGTCATAGGATATTGCACAGATCTGGTTTGGGGTAAAAGTCTGTGCTTATTAATTACCTTATTTGTATAATTAGCTAATTTTTAGCTTTTCACCGATATTTTGAGTACTAATCACTACATTTCAATTAAACTTAGAAGATAGAAGCTCTAGGACAATGTACAGATCTGATTAGTTTTGTGTTAATATGTGTGCATATTAATTACCTAGTTTGCCTAATTAGCCAACTTTCTGCTTTTCGCTGATATTTCAAGTGCTAATCATTACGTTTTATTGAAACTTAGATTAAAAACCACAGATGTTAAATCAAATATATAAATTTGGTATTGTGAATCACATATTTTTATGTTGTGCATCTCAAATAGCAGAAAAATAATAGGTGCCAAGCTTCTTGTTTGAAAGGCTAATCTTAAATTTTGAAGTAATTTTAATGTGTCTCCAATAATCTCAACTAACAGGAGTTTTTTCTAAGATTTCTTTGATTTTTTATTGCAGTTGCAGTGAACAGCAAAGAAAGAGTTGGAAAAATACATGTATCAGAATTGTATTCAATAAGATGAAGAAAATGCTGTATGAAAATATTAAGAAATGTTTTGTGAACATGTTGAGAAGTCCTACAATCATTTTGAATCATAAGTGTTGTGAATAACTAATTATTATGGATATGATAATATTAACATATCCCAGTGAACAATTTGAGAAGAGTCTTGAATCTTCAGGTCCTTCCAATCAGCAGATACAACAAACACATTCGAATGGGAAGCCTTATCAATGTGAATTTTGTGAGAAGGGTTTTTCGCATATCTATAGTCTCAAACGGCACAGGCGAATGCATACCAATATGGAACAATATCATTGTAAACAATGTGAGAAGAGTTTTCCAAGATTAGATAATTTTAAACGGCATATGCTTACACACACCATACATGAGAAACCGTATCATTGTGAACGTTGTAATAAGCGTTTTACTCAGTCATGTAATCTTAAACAACACATGCGAACACATACCAACAAAAAGCTCTATCTCTGTAAACTATGTGAGAAGCGTTTTTCTCAGTTAAGTACCTACGAACACCATAAGGCAACACATTGGTATGAGAAGCCTTATCAATGTCAACATTGTGGGAAAAGTTTTGGCAGATCAAGTTGTGTCAAACGGCATATAAAAACACATACCAATGAGAGGC
This sequence comes from Saccoglossus kowalevskii, assembly GCF_978046115.1. Classification (NCBI taxonomy): domain Eukaryota; kingdom Metazoa; phylum Hemichordata; class Enteropneusta; family Harrimaniidae; genus Saccoglossus; species Saccoglossus kowalevskii. Next base: position 32,894,353 of record NC_140649.1, on the reverse strand, counting down.
CATATCATTGTGAACAGTGTGAGAAGAGTTTTGCTAATTCAGGATATCTAAAAAAGCATATGATAACACATACAAATGAGAAGCTGTATCATTGTCAACAATGTGAGAAAAGTTTTGCTAGATCAGGTACTCTCAAATCGCATATGCGAACACATACTAATGAAAGGGCATATCATTGTGAGCAGTGTGGGAAAAGTTTTTATGAGTCAAGTAATCTAAAACAGCATATGGTAACGCACACAAATAAGAAGCCATATCAGTGTGAACAATGTGAGAAAAGTTTTTCCAGATCAGGTACTCTCAAAAATCATATTCAACGGAAACATATTTGTACCAATAAAATGCTGTATTGTAATTTATGTGATATCAGTTTTCACTTTTCCCATAACCATGAATGCCATATGCAAACATATGCCATTGAGATGTTAGAAGACATTAATAGATTTAAAACGCACAGTTCTTCAAAAAAGGTCATTAAAATGCATCCTGCTAAAAAACACAAACTCCAAAACTTCACTTACATAAATGCAAAAGGGAAAAATGTTATTGAGACGCCAAATTCAGCAAATCGGTTACACTGTGATCAATGTGAGAGTATATATAGTCAATTATCTAATCAAAAACACTCGTTAATTATTCACAGGGGGGAGGAATGTACATATACCTGGGAAACAATAAATGATAGAAAACAGTTAACTGTCACACTTAACAGACAATACAAGTGTTCAAGTAAGAAAGAACAGAAGACACAAAGTACTGTACATGCTGGGTTTATTGTTGAGAGGAGACGTGATGAGATGGAAGGATTCAGATTATACAGTTCAACACATTACAATACTTACCAAGAAATTGTATTGTGAACCCAATTGTATAATCATGAGCAAAATTTTTGAAAGTTAACAATTGATAATTACGAAGTTCTTTCAGTAATTGGTCTTTGACAGGCATTTTGAGATGGCCTTCATTGATGGAGTACTTCTTGCATTGAATGTATCATATCAAAATGATATCATGCACATTTTCAAAGGGAAATTGATTCTGAAATTGACAATTGCACCTTTTATCTTTTTAGTAAAATGCATAATATATTATGATTATCAAGGGTGTGGGTGTATTTTTTTATTATATATACTGTAAAATGACTAATTTTCACCGGGTTTAAATTTCACTGATTTACCATTTCAGGCATATTCAAAGGGTTTTAAATTCACGGTTTTATCATTTAGATAATGTGTTCTATGCTCAATTTTACATATTCACTTTGTTTTAATGTAGCGCATTTTCCAGTATGCGAAATAAGCAAAATTAAAACCAAGTGAATAATTAACCTCTTTACAGTATGTTATAATTCATGAAGTAATCATTACCAGTTGTATTATATCCACATAAAGCAAGATTAACTTTTATTGGAATTATGTGGCAACATTATACTGCTATTGTTTTGTGTGTTTTATTCTGTTATGTAATGTAATGAAACATTATTAATAAAATAATCATCAGTAGAACAATATTCTATATGTACATTTATTTAAACAGTACCTGAAGCACACTGATTATTTGAACTAGTAACTAATCTAAAAGGTCAAATAGTCTAAGTAGGTCAATAACAATACTCAAGATCAAACATTAAAACATGTCATTGTTTATATTATGTGGATCCTACTACTGTACTCAAAGTATGGTGGACAACATGTTCAAAACCAAGGTCCTTTAAATGGATTCCCTATATCAAAAGCCTGCATGGAGAACATGGTCTGAGGGATTACTTTAGTAAGGCTTATGAGTTTGATATTCCATGCATGTACAACAAGGGTAACTGTTACCAGTTTACACAGGAGAATGTTCTTAGCCTAGAACATCTATGTACCAAGATTCATTGAAATGGGATTATTACCGGTAGTACTTGCGATATCGGTTTAAAAGCCAAAAATTAACTAATTATGCAAATTAACTAATTATCAAAATATGATGATTAGTACCTGAGGTATCATTGGAAAAGCCGAAAATTGACTAATCATTATGCAAATTAGGTCAATTATATGCATAGATTTTTACCCAAAACTAATCACATCTGTGCATTAGTCCAGAGCATCTATGTACCAAGTTTCATCAAAATCTAATGAATAGCTCTTTAGATATCAGTGGAACAAGTCACGGAACAGCTAAAAATTAGATAATTATCATGCAAATCAGGTAATTAATATGCAAGGATTTCAACCCAAACCTAATCAAATCTGCGCATCAGCCAAGATCATCTATACACTAAGTTTCATTAAAAACCAACATATGGTTCTTGAGATATCAGTGGAACGGACAGACACACACACAGACAGACAGACAGGGTAACTTCAAAAACTCCCATTGTGTGCTTCGCACACGGAAGTCAAAAACGGATGTAGAAAACGTATACTGCATTTACCGACCCACCGATGATAAAATTCCTAAAGAGGAGTTCATTCTCCACGGTTACTCTCGACTCGAAAAATAATAACATTTAGACTACTAGTATTTTATTGACAAAAGTGGGAGCTTAAGAATTAGAGGAAAACAAATTTAAAGCGCGGTGGTCGTCACACAGCGCGTGTTCAAATTTCATGTAAATAAACAATGTATTTTACACGCTTTGTATAAGTCGCTATGAGTTCCACTACTAAGAGGACGCGGCACGACGATTGCCGCCCTTTAATTTCCTGGTGTTCTGTATTTGTGGCAAATCCGGTGGCAAATCAATGAACACTTTTACCAATTTAAAAGGCAGCTGGGGTAGATCATATTTGAAATCAACTATTAAAGAAGGGAGCGAACTAAATATGCCGATCATCGTATGTGTATAATAATGTTGCTTAATTCGAGGAGATCTTGTCAGAATTGGATGAAGTCAATGTTATTCTGGTGTAGAAATCGGGTTTTAAAATCACACTCTCAGTGCGGCCGCACGCGTTCAAATCTTAAAATTGTAAATTGAAAGACTTTCCCCGGAAGTCGAAGACGCGCGCATGTTGTTTTGTTGTGTAACGTAAACCAAAGATACTTTTTCCAGTGTCTTTGCGTAAACTTGCACGCGTGGTATTTTGCTTTACGGTATACCAATCGACGTCACAAAAATAAAATTCCCTTCTATCGACTATCAACAAACTGACATGTTAGTATTTTCTGCCATGACACTGCAGGAGTATTTTTGCACCCCAGTCTCGCTACTTCCGAGAAATTGGTGTATGTACCATTGGGAACTCGAAAAAGTGGGGATTTTGCAAAATTTTTAAAACCGCCTGGTGTAGCGGGGATGTTAATTTTGACATTTTTTACCATATCAAACCCCATATCTTTGACTTCCGGGAAAATCGTCTAAACCATTTTTAGGTGTAACGTAAACTTTCACGCGTGACATTGTACTTCTAGGGTGTACCAATCGACGTCACAAAAATAAAATATCTTTCCATCGACAAACCGAAATGTTTGTATATTCATGGAACATATTTCTGCACCCCTGTCTCGTTACTTCCGAGAAAGTGGTCTATGACGAGACTTGAACGAGATTACAAAACAAAAAGTCATTAAAACATAATACAGTATCTCCAGAGGGCGATGTAAGTTTCCGTTACAAAGCTCGCTTGATTGATCGAGTGCTAGTTTGTTTAGTTCTGTTCCGTCTTCATATTTATTGGTCCAAATCTCGCACCCAAGTCATCGCAATCGTAAGTATATTATCTACATGTTCTATTAGTGATTCGGTGTTATTGCATCAGAGAAAATTCGAAACATTATAAAGATTTGTTAATCCAGTCAAAATCTTCGATGATTTTCGACGGCCACACGTCAATATATAGTCGTCTTTCGCGGCCCAAGGCCATATTTTGGCGACCCCTTTGCAGTTTGGTACAACTGGTGGTGAGTGAATCTCAAACAAACTGTCCGAGATAAGGGCAGAGACATTTGAATCATGGAGGGCATGAACATGTCAAGCAACGAAAAATATGTTTTCATCTCATCCTTGCTTTGTTCGACCAGGCGGTCCCGGTAGTTGTATGGGGAGTCCGCTTTGTTTGTATTTTGTTTCTCTCCTAACCTGAACCCTAACACTCCAGCCGCCCAATGTAATTCAATATCATGTCCCTCCAAATAACTACAAGTGTCCAAAAGAAGAGTATATTGCTTGTGTACATCATAATATGTACAATAATTGAAATAGGAAAGGGGCACTGAAGTAAATGATTAGAGTTATGGCACAGGGAGCCCAGGAACTATAATCAACTGTAGTACGCAGTCTCCGTCTATGAGCGGGGGAGGGGGAGGGCGGATCGCTGGTATCTAGTGTAAGAAATAGACAAGGGATGAAGGCTCCAGCCAGCTCACATTTTTAAACTCGAAAAAACAGACGAAAAGAATGAAAAATAAAATCAAAAAAAAAATACCAGGTTGAAGAATATTTGTTGCTCCTTCAAATTTCGCCAAAGCCTTACCTACATTTTATTGATATCTGTAGAATAAATCAAGAAAACTACACAAATTGACCCCACTTAGGAATTCCTAACGGTATGCCTGAACGCACGGCACAGCTGGAGGCGTGGCCTGTTCAGCATTTTGTCAACAACCAATCACAAGATTGGTTACGAACCACATCGAAGTCACGACTCGGTTAGCCTTGCTCAACTGTAGGTAAGACTTTGGCGAAATCTGGGCCGTTTCCGCTCCGTTTCATTGAACGTTTTGTCTTATGTGGGCCATTGTATTGCAATGAATAAGTAATTAGCGTCAGACATAGCCTGTTTTAGGTGGCTGAACAGAACAATACTTGTGAAATGATTGATCCTAAACAAGTATTCAGATACCGGTATTCACCGGCGGGTCTGTGGATACTTTGGCCTACTTTCAAGCATGAATATATAGATGGAAAACTGATGACTTTTCAGTATCATTCCAGACATTGCGATATATATATTAATAACAGTGATCACCACTATTGGGTTCCAAAATTATTTACGATCATTCAAAATATAGTGGTCATGGCTATCCTTTCAACCCAGTACTGACCTTTATGACTGTTGCAACGCCACGAGCAGAGAAAAGGAAAGCTGAATTTGATTCAAAGTGGCTACACTTAATCCATGGATTGGACAAACACCCAACAACAACGGCAAGGAAGTTTGTCAGTTTTATTCAAGATATAAATTTTCTGTTTTACGCATTGGAGCTACACAGCATGATGAAAGCCCTTCCGATGTGATCTCATTTGTACAGAATCTATTTGCACACGACTCCCAGTGTCTTCTCCTCGAGCAGACAGTAATGTTTCACATTCGTATTCCCATGGTTTCCATCTTTCTCAAATAAAACAAAGCAGTTGATTTTACTCAATGATTATTCTCGTTTGATATTTTTAAACAAAATATGCACTCATTAAAAAATTAGTAAATATGCGAGTTTTTTGTTTTTGCCGGACAAGAAAAACAAAATGCCGGTAGTTTTTTGTCGGGTCGATCGTGATCTTCGGTTTATATCAAAAGCGTGTCTCACAAATGAGGTATTTTTTTAGAACGATAATTTGATAGCAACTAAACAAATTTCAATCGTTGGCGTATGTAAGCACTGGACCATTTACTATCAAGGTCTCAAAATCCTGACGAACATTAAACCGTTATTTTTCTAGGTATGTTATACACACTTTGCAGTTGTACAAAATTAAATTAATTTCTCTATTTTGATGTTTTAAGCATATTCACCATGTTTTAATGTCAAGAATTTATCAAATAAACAATCTGTAGTGTTGTTACTTTACATGTTCACATAGATTTAATTTAGCAGATTTTACTTGTCAGCGAAAATAGCGAAATCAAATCTCAGTGAGTAATTTGGACGTATGGACTAGGCGATTTTGATGTAATTTCTAAGATAATCTTTATTGAATCGTTTTAAGGTAGCGGGACTTTAGTCGCATTGCCCCCAACCCAAACCACGACACATTGGTAAATAATCCATGAAATAGTTTGTCTGGACACATTCAAGTTCCTCTCATTGTCACCTTAAATCTGTGAAAATTTGGTGTTAATCCGACAACAATAAGTATACGTTATTTTTTGTTAAAGACCTTGTATTTTGAAAAACATAAACTCCTAGAAAACGTCCATGAAGTAACAGCAAAGATTTTCAAGCTTGTTTATCGGCACAATCAATTTGTTTTTCCATCAAGGTCTGTTTTAACATGTGTAGGGGCATCCAAATGTGTAAGGCTATTGGAAACCCAAAAAAATAAAGGAATGGGATAGCTATAATTGGATAAAATCGGCAGATGAAAACACCAAAATCAATGATCTTTGGAACTTATAGGCACACAGATTAAACCTGTGTTGTTGATTTTGGAAAACACTACTGAGGCTGCCTTGATTCCATCCAGAAAATCAACATTTTAACCAACTTACATGACATTCTATGGTATGTTGACTTTATCAGATGAAAGTTTATAGTGCATTTCATCAATTAATAAATAAATGTGAAAATCATAATTTTTAACACAAATAATAGTCTCGCTACCTTAATTAACAAAATATTCTAAATTTGTGTATTTTTAAACCAAAAAGTCAGGGACCGATGATCGCAACAGCAGCAGTGAATACCTGTGGTGATCGTAGCGTTACGCATAAGGTATATTTAGATAAATGAAAAATTGCTGACTTGTGTCAATATTGATTTATTAATTTCTAAGTCATATTTTGATAACCCGCAATCCGGCAGGCTTTACAAATTTAACCAAAACACTTTTTAACTCCACGTCATATGAACTGACAGTGACATGGGCACTAAAACTGTACTTGTTGTACACAAAATAATGATGAACCAGTTACCTCCATGGATAACAATATACTCATAACAATACTTTTTTGCTGTTTTATTTCAAACTTTATTTGACTCGATGCACACATAGAATACAATGAAGTGATATAAAAATGACATAGAATATATGAGCTATCAAAATGTCTCTTCTTTATTGTAGTTACTGTATCACAATGTTTGTTGAAGAAACTGATTATTATGCAAATAAATTATGTGAATTAGATTGGCATGGAGTAATAAAATGATATTTAAGAGCCACTTTATTTATTATAAAATGAAAATCTATATTTTACCACTATTTACAGATTGAGAGTGTACTGAAGATCAAACACTTCCCTGCCAATATCCCATTGCTCTTGGAAAACGTCAAAAGCTAACATTTACGTGACAACTGCTGCGATAAAAACCGACTAGGTTGTGTCACAAGTATCACAAAATACTAGATGTAGCCCAAAATTCGAAATGAATAAATTTTATGTTTTTCTGTTAAAAAAATGATGAGAGTACCGGTATCTTTATACAAGCAGCTGTTTTTACAGTGATAGCGCCCTCACATGTTAAATATTTTTGTTCTTTTTAAAAGGGTCTTTCAGATGTTCTCTCTATTACAGTTAAATCTCACAGTGCCCTTTGATTACAAGTATAGTGTCCTCACATGTTTTTCAAAATGCCCATATCAAAATCTAGTGTTTCCATATATGTCATAGTTTTTCAGACATTTTGATCAATTTTATTGATATTTGGTGATATTTGGTATGGATTGATCTACATGCAATTGCAATTACATTCACTCCTTATGCAAAGCCTATACCTTCATAATACTTGCTCTTATTACATAGGAGCTATTCACAGTTTAACTTTGACTGTTTGATATTTTCATCAATCAACGACTTTTGGCAGACTGCTTTCCCACTGCTGTTACAATCCTAAAACTTGTTTGAGTTAAACTATGTTTATGTTAGCTCAACCGTAATCACTTCTTCTGAGTGTACTGTTGAGAATTTGTTAAGTACTTGAAATAAAACTTATATAATAAATACATTAGATGAGTAAACAATAATTAAAAATATTAATGTATATGTCATCACCCTTTGTAGTAGCATGTGATTGTCAGATGATAACAAATTAAATGTCATGTTACCTAATAAATATGCAGAAATATAATTATAATATAATAACATATAATATAATAACAAGTTGGCTTAGATATAAACATTATGAACAGCAACATTGCTGATATAAACATACTGAAACGTTACATATTTGACCCCAGTAAAATGCATAGATCTGATGGGAGACGCATATATAGCATTCATCCAATCAGAATTGGCATAGCATGTGACAATTTGTCATAAACAAAAAAATAGCAAAGTGTTGTTAGTCCCGCAGCCCTTCCACAGATGTTGTCCTGTGTATGTGGCCCAATACTGAAAACAACTACAGTTGGTGAAACTATTCATGCAGACCATCATTGGTCTTGTAACAGTGATTGTTTAATGTAGACACCACACTAGCTCTTGATTCATTCATTCCTTTGACATGCTTCGCATCAGTCACTCTGTGCAAAATATTGGAATGATATTGAATCTTCATAATAATCATAGGCTTAGGTAAATGCATTTGTTTTATGATCCAATTCAAGATGGTGGAATGAGATTGTTTTTAAAGTTTACAGACGAGAAATTGGAACTGCGTTCTCCAGAACCTATCACTGGCCCACTATTAAACCTACGCTGTGCAACAATGTTCCTTGTTTCCTTGACCAAGCAAGTACTTGTATGCAAATGAGAAGTAATGAGGAGCCTTAATGTGAAATACAGTAAATGGGTGATAGTAGACAGAGATTCCGAAACTAAGTTTTGTATTATCTTGATGTTGTCCTAAAACTTGAGTTTGTTAACCCAATGCTAGTTTGGTAGCAGAATAGTTTTTTGGGCACTTTTCACATGAATAGCTCCCTAAGGCATGCTACATACATGGGTGTACTGTAGAGTACTTTATTTTCGCTTGGAATTTATTTTCGCTATTTTCGCTGAAGGGATGTTTCCGTGAAAATAAAATCCAGCGAATATACTTTTTTTCCTATATTTCACAATTAAACTCATCAAAAATCAGTGAAAATAAATTCCACACAAAACGCCCAAAAAGCCTTTTCAGCGAAAATTAATTCCAGCGAAAATAAAGTATTCCACAGTATTTATTTTATTGAAAAAAAAATATCTTGTACAAGTAAACTGATTTTTTTCTAGTGTGCAAACAAATGGCCAAGTTTTTGTTTATCCAGTGTACACCCAACTAGTGCATCTCATTAATATGCATGGTTTACAAACATAACTGAACTGAGGGTAAATAGTTTTAAGTTGGGCCACTTTCTTTATTTGCTATTTACAAACAACTGATAAGATATCTGTTTGTAGTTTACACACAGCTGATAAGATGTGTGCACTGCTGCCTTTCTAGACAGGAAGTACAGCAAAGACAAAACAATCGCTTTAGAAACAACAAATTTTGAATAATCAAAAAAGTACATGAATGTACCACTTCAATGTAATTATATGTTAACAGAATAAAAACTTACAATAAATTTCTGTAATATTTTTTTCTTGGCTTTGTCATTGAAAGGTGTCTGACCACGGGGTTACTTTCTTAGTCCAGAAGTAATGCAGTTACATTGGGAGGGGGCTCCCTTTTACAAAATATGGTTGCAAACAATAAAATACGGCCATCTGTGGTGGCTATGCATTGCATGAAAATTCAGGCCACAAACTACATGTAAAGGTTGATCAATGATAAGAATATGCTTGGACCTGGTTTATATAATCCATTTTTCAGAGTTTTCACCAAGTAGGCATACTTGCATGCTTAGGTTTTTCTAAATTCGTAAATTATGTTACATGTAATAAATCTGTCTGATAAATACTTGGTTGTTTTATCTAATGTACTCATGCGAACAAAATGCACGGCAACGAAATAGTAGCGTGCCCCCCCCCCCCCGGCCGACGTCTTGACATCGGATAGTGGACCAGTGTTTCACGCAAGGCAAGGGTTGACTTTTTCGTACGACTTCGGTAAAAAATAAAAGGATCATCTAAAATCTAGGTAGTTTTTATAGATGATAACAGTGAGTCCGGTTACAATTGAATTTTAAATTGAAGAGATTCATCTACAAGTATAAGACCGGAGGTTACTGCGACGGTTAAACGGGGTTTGATTTTTACAAGCACAGGAAATGCTACATGCCGGCATACATCACTGGGTCACATTTTACAATTATTATCAGTAATTCTTTAGTTTAGTTGTCATTCACTAATTATGGACGAGATAGTAAGCACGCGAAAATTTCCAAGAAAAAGAAAGCGAGGAAGAAAGAAGAAAAACATCAAAATAATGATCGCTCCTGTCAAAAAAGATTGTGAAAGAGACGATGCTGGGTTCGTACAGAACGGATTTCCCCGTCGAAACCAGTGTCAGCCATGAAGTGGGCGAAGAAAGTTTTACCGTGACACTGGGAGTCCGATGAATCAGACTTCGATATAGTGGGTGATACTCCTGTTCAAAACGTTCAAGAGATGTCTGTATCTCGCAGGAAAATATTGTTAACTTCCGACGTAGAAGAAGAAAGTGAGAGTGAATGTCACGGCCGATCGTTTGAAGACGGCGAGATTCGACTCATTGACATGTCACTGTTGAATGGCGCCCCAGAAAAAGAGATTTGTCAATTTTGCAAAGTAGGCAATATCTCAATAGTGGAGCGCAGGCGTCACGGTCTAGGCAGTTGTATTCGAATCGATCGAAACTGAGCCAGCCTAGCTTCCCGTCATCTCGAAAGAAGGGAGCAGTTTTCTAAATAAATAAAAAGGCTGCCATTGGAATGCGAGCGATTGGAAAGGGACGGTGCGCTCTGGTGAAACTGTCAAGCTATTAGGGGTTACCTCAACCAGTAACGGGTCCGCCCTTTCGCCAGTATGTACGAGCTGCCTCCAGGAGACTCCGAAACTCGTGGCATGCTTGAACTAATAAGTTTACAAACACAACGGCCTAAAAATAAATACACTGTATTTGCAAACACTTCAACTGCCAAGTGTAGTCTCTGTATTGTTTGTTACTCGCAAACAGAACCGCCAACTTTGCATAATCCAAGCTTTAATGAATGACGTCACCGTTATCAGCACAGACCGTCACAAAACTCCACAGCGTGAAAGAAAACGGCCAAAAAACAAAGTTTTTCACAGATATAAATGTCGGTTCATGATTTTTCTCGAAAACAACTTTCAAAGCATTTTATTTACAATTAGCCCATGTAAATTTTGCTGCTGAAACGGGAGTTAACGTTGATTGAAGTTTGAAATCATAAAAGTGCCGATTTCTCGGTGTTCGGTTTTTGGCAATTACCGTTGACCTAATTTTAAATGGCGTTTCAGTGAATAGCGCTACGATGTCGCCGTTTAGCTTTTCTTACTCTTTGATATGTTGGCTTCATATCCGTATTTGCATATTTGCAAAATTCTATTGCGTTTTTTTTTCACAAACCTCGCGCAAACCAACGGTATACTCTAACTTTAACACCAAAAAAACGTGCTTTAAATTTGTGTTTTTCGGAAAGAAAAAAAAAACTTAATGCAAAAAATAGAAATACGGATTTAAACTTCATATCCTTTGCTTCGAAACAGTGTAAAGTTTTTGATCGCATGAATGACTGTAGAGATGACAATTAAAATTTTATTCACGTTAGTTAAATTATCAGCCCCGCTGATTTTCAGAATCACGTGACGCTAAAACAAACACAATGTTCACAAAATATTAATAATAGGAAAATACAAGTCAAGAGCTTTCCAAACATATATAGATTGTATGGTTTCTTGTAAAATTTATTCCGATTATAGGTGTTTACATTTTTCATGCAAAAAAACTATCCTGCTACCTTAACCTGATGTTCACCTGTCACCAATGTGTTAACCCAATGCTAGCTTTGTATTAAATCTGAGTATTATTGCAATGACATAACTAGCATATGTATCTTGATTCACAAATTGTCATTATCATCTTATTTTTTATTGCAGTTGCAGTGAACAGCACAGAAAGAGTTGGAAAAATACATGTATCAGAATTGTATTCAATAAGATGAAGAAAATGCTGTATGAAAATATTAAGAAATGTTTTTTGAACATGATGAGTCCTTTACTACAATCATTTTGAATCATAAGTGTCGTGAATAACTTTGATTATTATGGAAATGATAATTGTAACATATCCCGTTGAACAATCTGAGAAGAGTCTTGAGTCTTCAGGTCCTTCCAGTCAGCAGATACAACAAACACATTCAAATGGGAAGCCTTATCAATGTGAATATTGTGAGAAGGGTTTTTCACAATCGTATACACTCAAGCGACACAGGCAAACACATATCAATGATAAACTATTTTATTGTAAACAATGTGAGAAGAGTTTTGCCAGTGCAGGTACTCTCAAAGTACATATGCTTACACATACAAAGATCAAGGCTTATCATTGTGAACATTGTAATAGGAGTTTTGCTCGGTCAACTCATCTAAAACAGCATAAGTTAACACATACCAAGGAGAAGCCTTATCTATGTCAACACTGTGGGAATAGATTTGCCAGATCAGATAATCTGAAACGACATATAGAGACACATACCAATAAGAAACCATTTCCTTGTGAATATTGTGAGAAGAGTTTTTTCAAGTCATGTAATCTAAAACATCACACACGAACACATACAGGTGAGAAGCTCAATCATACAAATGAGAAGCCTTATCATTGTGAATATTGTAATAGGAATTTTGCTCGGTCAACTCATCTGAAACAGCATAAGTTAACACATACCAAGGAGAAGCCTTATCTATGTCAACACTGTGGGAATAGATTTGCCAGATCAGATAATCTGAAACGACATATAGAGACACATACCAATAAGAAACCATTTCCTTGTGAACATTGTGAGAAGAGTTTTTTCAAGTCATGTAATCTAAAACATCACATGCGAACACATACCAATTGGAAGTCTCATCAAACAAATGAGAAACCTCATCATTGTGAACATTGTAATAAGAGTTTTGCTCGGTCACATAATCTAAAATTGCATAAGTTAACACATACCAAGGAGAAACCTCATCTATGTCAACACTGTGGGAAGAGATTTGCTAGATCAGATAATCTTAAACAGCATATACACAGACATCTTAAGAAACCATGTCATGTAATCTAAAACAGAACATGCAAACACATACGAAGCGAAGACCTATCATTGTAAATGATGTGAAAAGAGTTTTTCTCAGTTGAGTACTTATGAACACCATAAGGCAACACATTGGTATGAGAAGCCTTATCAATATCAATTGTGGGAAAAGTTTTGCTAGATCAAGTTGTCTCAAACGGCATATAAAAACACACACTAATGAGAGGCTAAATCATTGTGAGACGAGTTTTGCTAATTCAGGTTATCTAAAAAGTCATATTATAACACATACAAATAAAAAGCCTTATCATTGTCAACAATGTGAGAAGAGTTTTTCCAGAGAAGGTACTCTCAAAAATCATATTCAAAGAAAACATATTTGTACCAATAAAATGCTGTATTGTAATTTATGTGATATAAGTTTTAATATTTCTTGTAACCATGAATTTCATAAGCAAACTTACGCCATTGAGATGTTAGGAACATTAATAGATATAAAATGCACAGTTCTTCAAAAAACTATATTGAAATACATCTTACTAAAAAAAGATAATCTAGAACATCACCTCTATAAATAAGCAAAAAGTTATTGAGACATAAAATTCAGTAACTCAGTTTTAACTGTCGTGAGTGGATATATAATCTATTATCCAGTCAAAAACATTAATTATTCACAGAGGGAGGAGCACACATAGATGGGGAAATAATAAATTATATAAAACAGTCGCACTTAACAGACATACGAGTGTTCAAGTGAGAAAGGACAGAAGAACCAAAGTATTATACATGATGAGACATAATGATATGAAAGAATTCAGATTATACAGTTCAACTCATTAAATACTTAGCTAGAAATTGTATTGTTAACCCAATCGTGAGCAAATTGAGAATTACGGAACTTTTTCAGTAATAAGTTTATGACAGGCATTTCGTAACTGCCTTTATTGTTAGAGTACTTGCATCAATTGTATTGATATGATCGCATACAAATTTTCAACGAAAATTACCAATTGTTTCTTTTATCTTTCTACTAAAACATGTCATATATTTTGTTGTCGAGGGTTGTGGGTGTATTTTTTTTATTGTATGTATGTTATTAATCATGAAGTACAAACTGTTATTCATATAAAGCAAAATTAACTTTTATTGCCATAGTGTGGCATTATACTGCTATTATGTTAGGTGTGTATTATTCTGTTATGTAATGAGGTATTATTAATAAAGTAATCATCAGTAAAACAATATTCAGTTTGTTGTATATTGCTCGTTCAAGTTTTTAATATAGAAGATGAAACCACGTCTTGAGGCCGCTCATAAACTTGTACTTGTAGAATGACTGTACTACCTGTTAAGAAACTGCAACTATGAATTCACATGTAGTAAGAAATTAAAATAAATGAAGATATAATTATTCAGTATAAAGAAAGATTCCAGTACAATCTTTCTCATGAAAAAAATACAGGGACATTGTCATTCAACCATAGCATTGGCCCCAATCAACATCATGCTGCAGCTTACTGTAGGCCACAATGCTAATGTTACTTACTGCGATAAAACAACGTTTACGTGCGACTCTGTCAACATATATGATGTGTCATAATACAAATAATAATACCGGTAATCATTGTGCTACCCGAGAACACACACGCACGCACGCACGCACGCACGCACACACACACACACACACACACACGCACACACACACACACACACACACGTATGCTATCCATGAAAATTATGGCATTTCCCCCTGCTGATAAAACTATCATTGATATTGTGTTTGTTTGTTTGTAGGATGTTTAATCAAGGAAAATGTTTTTTCTGATGCATCTGGCAATTCTGCCTACAAACTATCTACATTCAAATAAAGATGAAATTCATAACAATATCAAGGATTTTCACTTCGGAAACAGACCACCTAGATTGCTTGGAACACCATATAGAACCAGATTCATAGCGGATTCATGTAAATGTTCAACAAATAAACTTACTTTGAACTTAATATTTGTTTTTGTTTTTACCATCAATGATGTTATACTTTCCAGGAGTGGTATTAAACAAATTCTAAATAACTTATGGACAATTCTAGCGCTTTCTAATATTCTGCTATCAAGACATTTCATTGCCCAACAGTCTGTACTTCCATACCATATGACAAATTAAAATTATGCTTTGAAGATATCATCCATCAAGCGTTTAAAACAATTTTTCACCATGATACGAACATTGTAACAGGCTAATATCAGGTCAATTCAAAGCTAGCATTAATATTTTGACTGTTTTAACAAATGGGTAAGTAAGTATAACCTTTGGTTGGTAGTATTTAGTAAGCTTTTAAAATAGCCGATTTATCAGTGTCACACAAGAATTGCTGTTAGGTCTAATCTGTTTTTATTCTATTTCAAATGACATTAATAGGAATACAGATAGTACTGCTCTGATTCAACACTATCGGACCTTCAAGAAAACAGTGAACGTTCTACATTAATTTGCTGAGTTTGTAGTTTACAAACTGTGACAACGTCGGGTAACAAATAGAGGCTGAGGAAAAATGTTATTATGCCCAAGGTGATCATGTGACCTATTATTCTGGCTGTGTGTTTCATTTCTGACACTTTTATTTTCGTTTTTATATAGATATTTTAATAGTCTTTTTTCATTTGTAATCGCCATAATAGTATAAACTATATTAGTTCGTGCATATGTAGATAATTCGCGCACATTGTAGTGTTAGGCACTTCTGAACGTCAAGGTTGGGTCAGGTTTTGAAGTTGTCAACTGATGGTCAACCTCGAGGTTGAATCATGAAATCGTGTTCATTCAAATATTGAATAAAGTCAGCCTGACATCAAACAATATGTAATCTTGCTTGTGTACTAAATTTCAAACCGACTCTGTGACAGTGAATCAGGGGTTATGACTTGCAAACAAAAGGCAGCCAGTCAGCCATTATAGATCAAATTGAAAACGAAAATGACTCGTGACAAATACATGAACAATATCTACCTGAGAAACTGGTATATACTTGTAAAACACTGAATAGAGAATCTGATTATGGGTCACATCTACAAGAAATCATGCTTAGATACATCTATAAGCATTTTGTAAACCAGCATTGTCTTAGCTACATAACTGTGGCATATTTTGTAAACTGGCATTATTTTAGCTACATAACTGTGGCATATTTTGTAAACTGACATTGTCTTAGCTACATAACTATGGCATATTTTGTAAACTGGCATTGTCTTAGCTACATAACTGTGGCACATTTTGTGAACTTACATTGTCTTAGCTACATAACTATGGCATATTTTGTAAACTGGCATTGTCTTAGCTACATAACTATGGCACATTTTGTGAACTGACATTGTCTTAGCTACATAGCTATGGCATATTTTGTAAACTGGCATTGTCTTAGCTACATAACTGTGGCACATTTTGTGAACTGACACTGTCTTAGCTACATAACTGTGGCACATTTTGTAAACTGGCATTGTCTTAGCTACATAACTGTGGCATATTTTGTAAACTGGCATTGTCTTAGCTACATAACTGTGGCATATTTTGTAAACTGGCACTGTCTTAGCTACATAACTGAGGCATGTTTTGTAAACTGGCACTGTCTTAGCTACATAACTGAGGTATATTTTGTAAACTGGCACTGTCTTAGCTACATAACTGAGGTATATTTTGTAAACTGGCACTGTCTTAGCTACATAACTGTGGCATATTTTGTAAACTGGCATTGTCTTAGCTACATGACTGTGGCATATTTTGTAAATTCGAATTGTCTTAGCTACATAACTGAGGCACATTTTGTAAACTGGCATTGTCTTAGCTACATAACTGTGGCATATTTTGTAAACTGGCATTGTCTTACCTACATAACTGTGGCACATTTTGTGAACTGGCATTGTTTTAGCTACATAACTGTGGCAGATTTTGCAAACTGGGATTGTCTTAGCTACATAACTGAGGTATATTTTGTAAACAGGCATTGTCGTAGCTACGTAACTGCGACACATTTTGTAAACTGGAATTGTCTTAGCTACATAACTGTGGCATAGTTTGTAAATTGGAATTGTCTTAGCTACATAACTGAGGTATATTTTGTAAACTGGCATTGTCTTAGTTACATAACTGTGGCACATTTTGTAAAATGGCATTGCCTTAGCTACATAACTGTGGCAGATTTTGTAAACTGGAATTGTCTTAGCTACATAACTGAGGTATATTTTGTAAACAGGCATTGTCTTAGCTACGTAACTGTGGCACATTTTGTAAACTGGCATTGTCTTAGCTACATAACTGTGGCATATTTTGTAAACTGGCATTGTCTTACCTACATAACTGTGGCACATTTTGTGAACTGACATTGTCTTAGCTACATAACTATGGCATATTTTGTAAACTGGCATTGTCTTAGCTACATAACTGTGGCACATTTTGTGAACTGACATTGTCTTAGCTACATAACTATGGCATATTTTGTAAACTGGCATTGTCTTAGCTACATAACTGTGGCACATTTTGTGAACTGACACTGTCTTAGCTACATAACTGTGGCACATTTTGTAAACTGGCATTGTCTTAGCTACATAACTGTGGCATATTTTGTAAACTGGCATTGTCTTAGCTACATAACTGTGGCATATTTTGTAAACTGGCACTATCTTAGCTACATAACTGAGGCATGTTTTGTAAACTGGCACTGTCTTAGCTACATAACTGAGGTATATTTTGTAAACTGGCACTGTCTTAGCTACATAACTGAGGTATATTTTGTAAACTGGCACTGTCTTAGCTACATAACTGTGGCATATTTTGTAAACTGGCATTGTCTTAGCTACATGACTGTGGCATATTTTGTAAATTCGAATTGTCTTAGCTACATAACTGAGGCACATTTTGTAAACTGGCATTGTCTTAGCTACATAACTGTGGCATATTTTGTAAACTGGCATTGTCTTACCTACATAACTGTGGCACATTTTGTGAACTGGCATTGTTTTAGCTACATAACTGTGGCAGATTTTGCAAACTGGGATTGTCTTAGCTACATAACTGAGGTATATTTTGTAAACAGGCATTGTCGTAGCTACGTAACTGCGACACATTTTGTAAACTGGAATTGTCTTAGCTACATAACTGTGGCATAGTTTGTAAATTGGAATTGTCTTAGCTACATAACTGAGGTATATTTTGTAAACTGGCATTGTCTTAGTTACATAACTGTGGCACATTTTGTAAAATGGCATTGCCTTAGCTACATAACTGTGGCAGATTTTGTAAACTGGAATTGTCTTAGCTACATAACTGAGGTATATTTTGTAAACAGGCATTGTCTTAGCTACGTAACTGTGGCACATTTTGTAAACTGGCATTGTCTTAGCTACATAACTGTGGCATATTTTGTAAACTGGCACTGTCTTACCTACATAACTGTGGCACATTTTGTGAACTGGCATTGTTTTAGCTACATAACTGTGGCAGATTTTGCAAACTGGGATTGTCTTAGCTACATAACTGAGGTATATTTTGTAAACAGGCATTGACGTAGCTACGTAACTGTGACACATTTTGTAAACTGGCACTGCCTTAGCTACATAACTGAGGTATATTTTGTAAACTGGCATTGTCTTAGCTACATAACTGTGGCACATTTTGTGAACTGACATTGTCTTAGCTACATAACTATGGCATATTTTGTAAACTGGTATTGTCTTAGCTACATAACTGTGGCACATTTTGTGAACTGACATTGTCTTAGCTACATAACTATGGCATATTTTGTAAACTGGCATTGTCTTAGCTACATAACTGTGGCACATTTTGTGAACTGACACTGTCTTAGCTACATAACTGTGGCACATTTTGTAAACTGGCATTGTCTTAGCTACATAACTGTGGCATATTTTGTAAACTGGCATTGTCTTAGCTACATAACTGAGGCATATTATGTAAACTGGCACTGTCTTAGCTACATAACTGAGGTATATTTTGTAAACTGGCACTGTCTTAGCTACATAACTGAGGTATATTTTGTAAACTGGCACTGTCTTAGCTACATAACTGTGGCATATTTTGTAAACTGGCATTGTCTTAGCTACATGACTGTGGCATATTTTGTAAATTCGAATTGTCTTAGCTACATAACTGAGGCACATTTTGTAAACTGGCATTGTCTTAGCTACATAACTGTGGCATATTTTGTAAACTGGCATTGTCTTACCTACATAACTGTGGCACATTTTGTGAACTGGCATTGTTTTAGCTACATAACTGTGGCAGATTTTGCAAACTGGGATTGTCTTAGCTACATAACTGAGGTATATTTTGTAAACAGGCATTGTCGTAGCTACGTAACTGCGACACATTTTGTAAACTGGAATTGTCTTAGCTACATAACTGTGGCATAGTTTGTAAATTGGAATTGTCTTAGCTACATAACTGAGGTATATTTTGTAAACTGGCATTGTCTTAGTTACATAACTGTGGCACATTTTGTAAAATGGCATTGCCTTAGCTACATAACTGTGGCAGATTTTGTAAACTGGAATTGTCTTAGCTACATAACTGAGGTATATTTTGTAAACAGGCATTGTCTTAGCTACGTAACTGTGGCACATTTTGTAAACTGGCATTGTCTTAGCTACATAACTGTGGCATATTTTGTAAACTGGCATTGTCTTACCTACATAACTGTGGCACATTTTGTGAACTGGCATTGTTTTAGCTACATAACTGTGGCAGATTTTGCAAACTGGGATTGTCTTAGCTACATAACTGAGGTATATTTTGTAAACAGGCATTGACGTAGCTACGTAACTGTGACACATTTTGTAAACTGGCATTGCCTTAGCTACATAACAGGTATATTTTGTAAACTGGCATTGTCTTAGCTACATAACTGTGGCACATTTTGTGAACTGACATTGTCTTAGCTACATAACTGTGGCACATTTTGTGAACTGACACTGTCTTAGCTACATAACTGTGGCACATTTTGTAAACTGGCATTGTCTTAGCTACATAACTGTGGCATATTTTGTAAACTGGCATTGTCTTAGCTACATAACTGAGGCATATTTTGTAAACTGGCACTGTCTTAGCTACATAACTGAGGTATATTTTGTAAACTGGCACTGTCTTAGCTACATAACTGAGGTATATTTTGTAAACTGGCACTGTCTTAGCTACATAACTGTGGCATATTTTGTAAACTGGCATTGTCTTAGCTACATGACTGTGGCATATTTTGTAAACTGGCATTGTCTTAGCTACATAACTGTGGCATATTTTGTAAACTGGCACTGTCTTTGCTACATAACTGAGGCATATTTTGTAAACTGGCACTGTCTTAGCTACATAACTGAGGTATATTTTGTAAACTGGCACTGTCTTAGCTACATAACTGTGGCATATTTTGTAAACTGGCATTGTCTTAGCTACATGACTGTGGCACATTTTGTAAACTGGCATTGTCTTAGCTACATAACTGTGGCATATTTTGTAAACTGGCATTGTCTTAGCTACATAACTGTGGCATATTTTGTAAACTGGCACTGTCTTAGCTACATAACTGAGGCATGTTTTGTAAACTGGCACTGTCTTAGCTACATAACTGAGGTATATTTTGTAAACTGGCACTGTCTTAGCTACATAACTGAGGTATATTTTGTAAACTGGCACTGTCTTAGCTACATAACTGTGGCATATTTTGTAAACTGGCATTGTCTTAGCTACATGACTGTGGCATATTTTGTAAATTCGAATTGTCTTAGCTACATAACTGAGGCACATTTTGTAAACTGGCATTGTCTTAGCTACATAACTGTGGCATATTTTGTAAACTGGCATTGTCTTACCTACATAACTGTGGCACATTTTGTGAACTGGCATTGTTTTAGCTACATAACTGTGGCAGATTTTGCAAACTGGGATTGTCTTAGCTACATAACTGAGGTATATTTTGTAAACAGGCATTGTCGTAGCTACGTAACTGCGACACATTTTGTAAACTGGAATTGTCTTAGCTACATAACTGTGGCATAGTTTGTAAATTGGAATTGTCTTAGCTACATAACTGAGGTATATTTTGTAAACTGGCATTGTCTTAGTTACATAACTGTGGCACATTTTGTAAAATGGCATTGCCTTAGCTACATAACTGTGGCAGATTTTGTAAACTGGAATTGTCTTAGCTACATAACTGGGGTATATTTTGTAAACAGGCATTGTCTTAGCTACGTAACTGTGGCACATTTTGTAAACTGGCATTGTCTTAGCTACATAACTGTGGCATATTTTGTAAACTGGCATTGTCTTACCTACATAACTGTGGCACATTTTGTGAACTGGCATTGTTTTAGCTACATAACTGTGGCAGATTTTGCAAACTGGGATTGTCTTAGCTACATAACTGAGGTATATTTTGTAAACAGGCATTGACGTAGCTACGTAACTGTGACACATTTTGTAAACTGGCATTGCCTTAGCTACATAACTGAGGTATATTTTGTAAACTGGCATTGTCTTAGCTACATAACTGTGGCACATTTTGTGAACTGACATTGTCTTAGCTACATAACTATGGCATATTTTGTAAACTGGCATTGTCTTAGCTACATAACTGTGGCACATTTTGTGAACTGACATTGTCTTAGCTACATAACTATGGCATATTTTGTAAACTGGCATTGTCTTAGCTACATAACTGTGGCACATTTTGTGAACTGACACTGTCTTAGCTACATAACTGTGGCACATTTTGTAAACTGGCATTGTCTTAGCTACATAACTGTGGCATATTTTGTAAACTGGCATTGTCTTAGCTACATAACTGAGGCATATTTTGTAAACTGGCACTGTCTTAGCTACATAACTGAGGTATATTTTGTAAACTGGCACTGTCTTAGCTACATAACTGTGGCATATTTTGTAAACTGGCATTGTCTTAGCTACATGACTGTGGCATATTTTGTAAATTCGAATTGTCTTAGCTACATAACTGAGGCACATTTTGTAAACTGGCATTGTCTTAGCTACATAACTGTGGCATATTTTGTAAACTGGCATTGTCTTACCTACATAACTGTGGCACATTTTGTGAACTGGCATTGTTTTAGCTACATAACTGTGGCAGATTTTGCAAACTGGGATTGTCTTAGCTACATAACTGAGGTATATTTTGTAAACAGGCATTGTCGTAGCTACGTAACTGCGACACATTTTGTAAACTGGAATTGTCTTAGCTACATAACTGTGGCATAGTTTGTAAATTGGAATTGTCTTAGCTACATAACTGAGGTATATTTTGTAAACTGGCATTGTCTTAGTTACATAACTGTGGCACATTTTGTAAAATGGCATTGCCTTAGCTACATAACTGTGGCAGATTTTGTAAACTGGAATTGTCTTAGCTACATAACTGAGGTATATTTTGTAAACAGGCATTGTCTTAGCTACGTAACTGTGGCACATTTTGTAAACTGGCATTGTCTTAGCTACATAACTGTGGCATATTTTGTAAACTGGCATTGTCTTACCTACATAACTGTGGCACATTTTGTGAACTGGCATTGTTTTAGCTACATAACTGTGGCAGATTTTGCAAACTGGGATTGTCTTAGCTACATAACTGAGGTATATTTTGTAAACAGGCATTGACGTAGCTACGTAACTGTGACACATTTTGTAAACTGGCATTGCCTTAGCTACATAACTGAGGTATATTTTGTAAACTGGCATTGTCTTAGCTACATAACTGTGGCACATTTTGTGAACTGACATTGTCTTAGCTACATAACTATGGCATATTTTGTAAACTGGCATTGTCTTAGCTACATAACTGTGGCACATTTTGTGAACTGACATTGTCTTAGCTACATAACTATGGCATATTTTGTAAACTGGCATTGTCTTAGCTACATAACTGTGGCACATTTTGTGAACTGACATTGTCTTAGCTACATAACTGAGGCGTATTTTGTAAACCAGCATTGCCTTAGCTACATAACTGAGGCACATTTTGTAAACTGGCATTGTCTTAGCTATATAACTGTGGCACATTTTGTAAATTGGAATTGTCTTAGCTACATAACTGTGGCATATTTTGTAAATTGGAATTGTCTTAGCTACATGACTGGCATATTTTGTAAATTGGAATTGTCTTAGCTACATAACTGAGGCATATTTTGTAAACTTGCATTGTCTTAGCTACATGACTGTGGCATATTTTGTAAATTAGAATTGTCTTAGCTACATAACTGTGGCATATTTTGTAAACTGGCACTGTCTTAGCTACATAACTGAGGCATATTTTGTAAACTGGCACTGTCTTAGCTACATAACTGTGGCATATTTTGTAAATTGGAATTGTCTTAGCTACATAACTGTGGCATATTTTGTAAATTGGAATTGTCTTAGCTACATAACTGTGGCATATTTTGTAAACTGGCACTGTCTTAGCTACATAACTGAGGCATATTTTGTAAACTGGCACTGTCTTAGCTACATAACTGAGGTATATTTTGTAAACTGGCACTGTCTTAGCTACATAACTGTGGCATATTTTGTAAACTGGCATTGTCTTAGCTACATGACTGTGGCATATTTTGTAAATTCGAATTGTCTTAGCTACATAACTGAGGCATTTTTTGTAAACTGGCACTGTCTTAGCTACATAACTGTGGCACATTTTGTAAACTGGCATTGTCTTAGCTACATAACTGTGGCATATTTTGTAAACTGGCATTGTCTTACCTACATAACTGTGGCACATTTTGTGAATTGGCATTGTTTTAGCTACATAACTGTGGGAGATTTTGCAAACTGGGATTGTCTTAGCTACATAACTGAGGTATATTTTGTAAACAGGCATTGTCGTAGCTACGTAACTGCGACACATTTTGTAAACTGGAATTGTCTTAGCTACATAACTGTGGCATAGTTTGTAAATTGGAATTGTCTTAGCTACATAACTGGGGTATATTTTGTAAACTGGCATTGTCTTAGTTACATAACTGTGGCACATTTTGTAAAATGGCATTGCCTTAGCTACATAACTGTGGCAGATTTTGTAAACTGGAATTGTCTTAGCTACATAACTGAGGTATATTTTGTAAACAGGCATTGTCTTAGCTACGTAACTGTGGCACATTTTGTAAACTGGCATTGTCTTAGCTACATAACTGTGGCATATTTTGTAAACTGGCATTGTCTTACCTACATAACTGTGGCACATTTTGTGAACTGGCATTGTTTTAGCTACATAACTGTGGCAGATTTTGCAAACTGTGATTGTCTTAGCTACATAACTGAGGTATATTTTGTAAACAGGCATTGACGTAGCTACGTAACTGTGGCATATTTTGTAAACGAGCATTGTCTTAGCTACATAACTGTGGCCAACTGTGGCATATTTTGTAAACTGGCATTGTCTTAGCTATATAACTGTGGCACATTTTGTAAACTGGCATTGTCTTAGCTACATACCTGTGACATATTTTGTAAACGAGCATTGTCTTAGCTACATAACTGTGGCCAACTGTGGCATATTTTGTAAACTGGCATTGTCTTAGCTACATAACTGAGGTATATTTTGTAAACTGGCACTGTCTTAGCTACATAACTGAGGTATATTTTGTAAACTGGCACTGTCTTAGCTACATAACTGAGGTATATTTTGTAAACTGGCACTGTCTTAGCTACATAACTGTGGCATATTTTGTAAACTGGCATTGTCTTAGCTACATGACCGTGGCACATTTTGTAAACTGGCATTGTCTTAGCTACATAACTGTGGCATATTTTGTAAACTGGCATTGTCTTAGCTACATAACTGTGGCATATTTTGTAAACTGGCACTGTCTTAGCTACATAACTGAGGCATGTTTTGTAAACTGGCACTGTCTTAGCTACATAACTGAGGTATATTTTGTAAACTGGCACTGTCTTAGCTACATAACTGAGGTATATTTTGTAAACTGGCACTGTCTTAGCTACATAACTGTGGCATATTTTGTAAACTGGCATTGTCTTAGCTACATGACTGTGGCATATTTTGTAAATTCGAATTGTCTTAGCTACATAACTGAGGCACATTTTGTAAACTGGCATTGTCTTAGCTACATAACTGTGGCATATTTTGTAAACTGGCATTGTCTTACCTACATAACTGTGGCACATTTTGTGAACTGGCATTGTTTTAGCTACATAACTGTGGCAGATTTTGCAAACTGGGATTGTCTTAGCTACATAACTGAGGTATATTTTGTAAACAGGCATTGTCGTAGCTACGTAACTGCGACACATTTTGTAAACTGGAATTGTCTTAGCTACATAACTGTGGCATAGTTTGTAAATTGGAATTGTCTTAGCTACATAACTGAGGTATATTTTGTAAACTGGCATTGTCTTAGTTACATAACTGTGGCACATTTTGTAAAATGGCATTGCCTTAGCTACATAACTGTGGCAGATTTTGTAAACTGGAATTGTCTTAGCTACATAACTGAGGTATATTTTGTAAACAGGCATTGTCTTAGCTACGTAACTGTGGCACATTTTGTAAACTGGCATTGTCTTAGCTACATAACTGTGGCATATTTTGTAAACTGGCATTGTCTTACCTACATAACTGTGGCACATTTTGTGAACTGGCATTGTTTTAGCTACATAACTGTGGCAGATTTTGCAAACTGGGATTGTCTTAGCTACATAACTGAGGTATATTTTGTAAACAGGCATTGACGTAGCTACGTAACTGTGGCATATTTTGTAAACGAGCATTGTCTTAGCTACATAACTGTGGCCAACTGTGGCATATTTTGTAAACTGGCATTGTCTTAGCTATATAACTGTGGCACATTTTGTAAACTGGCATTGTCTTAGCTACATACCTGTGACATATTTTGTAAACGAGCATTGTCTTAGCTACATAACTGTGGCCAACTGTGGCATATTTTGTAAACTGGCATTGTCTTAGCTACATAACTGAGGTATATTTTGTAAACTGGCACTGTCTTAGCTACATAACTGAGGTATATTTTGTAAACTGGCACTGTCTTAGCTACATAACTGAGGTATATTTTGTAAACTGGCACTGTCTTAGCTACATAACTGTGGCATATTTTGTAAACTGGCATTGTCTTAGCTACATGACTGTGGCACATTTTGTAAACTGGCATTGTCTTAGCTACATAACTGTGGCATATTTTGTAAACTGGCATTGTCTTAGCTACATAACTGTGGCATATTTTGTAAACTGGCACTGTCTTAGCTACATAACTGAGGTATATTTTGTAAACTGGCACTGTCTTAGCTACATAACTGAGGTATATTTTGTAAACTGGCACTGTCTTAGCTACATAACCGTGGCATATTTTGTAAACTGGCATTGTCTTAGCTACATGACTGTGGCATATTTTGTAAATTCGAATTGTCTTAGCTACATAACTGAGGCACATTTTGTAAACTGGCATTGTCTTAGCTACATAACTGTGGCATATTTTGTAAACTGGCATTGTCTTACCTACATAACTGTGGCACATTTTGTGAACTGGCATTGTTTTAGCTACATAACTGTGGCAGATTTTGCAAACTGGGATTGTCTTAGCTACATAACTGAGGTATATTTTGTAAACAGGCATTGTCGTAGCTACGTAACTGCGACACATTTTGTAAACTGGAATTGTCTTAGCTACATAACTGTGGCATAGTTTGTAAATTGGAATTGTCTTAGCTACATAACTGAGGTATATTTTGTAAACTGGCATTGTCTTAGTTACATAACTGTGGCACATTTTGTAAAATGGCATTGCCTTAGCTACATAACTGTGGCAGATTTTGTAAACTGGAATTGTCTTAGCTACATAACTGAGGTATATTTTGTAAACAGGCATTGTCTTAGCTACGTAACTGTGGCACATTTTGTAAACTGGCATTGTCTTAGCTACATAACTGTGGCATATTTTGTAAACTGGCATTGTCTTACCTACATAACTGTGGCACATTTTGTGAACTGGCATTGTTTTAGCTACATAACTGTGGCAGATTTTGCAAACTGGGATTGTCTTAGCTACATAACTGAGGTATATTTTGTAAACAGGCATTGACGTAGCTACGTAACTGTGACACATTTTGTAAACTGGCATTGCCTTAGCTACATAACTGAGGTATATTTTGTAAACTGGCATTGTCTTAGCTACATAACTGTGGCACATTTTGTGAACTGACATTGTCTTAGCTACATAACTATGGCATATTTTGTAAACTGGCATTGTCTTAGCTACATAACTGTGGCACATTTTGTGAACTGACATTGTCTTAGCTACATAACTATGGCATATTTTGTAAACTGGCATTGTCTTAGCTACATAACTGTGGCACATTTTGTGAACTGACACTGTCTTAGCTACATAACTGTGGCACATTTTGTAAACTGGCATTGTCTTAGCTACATAACTGTGGCATATTTTGTAAACTGGCATTGTCTTAGCTACATAACTGAGGCATATTTTGTAAACTGGCACTGTCTTAGCTACATAACTGAGGTATA
The DNA here is from genome assembly GCF_978046115.1 of Saccoglossus kowalevskii. Lineage (NCBI taxonomy): Eukaryota > Metazoa > Hemichordata > Enteropneusta > Harrimaniidae > Saccoglossus > Saccoglossus kowalevskii. Next base: position 32,866,766 of record NC_140649.1, on the reverse strand, counting down.
TTTTGTAAACTGGCACTGTCTTAGCTACATAACTGAGGTATATTTTGTAAACTGGCACTGTCTTAGCTACATAACTGTGGCATATTTTGTAAACTGGCATTGTCTTAGCTACATGACTGTGGCATATTTTGTAAATTCGAATTGTCTTAGCTACATAACTGAGGCACATTTTGTAAACTGGCATTGTCTTAGCTACATAACTGTGGCATATTTTGTAAACTGGCATTGTCTTACCTACATAACTGTGGCACATTTTGTGAACTGGCATTGTTTTAGCTACATAACTGTGGCAGATTTTGCAAACTGGGATTGTCTTAGCTACATAACTGAGGTATATTTTGTAAACAGGCATTGTCGTAGCTACGTAACTGCGACACATTTTGTAAACTGGAATTGTCTTAGCTACATAACTGTGGCATAGTTTGTAAATTGGAATTGTCTTAGCTACATAACTGAGGTATATTTTGTAAACTGGCATTGTCTTAGTTACATAACTGTGGCACATTTTGTAAAATGGCATTGCCTTAGCTACATAACTGTGGCAGATTTTGTAAACTGGAATTGTCTTAGCTACATAACTGAGGTATATTTTGTAAACAGGCATTGTCTTAGCTACGTAACTGTGGCACATTTTGTAAACTGGCATTGTCTTAGCTACATAACTGTGGCATATTTTGTAAACTGGCATTGTCTTACCTACATAACTGTGGCACATTTTGTGAACTGGCATTGTTTTAGCTACATAACTGTGGCAGATTTTGCAAACTGGGATTGTCTTAGCTACATAACTGAGGTATATTTTGTAAACAGGCATTGACGTAGCTACGTAACTGTGACACATTTTGTAAACTGGCATTGCCTTAGCTACATAACTGAGGTATATTTTGTAAACTGGCATTGTCTTAGCTACATAACTGTGGCACATTTTGTGAACTGACATTGTCTTAGCTACATAACTATGGCATATTTTGTAAACTGGCATTGTCTTAGCTACATAACTGTGGCACATTTTGTGAACTGACATTGTCTTAGCTACATAACTATGGCATATTTTGTAAACTGGCATTGTCTTAGCTACATAACTGTGGCACATTTTGTGAACTGACACTGTCTTAGCTACATAACTGTGGCACATTTTGTAAACTGGCATTGTCTTAGCTACATAACTGTGGCATATTTTGTAAACTGGCATTGTCTTAGCTACATAACTGAGGCATATTTTGTAAACTGGCACTGTCTTAGCTACATAACTGAGGTATATTTTGTAAACTGGCACTGTCTTAGCTACATAACTGAGGTATATTTTGTAAACTGGCACTGTCTTAGCTACATAACTGTGGCATATTTTGTAAACTGGCATTGTCTTAGCTACATGACTGTGGCATATTTTGTAAATTCGAATTGTCTTAGCTACATAACTGAGGCACATTTTGTAAACTGGCATTGTCTTAGCTACATAACTGTGGCATATTTTGTAAACTGGCATTGTCTTACCTACATAACTGTGGCACATTTTGTGAACTGGCATTGTTTTAGCTACATAACTGTGGCAGATTTTGCAAACTGGGATTGTCTTAGCTACATAACTGAGGTATATTTTGTAAACAGGCATTGTCGTAGCTACGTAACTGCGACACATTTTGTAAACTGGAATTGTCTTAGCTACATAACTGTGGCATAGTTTGTAAATTGGAATTGTCTTAGCTACATAACTGAGGTATATTTTGTAAACTGGCATTGTCTTAGTTACATAACTGTGGCACATTTTGTAAAATGGCATTGCCTTAGCTACATAACTGTGGCAGATTTTGTAAACTGGAATTGTCTTAGCTACATAACTGAGGTATATTTTGTAAACAGGCATTGTCTTAGCTACGTAACTGTGGCACATTTTGTAAACTGGCATTGTCTTAGCTACATAACTGTGGCATATTTTGTAAACTGGCATTGTCTTACCTACATAACTGTGGCACATTTTGTGAACTGGCATTGTTTTAGCTACATAACTGTGGCAGATTTTGCAAACTGGGATTGTCTTAGCTACATAACTGAGGTATATTTTGTAAACAGGCATTGACGTAGCTACGTAACTGTGACACATTTTGTAAACTGGCATTGCCTTAGCTACATAACTGAGGTATATTTTGTAAACTGGCATTGTCTTAGCTACATAACTGTGGCACATTTTGTGAACTGACATTGTCTTAGCTACATAACTATGGCATATTTTGTAAACTGGCATTGTCTTAGCTACATAACTGTGGCACATTTTGTGAACTGACATTGTCTTAGCTACATAACTATGGCATATTTTGTAAACTGGCATTGTCTTAGCTACATAACTGTGGCACATTTTGTGAACTGACATTGTCTTAGCTACATAACTGAGGCGTATTTTGTAAACCAGCATTGCCTTAGCTACATAACTGAGGCACATTTTGTAAACTGGCATTGTCTTAGCTATATAACTGTGGCACATTTTGTAAATTGGAATTGTCTTAGCTACATAACTGTGGCATATTTTGTAAATTGGAATTGTCTTAGCTACATGACTGGCATATTTTGTAAATTGGAATTGTCTTAGCTACATAACTGAGGCATATTTTGTAAACTTGCATTGTCTTAGCTACATGACTGTGGCATATTTTGTAAATTAGAATTGTCTTAGCTACATAACTGTGGCATATTTTGTAAACTGGCACTGTCTTAGCTACATAACTGAGGCATATTTTGTAAACTGGCACTGTCTTAGCTACATAACTGTGGCATATTTTGTAAATTGGAATTGTCTTAGCTACATAACTGTGGCATATTTTGTAAATTGGAATTGTCTTAGCTACATAACTGTGGCATATTTTGTAAACTGGCACTGTCTTAGCTACATAACTGAGGCATATTTTGTAAACTGGCACTGTCTTAGCTACATAACTGAGGTATATTTTGTAAACTGGCATTGTTTTAGCTACATAACTGTGGCAGATTTTGCAAACTGTGATTGTCTTAGCTACATAACTGAGGTATATTTTGTAAACAGGCATTGACGTAGCTACGTAACTGTGGCATATTTTGTAACTGAGCATTGTCTTAGCTACATAACTGTGGCCAACTGTGGCATATTTTGTAAACTGGCATTGTCTTAGCTATATAACTGTGGCACATTTTGTAAACTGGCATTGTCTTAGCTACATACCTGTGACATATTTTGTAAACGAGCATTGTCTTAGCTACATAACTGTGGCCAACTGTGGCATATTTTGTAAACTGGCATTGTCTTAGCTATATAACTGTGGCATATTTTGTAAACTGGCATTGTCTTAGCTACATAACTGTGGCATATTTTGTAAACCAGCATTGTCTTAGCTACATAACTGTGGCATATTTTGTAAACCAGCATTGTCTTAGCTACATAACTGTGGCATATTTTGTAAACCAGCATTGTCTTAGCTACATAACTGTGGCATATTTTGTAAACCAGCATTGTCTTAGCTACATAACTGTGGCATATTTTGTAAACCAGCATTGTCTTAGCTACATAACTGTGGCATATTTTGTATACCAGCATTGTCTTAGCTACATAACTGTGGCATATTTTGTAAACTGGCATTGTCTTAGCTACATAACTGTGGCACATTTTATAAACTGGCATTTAAATCGCCCTGTTCATCTCCAAGAAACAGTTCTGGACATGTTACGGAATGATATTTTATGTTTTTTTTGACAAAATTGCCACCATTTCGACAAATTTGATCAAATCTTAAAACAAAACATGGTGTTGTATCTTGAAGTATAAGTACCTATTTACAAACTTTGATCTAAATCAGGCCATATCTTTTGAAGAATCAGCATGAAAACAGAAAGAAACAAAATGGCCGCCGGTCAGCCATCTCGTACCAAATCTTGAAAAAAAGTGATGTGCACCTATAATATGCATGATCACCATACAAAGTTTGATTGAAATCATCCTGTTCAGTTCCGGACACGTTTGAATATCAGAATTTAGCAAATTTGAGGATAAAATGGCTGGCAGTCAGTCATATTTAATCGCATCATAACGAAAATTGCTGTGCATATCTAGGTCATCGTACATTTTCTGTCTGCCAAGTTTGAACAAGGTCGGTGTCCGAGAAATAGCTCCGGATGGACACACAGATGGACCCCAAATTAATAGTCCTCGTTTTCAGACTTCATCCGTACGGGGACTAAATACACACTACTTCACCGCATATGAAAGTTATGGTTTGAATCCAGCTCGTTCAACTTTTTTAATAGTTGAGAAACAACTCTCATTTATCTCCAATGTTTCAAAACTTGGCACCTGGCCAAGCTCTAAATTCAGATATGCTTTACGCAAACATGTTTGTTCCAAGAAAAATTTGTAAATATAATTTTTTACCAAAAATGATAAAAATATTCTCTAAAATCAAATAATAAAAGGGAATCAACTTTATCGTTGCTTGTGGCCAAGGCATTAAAGTAATGGCTGGTAGTTTGCAAGAAGAAGCAAGAAAGTAAGAAATGTTTACATCTGTTCTATGTTACGATGCAATGTGTACATTGGAGTCTAGTAATTCTGAAGATTTTGAAGATTAATTCCACACACAGCAATGTATATCAACTCTGACCAGTGAAGTGTTTGAAGGCATACACACAGTTTGTGCATCCGTTGTCCAGCATACACAATTCCAAATTTCGAGATATGGAGCACAATTCTGTCAATATCTTGAGGTCCCGGTATTTTCATACTTAATACACGACATAAGTATAATATTTCTGAGATAAAAGTAATCCTTCACCCTTATAACAATATTATAATATTATTTATTCCATGGTTTAGGCCACTGCTCCAAAAGGTATCACAAGACACAATAAATAAAGTCCTGTTTGACAATATTAACAAGACATGAATGTCCCAGTCATTTAATTATAAAATACTCATGTTAAAATAATACATGGAACATCTGCAAACAGGTGAATTAATATGTACTCTATGTGGGTACAACTCCCCTTACCGAATCAGAAGAGAGAAAACACATTTTAAACATGTTGAAAATGCATTTAGAATACATTTAAATCTCAAAATGCCTTTTAAACACATTTGAAATGAGTTTATTTGAACACAATATTTTTTGTAAAAATGCGTTGGGGGGAAAAAAGGTGTTTTAAACATGTTTTTTTCAATCTCTAACGAAATAGCACTCACTGACTATGAGTGGAAGTTTTTCAATGCATTGTAAATGCATTTTTAATACATTTATTTCAATCTTAGTCTGAATCCACCCACAATGGTGAGCTCAATGACAAAGTCCAATTCAAACACACAAAAAAATACATTTGAAATGCATTTATTCCACACTTTAATTTTTACGTTATTCATGATTGCTACTTTTATATTCTGTAACCTCCAGTATGACACAGACATGGTACTTACTGTATGTGCATCAACAATTTAAAAGTGAACTACCCCCCCCCCCCCCCCCCCCCCGGTAAATCGCATATTCACAAAGAGAGCCTTCAATATTAACTTGCATGTATATATTGACAATTTATTCAAAATAAAATCTATGAATTTGCATAAACAATGGAATATTAAACATGTTTATATTTGAATGAGTCTTAAGAAAACACATATGCACCAAGTATCAAAGTAATAAGAATTGTAGTTTTCAAGAAGAAGTTGAAAATTTAAAAAGTTGACATGATCAACGACACCGGATAATCACTCGAATGATAAGCTCCGCTCGACAAAGTCAACAGCGGAGCTGAATAGCACAAAATAGGACATGTAGCTTCTACACGTATGAGAAATGGTGAATTTTTGGTTTTGAATTGTTCAAAAAGAATGGATGCTACTTCTATCAGCCATTTAAATCAGATCAGTGAACATATGTATTGAAGCCTCATGTTTGTAAAATCTGAACGTCCAAAATATATATGTACAGGTAGGTACAACTGTAAACAAAATGGCCTTTTCAATGTGTGATATAAATACACATAAATTGAAGATGAAACAAGTGACCTGATAGTGGACAGAACTCATGTTATTGCTGAAGCAGTGTTATTGTCAAATACATTAACCAGACAAGACTAGTACAGGGGTATGCCATAATTCATTTATTCATTACTAGATTTTGGGATTTTAACTAAGTTCTCAACTACTCATTCTTTTTCAATATTGTTTGGTATAAGGCAAATAAACTCGCACTCTCTGTGACCACAGTTTACAGATATACAGCACTGTGTGATGCTGTGAATTGGTATTGCACAAGGAAAGGTGTTCTCTCTAATGACTGGGATTATATGTGGCAGAGTAGCCCCACTTATATCATCATGTACCAGATGTACATCATGCTTTATAGAATACTTATTAATGATAGCTCTATATACTGGGTTCAAACATATACAATTAGAATCGCATAACACTTGGCTTGGGCATTTCAAAATACACTTTGCATAATATTTAACCTGACCATATTCAAGACCATTATCTCCGTCATACTGAATAGTATAGCTATTTCTCAAAGCTTGCACCTCAGATCTAGAGGGATTTATTTTCTCCATCCCACCAACACTACAAACACCATTTGAAATTGTTGTTTTAGAAGCAACTATCTTTCTATTTTCAGTGAGTTTTTTGTAGAAATCATAATGAAGTGAATCAGGAGGTAAACAAAATTCTAGTTCTGGTATTTTCTGTTGAATGGAAACTCCTGTGACTATTTGTTGCGGCATGCTTTGAGTCCCATGACAGAGATTTCGCAACTGTCCGTTGTAGTCTTCATAGTAGAAACATGACATGGACCAAAGAGGACCTAAGCATTCAACTCTTTGAGAGAGATGCAACAATAGATGCACATTTGATGTTTCATAGCGTGCTCCATAAAGTGTTGAAATTTTGAAGCAAAAGTGCCTTAATAAACCTGATGCCTTCTTTAGTTGCATTGGTGATATAGATGACTGTAGCAGAATAAAAATAGCTTCAACAAGTAAGCAATAATGTTGGAAATATTCATTTGGCAAAATTTTCCATAGCACAGGGATGGAGTAAAAAAGAAGAAAATTTCTAAATTCAGATGCCTTCCAATGAGAAAGTTCATTAAAAATGTTTCTTGGAGCACGTGTTATTACATGGGGTGGTTTAATTCTAAGAATTTTTGTATCAATCAGCTCAAGTTGATTTCCTACATACCATGGGTTGTCCTTATTTGTTTTGTCAGTCCAAAGGATTAGCAACATTTTTGTTATACCCAAGCAAACACAATGCATATAATCTGCACCCATGCCATTGATCATATCAAACTTAGGGACATGCAAAAACCAGCTAACTCCTTTTACTCCCATCACAGCTGAAGAATTCCCTTGCTGAGATTTAGTGAATGCTTCCATAGCATGCTGCCTTGTTTCCAGCAGAGTTCGCAGCTGGTCATGTCCAGTGGAACTGTTATCAGTGTTGAAGGGATAAGCCAGCATATGGCCCTTTTGGCCTGTTTTAACAGTTGCTCCCTTTGTTAAACAAAATGGGCAACCGAAAAACCCATTGAACTGATTCAGTTCCATGAAAATACATCGCGCAGGTGAGTCAAACACTGAGCTGAGGAGAATGCCCTTCACCAAGACTTTCTTCCCTTTAACTGAAACACCAATTCCTGAAAAGAAAAAAAAAACATGGCTTTGAATATAAAAGCTAGATTACATTTAATTTTGTGATAATGTCAATAATGTCATGATAATGTCGGCTGTATAATGAAATATCATTGAAATAATATAAACAACTGTGGTTTATGTTGCAGCTTCTAACTGAAATTTAAAAAAACCCACAAATATTCAAGAAAATTAATGTCACGTATATCAAATTTTAAACCATGAGGAACGGTTTCGGGAAGAATTATGCAGGGGTTTCACAAATGCATTTAATAGCAGGCCATTATCCTGTAACAAAAGGCCAACAAATAAAATAAAAAGGCTCTAGGCAGTGTGAAGAAGCGCTGCAGCGAGACCTGTGTTGGCAGTGGGGTGGGGGTGGGGGGTTATGGCAGAAAGTACTCTCATGTCCCAAATAAACATACCCTCGGCCAAATCTTCAAAATCTAATAAACATTATTTGTTATAAAAGTGTTGCAATTGTTGATTACCGGTAGTACTCAGTACTGATTATAATAACGTATAAAAAATAAATTTGTTGAATTGTTATGAAATGCAAGTAAAAATCAATTTAGTTTTATCGGAAGTGAATGATTTTAGTCACATGTAAACACTTGATGCAATATGATATCAGCCATATTTTTCATGCACATGGGTCCTGAAACAACTGTTTTTCTTCATCTGATAGGTCAAATCGCTAATTAACCAATCAAAATGCTGGAGGGTGCCGACATGTTCGAATTACCATAGCTCATTTAAATATGTTAATGCAGCTCAGCAACTTTATTGTGAATACAAAACGGAAGAGATTTACCGATGTTTTAGTGAGATCTTTTGGCTTTGATTTCAATGGGAAAACGGCATGATTTTTTTTTTAAGCATGGAATTTTTTAGGGAAAAAATAAACGTTCTGGTACGTTTATTTGAGACATGAAAATAGAGGGCTAATTTGGGCTTGTAGCCGGCCATATGGCCGATGGCTGGCACTTAATGAAACTCGTGATTAAGTCCAAAATATTGGTTTTGATCAAAAGATTTAAGATATTGATGAGGAAACCATACTAAACATCAAAGCACTCAGGCTACTGGTTTTCACGAGAAAGATGAAAATTGTTGATGGCCTCCAAACAGACACCAGATAGCAATGGAAAATGTGTCATCTTCAATGACAGTGGAGCTAAAAAAAATAAAGAGTAACTTACCAGTTGTAAACAACTCTTTAAGGGACACAGCAAATGGTTGCAAAAATGTTTTACATTCTGGTTTCTTAAAACCAAACCAAATACCAGCAAATATCTTGTTACACCTTCGATACCTAAAGATAAATGAAATTCAGACTGTATTCAAGTGTCTTGCAATTATTCATAGAAAAATTATTAATTAATGATAACACACAACTCAAGCCCTGAATACCACACATGTGACCCTATGATTGAAAGAGCTTCACTTCACTCTTCTACTGTAAATGAAATACTGTAAACTATTAAATTTCCACTCCAAGCAATTTTCTTGTTCTGATGATATTATGGCAAAATTTTGTGAATGACAACAGAGAAATTTTCACTGAAATTTGTCTTTTGCAGAATTAAAGCAATTTGAAGTATAAGATATTAAGTAATAACACAAACACAAGAGATATAAACACATTACAGTGAGGGCGAATGACAATTTCTGTATTACATGTATAAGATAAACACATTTTAACAAAAACAAATATATTTGTATATTTAATTTAAAAGCATTGTGAGTTTCTGTTTTGGAGAAGAGATTGAAAATACAAGTTTCAAATCCTGGTTTTGACCAAAAATACCCAAAATAATTTGTTTATACATGTACACCTAGTATAACACCAGTAATAATATTCTAGGATTAGAAAAAACAGCCTACCTCTCAGATGGCGGAAGCTCATTTATTGTATAATATACTGGCCATATGCTGAACTTCGAGGACCGGAATAGAGCAACACCATCAAAGTTCATCTGCAATGACAGATGTAATTCTGTTTTTTTCTGCTCTGCAGTTGAATGGTGAAAAAACCCATCCTCAGTGAAATGTTTCTTATATAGAATTCCATCCATAACATCTTCCACATTGTGCCTATGTCTCTTCTTTCTCTCTCTACAGTAGTTCATTTTATCAAGCATTTTATCTCCTGAAAATTAAAATAAGTCATTGTCAATGACAAGTCCCCAAGCAGTTTTTAGTGACTGTCAAAATTAGGGTCAAATAATTATTTACATTTGTGTGACAGACATGATGCATCAGTTTGAACAAAATATGTTTATGCACGACCAAAGATATGGTCAACAATATCCTGCTTGTAAAATGAATATCAATATTGCACAAACACTGTAGCAGATTCAATGAATCATAATTCAGGAAATTATTACAAACAACTTCAACCTATATGATAACCCTTAAATTTAGAATTTACATGTACTTGCAAAATTTAGATAAAAACAGATTGAGGCAGTAAATAATTTAGTTTTAATTGACCGCAGAAAGTCTGAACTAATAGCAAATTTTCATATTCAGTTTTCAGTAAAATTAATGTCCATACTTTGAGTTGCAACACAATTAACATTTAAAAATGCCCCGTGGTAATTGTATTCACATGAAAAATTAAAGTTGTTGATGAGGTCAAAAATAACAAATAAAGGTACTCACTTCCTAAAATACTCTGTAGTTGACTGAAGAGAGGCGAAATAATGAAGTAGCTGGATGATCCTTTATCCACTGTGTCTTTCAAACATACCAAACAGTGGTCAATAAGCGTCTTCCCTATGTACACCCCACAGTGTGGACAAAAGTAATGGCGTTGTATTGGTGATTTCAAACTCATGAAAAACGTCTGAAATAATTTCAAACTTGTCCGGCATAAGTTGGGTAACAAGCAGTGTAGTTGAATAAGTGTCAAGAGATCTGAAAGGGCTTCACCACTAAGACTGTGACGAATAGCAAATGATATGATTAGGAGCATACTGGCACCTACAGTAACTGGGGAGCCACTGTATAAGGGCATGTTTTCATCTGACTCGGACAGTGACGAAGGTTCGTCGTCTATATCCAATGGAGCGTCATCCAAATAGTTTTCCCAGAGATGCTGTTCTTGGTGTCCCTCTGGGGAAAACAAATCATTCTCGAAATTATCGGCATTTGGCTCTCCAATGTCACTGTCAGTAAGGGTGTTTATTTCCGGGCTAGATTGCTCGTCTGCACGTTCGCTATATATGCAAGAAATGTCAGAATTTCCATCATCCACATTAACGACCGGGAATCCTACACGCTCACTACAAACTCCATTCCCGAAATCAGAAGGACCACTAGCCTGAAAAATGGTGCTTTCGACAGAGTCATTCAAACTGGCGCGAGTATTTACAGTCGTATTCGGCGTTAAGCCGCGGCGGGCAGTGCTCGGCCAAACTCTTGCAGTCGAGCGTGGAAGTGCCACCGATGTATCACTGAGATACGACAAATAACGTCCCCGTTTTCTAGTTGATGGCTGATCGATGTGTTCATCCATGACTACGCGTAAAAACGATAACTAAAGTTTGTAAACCAGTAAGTTTACAAGTTCACAGACTAGTTTCTCAAACGCAAGTGACAAAGTACAGATGCCAAATGGCGGCGTGACGTCATAATTCCTCAGGATGAATCTTTTATCTTTTTAAATTTACTACTGAGTTAATTATGTATGTTCCCTTTTTATCTGATTATTATAAAAACAATTTGAAAGTGTGTACAATTTTGTAAACAAAAAAAAACAAAAAAAAACTCGCCATTCCGGTTCCGCTCAGCCAATCACAGCGAAGAAAACGAAATGACCCCATGTAATGACCTTACTTTCTTTTCCCGCTCTTACAATACGCGGTATTTTCATTCAGTCTATATTGTTAGTCGCTTGCATTTGAATAACAATTCGCTGCATACTTATGTTATGGCTGTTGCAAGAAAAAGACAACCACCAGCACATCTCAGAGATGAAGGTACGTTGCTATGTAGTTACGTTTATGAGAGATCTGCTATTTTTAAAAAGAATTATTGAATGCACTCTGAGTCATGATTCGACCAACTATTGACCAACAGAGGGTTCATTATTTTATCAACCCAATTAATATATTTACTCACGAACGTGCCATATACTTTTTAGAATTTGTGATGTTCTGAGAAAATTAATGGCAGCTTTACGTAAATGCTATAAACAGAAGTATGTTTGTTTGGGGGGTGGGGGTGTCGAACTATTATTTTACCATCTAGTATTTCAAAGGAAATTTAGTTTAACTTTTCAATGTATGTTGCCTTATTTTATCTTTCATTCTTATGCATTTTTAAAACTTTAATTGTCATAATTATAAATTCTTTTCAGATTTTGTCTTAGTTCAGTTCACTCAAGACAACAAATATCTTGTTGTGAAAGAGAGTGGTCTGACAGTAAATGGAGGTGTTACCACAGCAGTGTGGCCCAGTGATAAAAAGCATTATAAATGCTTAGTTCTCGGTAAAAGTGGTGAGTATTCGATAGCCTTTCTTTGTCAGTGCATGTTCTCCCCAGGATTTTGGTCACTGGTTGTTGCTAATTTGCATGGTAATTAACACACAAGTTAAATAATTTATTTATAGTGTTTGTATATTTTTTTTCACTTTTCACAAGCTATATATTGGAAAAACACTGAATGGTATCAGTGAAATGGCATTTATCATGTTTTGTCTATTAGAAGCGCATGAACTAAAATATATGTCTGTGTGTCTATAATGCCAAATACAATTCATATTTTAACATTACTAGAATTAAATTACTTGAATTAGAATGAAAATGACATTTTTCCAGAGATTGTCAGCCTTTTCTTCTAAATCTGTCTCAATTTATAGTAGTTTTTTTTCCTAATGCGTTTTCATTTGGACTTTTCTTTTTCGTCTTTGATAATTTTTTTTCACTAACCACAAATGGTCATTGTTAGGCACATCAAAATAGAACTTCATGACTTGGGTTGTGTTGTGAGACTTGTTCTTGTCACATTGATGCCTTTAAATGATTTTCTCTGATTTGACTAATGAATTTATTTTAAAGATGACAAAGATGATTTGCTACATCGCAAGTCAGTAATTGAGAGAGCCTTGAATGGTGGTAAAAGAAAATCACAACTGATTTCAACCAATGAATCTGACAAAAAGAAGAAGTCGGAGAATGTGATCCAAAGTAAAGATTCTGGGGAAAAAAAACAGAAAACTGTTGTGGATGAAGTAAAGAGAAAAGAAAAAGTGGAAGCTCAAGAAAAGAAAAAGGCAGAGCAGGAACTAAAAAGAAAAGAGAAAGAGGAAACCCTGAAGAAAAAACAAGAAAAAGAAGAGAGAAGGACAATTAATTTAAAAAGTTGTGATGATGCTTTGCAGCAGATGAAACAACAAGGCCTCTTCAGGTAAAGAGACTGTCTTCAATTGTTGTAGAAGCTCAAAAAACATATTTTCCAATTAAGTCTGAACTGCCTCTCTAAACATAATTGTAATACAATCACCAGCTTCCAAAGCACACTTCACGTTTTACAAAAATTATTGCACTGAATCATTGTCTATACTTGTCTGGCAGCTTTGTTATGTGTGTGTACTTTTCTTTCATATGACTTTAATATTATTCACAAGAGCATATTTTTTTCTGCAGATGGCTTCAACTTTGACACAAAAGTGTAAAGATATTTTGTACTTTATTTGCAGTTATGCAGAGTCATCTGTGGATGTTTTTGATGAGAACCCATTAATTACTTCTATGGATGATAATGATACTGATGTTGATGATGATGAACCACCACAGTATGCCACTTTACAAAACTTTTGTAGTGATGACTTGGTGGAAGAATCATTAAGCCTTTTAACTCCACCAAGAGAAAAACCAGCACACAAATCTCAACATCAAGATGATAGACCAACTCAAGGTGGTAAGGTGCCCCGTGCACATTTTTTAAAACAGGGTACTACTGGTAATGAAACTAATTACTCTGAACTGAGCAGGAAGTACTCAACACTTCTTCAGAGATGTGAATCAATGAAATTGGATAATGACATTCTGAAGAAAGAAAATGCAAACCTTAAAGTTCAGCTTGCAGCTGTTCGAAATGAACGTAAGTTACATTGTTATTTTCATTGTTTACTTCCCTTACAGCAAGTCTCAGAAGTATTGGGGCAGCCAATTTGCAAACTCGCTAGCGAATTGGCTAACTGCTTGGGTTTTGACTAAACATGGCTGCGTCCACTCTGAGCGAGTCTAAGTTGCATTAGGGAACATAGATGCTTTTACATAGCCTGGTAGGAGCATGTCTAGATTCCCCTGAATGATTTACTTTGTTACGAGGCGTGATAATGTAAAAGTAGTAAGCCTGAAAATGGCCTGGTAAGCCTGAAAATGGCCATAGTCAGCTGGCGTAAAGCGATAATATGATAAATGCGATTAATCCGCCGATATTTACTATATGGGGTAGCCATCTTGAACACTGCTTGAAACTAAATAAAGAGACAAGTTGATAAACAATTTCCTACAAATCAGGAAGAAAATGACAAACTTTCACAACTAAATGACCCCGTCAGGGTAACATTAGCCAACTGCTAAAAAAATCGTCATCCCCTGCTGTTATTTAGATTCGCCCAGAGTGGGCGTGACCACAAGACGGCGCCAGTAAGATTCGAAACCCAACTGTTTAGTCAAAACCCAAGCAGTTAGCCAATTCGCTAGCGAGTTTGCAAATTGGCTGCCCCAATACTTCTGAGACTTGCTGTAAGGTTGCTCAATACAGTTTCACAAAAGTATTTGGATTTTTTTTTTATATTTATGAATTATTGCTACATGGTCATATGTGAAAAAAATAGGGTGTACATACCTAATTTTTTAGATAAACATACTATTACTTTAGATGGATTATGGAGTTAATACATGGGGAAATTATAATTACGTGATGAAACGATGCATCTGGAACTACATTTGTAAAGATACGTGGGTTTCAGTGATTTGCCCTATGCCAACACATATGGGTGACCCACCCATGTTCAAGACTGCATTGAACAACCTTAAAGACACTCGTGTTGAGGGCACATTTGTGCATTTTCATTTTTTAAATTGAATTCCTGTAAACTGCTCAAATTTCAAAACTATGAATTTTCGTTATTTGATAATATTACTGTAGACGCAATTTTTGGAAAGTCACTGACACAAAACTTCATGATTTTCCTATACACTACATGACAGTATAATGATCACAGGGCTTGAACTTCAGAGGCTACAAAGCAATTGGCACAATGCCCAATGAGTTTGCCTTTGCGCCTAGTGAAAAATAAACATTTTCTCAATATTCTTCCTTTATGTATTTATGTATACAATAGTTTTAATTTATAGATTGTGGTTCCTACATGTGATACATAAGCTATTTACTATGCAAGGGTTGTGGGCACCCGTTTTCATGACAAAAATTGTTTTGGACTGAATTGTAGAACTTTACGATATTTCATAGGGCACAATTGACTTTTTATAGCCATAAAAAACAACAACACAGAAGTGAATTGATAAAGTACTGTTAGCGCCCATGCCTGGTCTAGGGCCCACATCCCATTTTTGCATAATTTTTATATTCGGGGTCGCATTCAGCAAAGCACCTATTCTTTCAAAATGCCACTAATTTAATTTAAAACTTGGTCTTTGATAATTAATGATAAAGATTTTGGCTCTAACATTTTTAATCTAGATAATTTGGGTGGTATATAATTAATATTGTTATAAAAATGTGCATATTTTTTGTGACCATTTCTGTTATTTTATTGTAAAAGTCAATGAAGACGCAACTAATTTTGTATTTTTATTTTCTCTGAAAGACGTGATATCCCCCTCAATCTGTCACATGAATTAAAATTTGTTCTCTTTTCCGAGGGGGTGCTCGGGTATGTGCTCATCCTTAAAAAATCATTATTTTCCGACTTGAGTACGGTACCACTGAAGGCAGGTATACGACTCAATTTTATAGAAGTTCCAGTGATTGAAGTTGCTTTTTGCATTTTGTGCTGAAAATATTTTTTATTTATTTAGAACTGGATGAAGAAGTTATTGAAATGGCATCAACCCCAACTGGTGGGAAAATAAGTAAAGAGGTTGCTCGTTTGTTCAAGGTATGTTCCCCTTTTTAGCTCCGCTGTCGAAAAAGTCATTTCATGTCAAAATCTCAAATTTTCTATTTTTGGTGAATATTTTTGTCATTTTTGGTAAAAAGTGATATTTTCGACTTTTTGTTAAAAATCGCAAGTCCAATTGCTTTGATATTACATGTATAGATACTACATGTAGACCTTTTCTCAGATTTGTTCATTTCGTGATGATATCTTTAATTAGGGGCCCAAGCCTGTAGGGCGTGGCCCCTATTCTTATTGTTCGGTTTTTTCTTCTTTCTTTCTTTCTTTCTTCTTTCTTCCGTAACTTTTTTCGTCAAGCCGTTTGAGAAAACCGCTGAACGGAATAGTCTGATAATGCTCTATACTGATAGTCCCTAATGTGAACTGGTGCAACATGCTTTCAGAATTTTGATTGGCCAATTAGTTTGGCAGCCATATTGGATTGAAATAAAACCGGAAGTGGCTGTTTGACCACTTTCTGAGGGTCTAGGCGTCTAGATTTTTTTATGGTATATAGTACAACTCATGTGTAATAAATATCAGAAATAAAAACTTTAGCGGTCACGTGACTTTTCCCGCCATTTTGTTTTTCCTAAAAACGGCAAAAAACACTTTAAAATCTTCTTCTTCAGAACCGCCAAGTAAAATGTTCTCATATTCAGTACTTAGCTTCTACATATGGAGCAGATTTAGATTTGAGAAATTCATTATGATTGGTCACGTGGTTTGGCCGCCATTTTGGGTTTGTTCTCAACAGGAAGTAGTTTTTTACTCATGCCGCACTTGAGCGATTATCTCAAATATTGCGTCATGGCATGTCTCTAACTAACCCTTTCAGAAACCTAAAAAAAATTTCAGATCAGTCACATGGTTTGGCCGCCATCTTGGATTTTAAGCAAAATTGATTAAAAGTTTGGGCATTTGTTTCTCAGAGGTGAGTCAACAAATCTACTAGATGTTTTTATATTTACCATGCCTGGCCTCAACTGCATATGAAAAAAATAATATATTTTCGATAAGTCACGTGGTTTGGCCGCCATCTTGCATTTTGTGAAAATTGAAATTATGCAACTACATGTTTTGTATTAGTCCGATTGGAATAAAATTTTGTATGTGTATTCTACTCTTTAGATACATTCTTTCCCCTGAATGGCATATGGCTAGGTCATGTGGCTACACGCCCATGGGGTGGGGGCTTCTAACCTCATTAATATGCATAGCTGCTATATCTCAAGCACTGTTGCAGTTAGGAAGATGATTCCTGTGTTATCATGACAACAGTGAACAAGCAATTTCATTAAAATAACAGATTACCATATATGGTCATGTGAACTCATTAATATGCATAACTGTTATATCTCAAGCACTGTTGCAGGTAGGAAGATGATTCCTGTGTTATCATGACAACAGTGAACCTTAGATTTGATTAAAATAACATATGACCATATATGGTCATGTGAACTCATTAATATGCATAACTGTTATATCTCAAGCACTGTTGCAGGTAGGAAGATGAAACCTGTGTTATTATGATGATGTTAAACAAGAGATTTGAATAAAATAACAGATGACCATATATGGTCATGTGAGCTCATTAATATGCATAATCGTTGTATCTCAAACACTGTTGCAGTTAGGAAGATGAATCCTGTGTTATCATGACTATGTTGAACAAGAGATTTGATTAAAATAACAGATTATGACCATATATTAATAACCTTTATATCTCAAATAAATATATGGAACCAACTGCATTTCGACCTCATGGTACTAATCATTCAAACTAATTGTGTATCATGTGTATCATTTGACATTATTTATGGCATGTATACTTGGGCCCCTGTGATGCTGCTTGCAGCTTTAATTTTGATGAATATTTTTGGTAAAAAGTGATGTTTTTGACTTCTTGTTGAAAACCGCAAGTCCAATTGCTTTTATATTACATATATAGGTACTACATGTAGACCTCTTTCAGATTTGTTAATTTCGTGGTGATATTTTGATGATTATTTTTGTCATTTTTGGTGAAAAGTGATATTTTTCCCATTGCTTTGATACTATACATATTGTTCATTTTTTAATGATGTCTTCTGTTCTTTAATTGAAATATGCATTGCTAACAGTGGAGCTATCTCAGCCGACAGGCAATTTTGCAATATTCAGTTGTCTAGGAGTGATCAGAGTGACAAGTCAAAAAACGAAAGGATTTCCATGTTAATTAATAAACCCACTTAGCAGCAAAAACTGTGTCGGATTTCTGTTTTGGGCTTATCACAAAGATAGCTGAATTATAAAGTGGAGTGTATATTTTACAAACTTGATAACACCCCTAGTTTTATTTTATGTTAAGTGTTAAATAACAGCTACATAATGTGCAATAACAAACAGCAAATTGTGTAGCCATTAAAGATTGAAATGAATATGATACACAGGTTCCCCATCAGTCAACAATTTAGTTGCTGTTTAGTGTAACAACTCTAAAGATTGTTGTGCAGAGGTAATTTTAATGTTTTTGTTATTGTATTATTTGCATAGATGGTAGAATTGACACCTGGTGATGGTGTTTATATAACACAGAAAAACTTGATGAAGGCAAAACACAAGCTTGCTTCATCGCCAACTGCTAGCGCACTGTTCCTAGCACGAACAATGTTCACAGATAAGGAGCTTATGAACATGAATATACGTGGAGTTAATGGGAAAAAACCAATGGATCCAGACATAAGGTCGTCCATTATTGGTAAGTATATTGTAATTATTGATACTAATGCATTGAAAATAAAATTTGTTTTTTTGTGAAAGTGAGTTACAGCTTATTGCACAAGTCAAAATAGCAATAGACATTTCATCCTGTTGATTGAGCTTCCATCTATGAAATATACAAAAAAATGGCTTTCACAATAACCAGTGCAGATTGTATACTTGTGAGGTTGACTGATTTTGTGTCTCAATGAAACTGCACAATGAAGGCATCATACATCAAGGTTTCGCATTAACAAACCTTTGTTCTGAGTCATATACTTAAAACAATGAATTGTTTTTAATGCATCAGTTTAAATAGGGGACACAAGTCACATGTACAAACTACACATTTTATTAAGAACATGCATCTCATTGAACTTTTACTCTATTTACTGTTTATTCCTCAACAGCTTTCTGTATGAGTGGACCAAAATCGACACCAGAAGCATCCATAAACCGTGCATTGGGCACTATGATATCAGGTTTACGGTATCAAGACACCAAAAAATGAATATTTGATATCAGTTTAGTACCAGTAATAAACTTTTTGGTCTGTTTATTCTATATTAAGTAGTAATAATTATGCATGCTTGTTAAATTTTAGAGAGTATATTACTTGCAAATTGTTTATATACATTATTTCTGAGCGTTTATACTTAATTTTGCCATGTACATTACTCCGGATTCCCAATGTGCAAGGTTGTAAAAAAAAAACATTTTTAATATTTATTTTTGTAAGAATTTTACACATTTACACATGTATCATTTGTAATAAAACGGATTGTTATTGGTATTTTTTTGGTATCAGTTCATTATTTCCCAAGTACATTTACACACACAATCTGGTGAATGAAGATGAACCAGTTCAAAATGCATTTATACTAATTGTTCCTGAGACATAAATATCAAGTAAAATGCATTTTAATAATTTTATAAATAAATGCGTTTATTTCCATTCTGATATGGCTCGATATAATAAATGCATTTAAAACGCATTTAAAATGCATTTATTTCCAAACGTGTTTAAAACGCATTTTGAATGCATTTAAAATGCATCCACCTCATCATCTCAAGTGTCGAAAACTTGGCAGTTTAAAAGGCGTTTTTTTCTTGTGTAAAAGGCGTTTCTAATACATTTTAAACACATTTATAACATATTTACAGTGCATTGAAAAGAGTGAAAAAAAACACATTTTAAATACATTTCAAATGTATTCTTATTTGGTAAGGGTCATCATAAAGTGATTTCCCTTAATTTATAATGTACTGATAACAGTAAACTTTCATTGACCCATGTCCAAAATCTCAGAGTACACAAGTACAACCAAACTATGTCTCATACATGTATACATGCTCAAGAAACTGCATTCATAAATCTGAGTAAATCTTGATGTACCTTTAATAACAACTTGACTTCTTTGTTAATTCAGGTTTTTGTATATTACCAGGACGTGGGTTTGTTTCATTATCACCACTATAATTCCCATCAAAATGTAGCCCTGACACCCCTCTACAGTTTCCACGTTTCCAGTTTCGTAATGGTACGACCATCTGTCACTGATTCAGATCCTTAGCATTACAATCTAAGCTAATTATTTATTCTGAGTATGCTCAGTTGTTCTCTCAGTGGTATTGGGAAGAGGTAATTTTGGATAAAAATCATGAAAAAAAAAACACTTAGGATTTTCAGATCTGGAAAAAAAAGTATGTGCATATTCAGCAGAGACTTGTTCATCAACCTGCAAAGTTTCATTGATATCTGCTGCAGAATTTCTGAGAAAATGAAAGAGAAGTCGCAGATGGAAATCGGAAAGAAACTACACTTCCTTTTTCAGGCTGCGCCTGAAACAAGGACTAATTAACAGCAACAAAGACGATGACTGAACCCCCCCCCCCCAATATTTTTTGCCCCTTCACACTATCAGTTTCTACCTGTATCACCTTTGCATGCTTGTTTTTTTACTCTCTGTGTCTAACTTGTAATTTTTGGGATCCCCTCCCTCATTTCAATTGTATATTACTTTAGGGGAGTGACCCTGTCAACCCCTTAACTTCACCATAAAATCCACCAAAGAAAGAAACTCTCAAAGAAATATTAATGTCAGTTAACACTAAGCTGATTATGTGGATGGGAATAATGACATGTCATGGCATCATATTTGTGCTAAATTTTAGGATATGTTTAATTTATTTTTGTTTTGTGCAAAATGTGTCAATTAACGATTTTTTAAGGGATGGCGTTGTAATTCAATTCAACATACATTAATGTAGCTGTATTAATTTTTGACCCCACTGTGTACACGAACTCTAAACAGTTTGAATCATATGAATGTCATTGACATATTTGCAGCAGCCTGTTTGGTTAAACTCGGGAAAGGTCATTCCTGTTGGGGTGGGGGCAATCTGATTAAAATCCGATGTAGGTATGAGGCTCCAAAAAAATCGACATATTCAAACTAAAATACAAATAAATATAATATAAAGGGTTATATATAAAAAAAAAAAAAAATATTAAAAAAAAATAAAAATTGGAGCCTCATACCTACATTGGATTTTAATCAGATTGGGGTGGGGGTTGCACTTGGCTGGACGAGGGACACGCATGTATATATAATTATTGAAGTCTGCATGTCAGTGAAAACTGAAATGGGATATGTTTATTGAAAGACTGACAACTACTCATAGGTCAAGCAGGATGACAAGTCAACTAGAAAGTGTTCTGGCAGTATGAATACAGCCTCACACAAGTGTGTACGAATTTACCTTAGCATTTTCAAGACATTGTTAAGTAATTGTTACTCTAATTACATGAGTGTGTGTTGATTTTCACACTTTTAGTGAAATGAAATGATTTTTCTGTTTTTATATAAAAAAACAAGCAGCCTCTGGGATAGCTCCGCTGCAGATATCATTAAAAAATGAACAAATCTGAGAGAGGTCTACCTGACGAAGCTATCACTTTTTACCAAAAATATTCATCAAAATTAGAGAATTGAAGATATCATCACAAAATGAACAAATCTGAGAGAGGTCCACATGTAGCACCTATATATGAAATATCAAAGCAATTGGACTTGCGGTTTTCAACAAGAAGTCGAAAATATCACTTTCTACCAAAAATTACAAAAATATTCATCAAAATTAGAGAATTGAAGATATCATCACAAAATGAACAAATCTGAGAGAGGTCCACATGTAGTATCTATATATGTAATATCAAAGCAATTGAATTTGCCGTTTTCAGTACCATCTATGTACCAAGTTTTATTGAAATGTAATTAGAACCAAAAAATTATGAATTATTATGCTAATTAGGGAATAAATATGGACAGATTTTAATCCCAAACTAATTTAATTTAATTTAATTTTTTATTTAACACTTTATTTAAAGAGGGTAGGCCAATATACAATAAACACAATATACACATTATAGGCTTGAGCCATTTACAACAAATTTTTCACTAAGATAAATTTTGTAAGTTTTCTTAAAAATGGCTAAAGAGGCTGAATTTCTGATATGGAATGGCAAGTTATTCCATAGGGTTACCCCTCTATACTGAAACGTCCTCTGACCCATGGATGTTTTCCATTTAGTAATGCGTAAATTATTTTTAAGAGAGGAACGTGTACTATACTTGTGGGTTTGGGAGATAGAACTGAACATTACACTTATATATAAAGGTGCCAAGCCATTGGTTGCCATATACATTACGATACCTAGAAAATATGGAACAGCTAATAATCAGCTAATTATCATGCAAATTAGGTAATTAATATGCATGCATTTTTACCAAAACGTAATCAAATCTGTGCATTGGCCCAGACCATCTATGCACCAAGTTTCATCAAAAACCAATCTATGGTTCTTGAGATAGCAGTGGAACAGACGAACACACACACACACACATACACACACACACATACTGTACACACACTACACTAACTGCAAAGACTCCCATTGTGAGCTTTGCACATGAGAGTCAAAAACTATAATTGCAACCACTAGAATATATACATTTTTCGTTATCTAATTATAATTGGGCAAGATAAAATAAGTACATTAAAGCATTTAATTTTTATTTATACCAGTTCATCATCACATTCTGAAGGTGTTTTTAAAAAAAAGGATTTAAGCATAATATTAGGTCAACATTTTCCATTAAATTTCATAACATTACAATGCAAAAATAAAATACACACAGTGATTCATATGTTTCTCTATATGCTATAACTGGTTAATTAAAAGAACTGAAATTTCTTATCAATTCTGTGACTGTATAATCTGAATTCTGTCAATTCATCATATCTTTGCTTCTCAACAATAAATCCAGCATGTGCAATAAACATTTGGTTTTGATCTTTCTTACATGAATTGTCTCCATACGTGTTAAGTGTGACAGTTAATAGCTTTTTATCATTTATTGTTTCCCAGGTATATGTACATTCCTCCCCTTTGTGAATAATTAATGAGTGTTTTTGACTAGATAATTGACTATATATACTCTCACATTGATCACAGCCAAACTGAGTTACTGAATTTGATGTTTCAATAACATTTTGATGATTTGAATGTATGTATGTGAAGTTCTTGAGTTGGTGTTTTTTTCTAATTAGATCCATTTTAATGTTTTTTTTTGAATTGCTATGCATAACAAATCTCTTAAAGTATTCTAATGTCTTAGGATAATAAGGTCTATCGTTGGGATGTGTTCGCATATGCTGTTCATAGTTATTGGCGGAAGTAAAACTTCTCTCACATAAATTGCAATATGGCTTCTCATTAGTATGTGACTCGATATGCCGTTTGAGATTACATAACTGTGTAAATCTTTTCTCGCAATACTGACAGTGAAAAGGCTTATCATTGTTATGTTTTCGCATGTGCAGTTTGAGATTACTTGTATGGGAAAAACTCTTCTCACACTGCTCACAATGATATGGCTTCTCTTGGGTATATGTATGCGTTTCTAAATGCCGTTTAAGAGTAGCTAACTGCGCAAAACTCTTTTCACACTGCTGACAATGATGAGGCCTCTCATTGGTATGTGTTAGCATATGCCTTTTAAGACTTGATGACTGAGAAAATCTGTTCGCACATTGTTCACAATGATAAGGTTTCTCATTGGTGTGTGTTCGTCTATGTAGCACGAGAGTACTTAAATGACTAAAACTCTTCCCACAAAACTCACAACAATGAGAGGGATTATACATTTGCATATGCTGCTTAGGATGATGTAAATAGGCAAACTTCTTCTCACATAACTCACAAGGACGAAACTTCTCAGTGTCATGTATTCGCATATGCTGTTTTAGGGGACGCAAATGGTAACGACTTTTCTCACAAAGTGTTTCCATAATGATGATATGCACAATGACTATAGTTTCTTGATTTTTCCATAGCACTTGGTATACAATCTTACAAGATACAGCACAGATATATCTATTTTCAAATATCTTTTCCTGCCAGTGTTTTAACTGAAATAAAACAAATGATATAAAGTAGGCAATATTAGGTAGTCGTTGGTTTTGATATGACCCTTCTTTGATAGCATAGTAGCACTCATGTAGTGTACAGTGACAATGTAACATCAGTGTAGTGTTCTACTGCTGTATTGCTGTGATATTTGACCTAGTTTTGTCTTATAATTAATTATGCAGGCATGCTCAATAGCACCTAGCAACCAGGTGTTAGATCATCGTTTTGGTTAAATAAATAAACAAACCAGCCCTTTCCCTTACATAAAATGTTTCATAATGATTTGTTAAGAACATTACAATTAGGCTAATGCAAAGCTAGCATTGTTTAAACACACATTATGTTGAAAATCAGTATAGTTTCAGGATCGGATATTGGATTGTAAGTTTTGACAGTGATTTTATCCCAGACAGGAGGTAGTATTACACCATGATTGGAGTGCAAGTTTTACACATTCTTTAGTTTTATAATAATTTTATTGACACATAACAATCCTCTGAATAAGAAATTCAAATTTATATTTAATCGAATACAATTTATCAATCATTTTTTCAGCTTCTGAAAGACAAATGCTGTTCATTTCCAACATACTTGCCATCATAGAGTTTACTGATCTTTTCTTTAGCCACATTGTAATGGCAACCACATTCAATTTTTAGGTGGTTACTGGTGAGAGACTCACATCAAACATTAGGTAACAACACAGAAAATATTCAAACCCATACATGTTGTCATTAGTAAAGCTATCAACACATTTTTCTAAAAATGAATCAGGACACGATCACAACAAATTGATGTTTCAGACTTGATCACTTTTAACCATGTTTCATCGGTGAAATCGTTGGATATAATGGGGCCAAGTAACTTATAAGAAATATAGGTAGCATACTTACATACTTACTTTCTGTAACGATTTGAGCAAATGGTTTTGAAGTAGTAGAGTGACTGTGTATAAATGCAGAGATCAGAACGAAGAAGTCTTTGGCAAAAGGACATCGACACATACATCGCCCTCTATAAATAGGAATGTAAATGACTTCGTTTGATGGCGGCTCAAAGAAACCGAATTTTGTCGTGATTGCGCGGGGATGGGGTCATGTACCTTTAAAAATCTTCATGACAAAATACATTTTATAGTACGGACTGGCCAATTTATATAAAAGAGGTGAAATTGAGAGCTGTTTCACTCCGACCAGGGAATTGCTCAACTCCCTCCATATTTGATAGTTTTGCCCATTCCCTACATCTTTTGGGAGGTCTGCACCCCGCACTTATTAGTCCCCGTTCGGACGCAGTCCGAAAACGGGGACTTATGTTTTGCCCTGTGTGCGTCCGTCCGTCCGTGCGTCCGTGCGTCCGTGATCACCTGTATCTTGAACATGCATGGACCGATTAAGTTCAAACTTCACTCATACATCACACCTTATATGGGACATATGCACATGCATTTTTTTCATGATCCGATTAACGATAGCCGAATAGCGGCCATTTTAAGGCCGAAAATGCATCAAAATCGCACATTTTCACCATTCCGGACCCGGATCTCAGTTATGCATGGACGGATTTTGTTCAAATTTGGTACATACATTAAACATAATAGGACCTTGATGCACGTCATTTTTTTTTTTGGATCGGGTTCGAAATGGCCGACTGGCGGCCATTTTGTTTTAAAGAATTCAGTTCTGGATCCGTATCCGAGACATGTCTGGATTGATCAAGTTCAAACTTCACACACACAAGGTACATCATATCACAAATATGTATGTGCATTTGTTTCATGATCTCATTAACGATAGCCAAATAGCGGCCATTTTAAGGCCGAAAATGCATCAAAATCGCACATTTTCACCATTCCGGACCCGGATCTCAGTTATGCATGGACGGATTTTGTTCAAATTTGGTACATACATTAAACATAATAGGACCTTGATGCACGTCATTTTTTTTTTTGGATCGGGTTCGAAATGGCCGACTGGCGGCCATTTTGTTTTAAAGAATTCAGTTCTGGATCCGTATCTGAGACATGCTTGGATTGATCGAGTTCAAACTTCACACACACAAGGTACATCATGTCACAAATATGTATGTGCATTTGTTTCATGATCTCATTAACGATAGCCAAATGGCGGTCGCTTTAAGGCCGAAAATGCATTGAAATCGCACATTTTCACCATTCCGGACCCGGATCTCAGTTATGCATGGACGGATTTCATTCAAATTTGGTACATACATTAAACATAATAGGACCTTGATGCACGTCATTTTTTTTCCGGATCAAGTTCGAAATAGCCGACTGGCGGCCATTTTGTTTTAAAGAATTCAGTTCTGGATCCGTATCCGAGACATGTCTGGATTGATCAAGTTCAAACTTCACACACACAAGGTACATCATGTCACAAATATGTATGTGCATTTGTTTCATGATCTCATTAACGATAGCCAAATGGGGGCCGCTTTAAGGCCGAAAATGCATTGAAATCGCACATTTTCACCATTCCGGACCCGTATCTCAGTTATGCATGGATGGATTTTGTTCAAATTTGGTACATACATTAAACATAATAGGACCTTGATGCACGTCTTTTTTTTTTTTCGGATCAAATTCGAAATGGCCGACTGGCGGCCATTTTGTTAAAGAATTCAGTTCTGGATTGATCAAGTTCAAACTTCACACACACATGGTACATCATGTCACAAATAGATATGTGCATTTGTTTCATGATCTGCTTAACAATAGCGGAATGATGGCCATTTTAAGGCCGAAAATGCATCAAAATCACATATTTTCACAATTCCAGAACCGGATCTCAGTCATGCATGGATGGATTTTGTTCAGATTTAGCACAATGTGTTGTACATATGCAGGTGCATTTCGGTCATGATCTGCTTTGAATGTATATGTCACTCAAATATGAACGGAACGGGGACGTGTCATTGACAATGACTTGTTTTTTGAAAAGTTTCATGTGCCCGGAAAAATATTTCTGTTAATTTACTTTTCTGCTCAGGGAATTAGTTCCACCTTTGCCCTAAAAAAAATCCAGAAAATTTTGTCCAAATTAAGACCTCATTATTTTTTTTAAGTTGTTTGAATTTTGAGTTCAAAGATTTTTTTTTCCTGACAAGATAAAAATGTATTCTTTTTAGGAAATTTTCAGGAGAAAAAGTAATTTGGGAGGTATCACGTATAGCTTTTCTATACAAGTGGACATAAAGTCATATTACAACAAAGGGAAGTCAATTTACTACTACTTACCAGTATTGTGGGTTTATAAATGGTCAGGAAGAATAGAGGAAAAGATGAGGAATCCTTGTCGTAAATGGTGGGTAAAATTTCGGCATGGAAAAAATAAGAGCCTGACCTTTTCAATAGTCCCAGATAAAAAAAAAAGTCAATGCCATGTATTATTTAGCTTGTTCTTCAAAACGCTGTATGGAATTACATATAATGTATTTATTTTATCACATAAACCCTAAATCACATTTGATGTATACCAAATCATTAAACTATTACCAATTTTGACAACATCAACACCTTTGTAATTTATGTAACCACGTGTGGTACGAACAGAACAAATACTGCATGGCAATATTGAAAAAAAGGAATGTTTAAACATATTAAGTGTTGGATGCAAATTGTAATTGTCTGATTTGGTGAGTTACAATTCTGCTGATTTGTAACAATTTTGCTCACCAATTATGGCTTGCATTTAACCCTTGTGCACAGATTTAAGAAAGCTGTGGTAAAATACACATTCAATGGCCAAAGCGCTGCAAGCAGTGTGCCTTCCTTCTATTACAGGGCACCAATCAATCTACTCATACTAGCAGCAAATACATTGGATTGGGGTCATTAAGGTAGCCATAACAACAACAAAAACAAGTAAAAAATTAAAACTGCAGAGTGGCTTTATCTGGTCCAAGTTTGAAGGCTGAATATGCATTTATATGTACCCACTGATAGACATATTCTTTTTATTTTCTCAGAAGATACTTTGGTCAATATTCTGTATTCAAAATAGCAAGTTGATAGGTTGAAGCGTTCAAAGTACTAAAGTGATTGGTGTTAGTCTGGACAACTGTTCTGTGTTATAATCCCAGAAAACAATTTCAAGTTTTTTTTTTTTTACATTCTTCTTATAGTAGAAATGTAACCATAATTTTTATAATTGATGCGACAAGTAATTGTTAAATTTCTAGAAGTCAACAAATCAAACACTGAACACTAGATGGCGCTAAATCTCATGCGAGAATCATTCATAAGAAGATTGCTATAACCTGTTGCAGGCTTTTAAAAAAATGTTCTGGTCCTGAGATGTTCTTTCTTGGGGGGGGGGTTAATTTATACAGCATTTTGAACTGATTTGCTCAGTCCATAAATGTAAAACTGCTAAGTTACAAATAAAGCTCTTCCCATCACGCTATAAGAGTTTCATGTCAAGTCAATCTATTTTTTTATGAATACAGAGATTCTATTATGTAAAAAAAAAAACATTTTAACTTGAGCAAACTTGTACAAGGATATAAAAATAAATTCTTTCAATATACCAGCCTTAAATTACTCAACTACCAGACCTTAGTAGTAATATTCAATGCATGCAAAATGACATGAACAAAACTCAGTATAAACATGTAACTAGAAAGTACAACAAATGCAACATGAGGTGGCTCCAGAATGGTCTTCATGATACCGTTTATGATCCCAGTCATTACGTTGCCGAGAAGGAAGTACAGAAGCTGATTTCTATTAATGGATGCAATCAGACAATACTTGCTGTCTTGTAGAACTGTGGCTGTGTTTGGATCATCTAAATATATAAAAAAAAAATGTTGTTTGAAGTATTGTGGTCGACACACACAGATATTCTGTTACATTTAGAGAAATGATGGTGCAGTTCATATACTGAGATTGTTTGCTTTGCAGCATGACATGTTTGAGAAACCTTGCTGAACACAAAATTTGATATGGGCAGATCAAGAATTGGGTGTGTGCTTTAATTCACAGGACACCTTTGGTGATTTCATTTCCAACTGTTGACAGTTTTTTTAATTTTCTGTGTAACAGGTATAATTATGTAACCAATCACATCAAAAAATCTGGATGTGGTGGGGTATCAATAATATTGTTTGTGTCATTATTGTCATTATAATTAATTAATTATACCTTTATGGTCCTTAGTCCTCGGAGTTGAATTTCGTATAAATCCCATCTCTGACGCAAATAAGGTAATAAGATCAACTAAGAGGAAACCCGTAAGCAAGTGTATACAGTACAGTAACTGTGAAGCAAAACAAAATTGAAAAGTATACACAATAGTGTATGTAAGAGGCACTTTCACAGAAGCTCCTCCCCCCGCTCTCATAAAAAAATATTAATAGTGTTAAACTCAGCTTTCACATTGTGTATAATGGTACACATCAGGTATTTTCAGGTCAGGTATGTGAGCCACCACTGTTATATGTGTTTGGGTCATGTGTTTTGGACTAATGTATCATACACTAAAATATTCAGCAGTGTGTTTTCTCTGATGTTTTCATAATATTGACAGAATCAAAATCAGCTAAATGCCCCTCGAAAAAAAAAAAGGTTAGGCTTTCTGAGATTTTGTCTTTTATATTATAGAAGAAGCTTATTTTCAAACATACTTAAATCTTAGGCATGGAAAAGAAGGATAACAACCATTTTTTTTCTTTGTGTAATTTTTCCTTACTTATTCATATTTTTTCAAAACTGTATTTTCTCTATTAAACAAAAAATCATATTTATTGCGTACTGAATCATTAAAATATTCCCTATTGTGACTGAAAAACCTCTGTAATTGACATAAGGCAAGCACTACTAACAGAGAAAATATGATATAAAACCCAAGGCAATACCACTAACTTATAACACACTCCATCTTACAGACAGACATATAATTATACAATTTAAATTGATTGTTGTTTTCTATTAATCAAAAAAACAACTTGAAAATAATGAACAAATATTGGTTGAAAACCCAAACATGTGTCAATACAAACAATTTACATATAATTACCATAAGCCTCCTTAAGTGTTTGAAAATAATGACCAATTTTAGTGAAAAGTATGGCCATAGGTGTGACACTTACCGACCAAACAATAAACGATAGATTACAAACTCTTCTTGAAATAGGATGTGTATATTCTGTACTGATGGGGAGTAATATCCACAGAACAATGTTTACAACACATAAAATAAGGAAAGCCTTGCACCAATCCAAAACATTGAACCTGTAATTAAAACAGTTTTTTTTTTAAATGTATCTGTGGAGCTAATGAAGCACAATGTTTTTATTTAATGTACCACCAGATTATTGCTAAAACAGTACAATGTTTTTTTTTAATTTTTCTAATTTTATTAATATGGAATCAATGTTTCTTCTTTATTGAAAAGTTACAAATTTAAGTCTTTCTGTTTTTTGTTTGCATATTTCATGTTTTTCCTAATCATGAACTGTTGACATCTTTATTTGAACATAATGTTACCACTAACTACAAATCATTGCTATTGACCCTTGCAGTGACTTTGACATTCATGAATTCATATAAATAGTTTGACACAGTAACTTAAATTTGATTCACAGCAAAAAGGTAGAGAGAAAAAATAAACAGCTGGTCATTCTGAAAAGCATCCCACTAAAATAATGTGCACAAGCAGCCCAATATGTATAGCCATCCTACTAAGTTTGAACAGGTAGAGGACATGTTAAGACTAGGATTTAGGATATTTTTACATCCAGAATGGCTGCTGGTTGACCATATTTACTGTGTTTGTTCAAAAGAAATTGGTGAATGCATGTGTGAGTAATAACTTTGAACAGCTGAACCCAAATTAATAGTAGTTCTTCATCTAAAGGACATTTTTTGAACCAAAAAGTAACATGTAGGTGGCGTGCGGGACTGCAAGTCTTAAATAGATTTTTAAGCATTTAGGGGGTTTTAGAAGCCTGTTTAATAATTCTAATTTCAAAATATATAAGAGAGATCATTATTAATAGTTTTTTATTCTTTTGTTTTACACTATTTAATAAATATAGATGTCAGTGTAGTTCCAGGTGCTTAATTGATATCTAAACAACAATGAATGAAAATCACCTTGGTTGAAAAAAGAACCGACCAAGCTGTACTCCAGCAAAATAAAGAGCAACATATCCCAGTGAGGAGATGATGCCCTCTCTGTTGGCATTGAGAAAGCCTTCTCTTGTATCCTTGCCATCACTACCATGAAGAATGAAGTGTTCTAAGCCATGATTGGTCAAAAGATACTGGTAACCAATGGCAACAACCAATGAGATCACCCAGCTGATTTTGACACTGATGAATGTTAAACAAAGTGTTGATAATACCTGGAAAGATGAGAAGATTAAACAGTCAGGAAAGATTAAAAAAATAACTTGCTCTGCAAATTTGTTTGTTGCTTGTTAAATCCCCTAATGTATTTGAGGAGAGGAAGTTGGGGGTTGGTGGTGGTCACATTTTGTTCAAATTGGAGTGTATCAATTAAGGAAACAAAAATGTGTGTTTGCAAATACAGATGATGAATCTTATCTAGTGTAAGATTGTCTATTTAGAACATGGTTTCTGGTCCAAAGTTTCTCAAAAAAATTGTATGGTTGTGCAATATTTTTCTTTTTTTTATGTAAAACATCAACAAAGTCTATTGGCACATGTGTGAACACCAAAAATAGCTCGCCACCGGGGGATTTGCAATATTAAATCTACTGAGAAAAGTTTGCCTATGGATACTATTGTTTTACAATGAAATCCCTATGCTCTACTTACCCCTGTAGTATGTTTGCTTCAGATAAAAAAAAAAGAAAAATGTAAACAGGGATGGAAATGTGACAGGTCTGGTGCAGATATTTAGATGTTTTTTGAAGGACATGTATTACCGGTACTAGTTCTGGTAGCTGAGTTCTTACCCTTACAGCTGCTAAGGTGAAAAAGAAATTCCAGTGCACTCCATACTCTGTTATATGTTCATGGTAATCAGTTGCTTTCACCGACAGAAGTCGGGCTAGTCCAAGTACTAGAAGTGGTGATGTAGATTTCACAGATCTTAGCATGTGACGGAGTGCAACATCAAATCCACTATAATAAATAATAATTGATTTACACATGCAGACAAGATTTCAATTCATTATCATTCATCATCCAAATCATTCATATAAGTTTATTACAGAGGTTCTTAGGATTGGCTATTGGT
This sequence comes from Saccoglossus kowalevskii, assembly GCF_978046115.1. Taxonomy (NCBI): domain Eukaryota; kingdom Metazoa; phylum Hemichordata; class Enteropneusta; family Harrimaniidae; genus Saccoglossus; species Saccoglossus kowalevskii. Next base: position 32,834,540 of record NC_140649.1, on the reverse strand, counting down.
TTTGAGGGAGAAACCCTCTCAACAACACATAAAAGTGACATGTACCTTACTTCTTTGTATTTCCCCCTGGCTTCTGGTGACACAATAGCATTGGCAATAATAAAGCCACTCACACCAACATCCATCAATCCAGAACCGTACGTCTCAGTCTTCGCAAACCTTCGAGGAAATATTACGAAGTCTACACCCAGAATTGCAATAGCTGTAGCAATATTTGCATAAGCTCTGTAATTGGAAATGAAAGGTTTCTTGCTGGCAATATTCAACTGTAATACTTCTGAGAATGTCCTGTATGCTGCGGGTGGTTTGTTGTAGGCATAGTCTGCGGTTACAAAGAGTCCAATAACGATACAGAGAAGAGTTATAAGAATCACTTGATGGTACATGTCCAAGATGGTAAAACCTAACATTAATGGTACCACAAGTATGAGATAGTCCAGTATGTAATTACCCCTGTAACATAATACAAACAAAAGATGTATATAGCAATTCATTATGGAATAGATGAATAGATGTATGATACCAACATACATATAAAATCGTATATAAAAACCAAGAGCAACAGACTTGCAGGTACTAGTATATATATGTAGCTCATTTTACAGCATATATGATATATGCTGAAGCCAAATTGAAAATGGTGGGTTGACTATCACTAGAGACTCGCAGTGCCATGGGGGTGGGGGTGGGGTAAAACAAAAATTGGATATAACAAAAAAAATTAATGAAAAAGATTTTAGAAAAAAAAAATATATAAAATAAGACAAAGGAAAAATCAACACCCGAGTTTCTAGTAATTGTTAACTTCATGGTCAGTCACATTCCCTCCAGGTTCCAGCCGCGGCAAACATGTTGTGATTGAGTACGGGAGAGAGGGGGTGGTGATAATTACCACAGACCAAGGCACAGAAACCCTCCAAATATCCATGGAATTACAACGGCTCGAAGCAAAATAGACGCTGGTGCGATTGTAACCACCATGTTGACTTCGCACGGCGTTGTCCCATTTAGATTACTATAAAAGGCATTTTGTATGTCTTCGTATGACAGTTTATCTCCCATGACGATCGTATATGTTGTTGTAAAAATCCCAACAAATCAAATTGATAAAATCAATGAAAAATCTGTTGAAGCGGTTCGCTTTATAAACACATGCCAGTAAGTATATAACTTCTGTCAGAATTGTCTCTCGACGGTTGGTAACGGAAAAATACAAACACGGTAACTTTTTGGTTAACAATTCGCACAACTATGCCATGGGCGCAGCCATGTTGGAGAGGTTACGCAGGGTCAAGCGAGGTCATTGCGCATGTTGTTGATTGTCAGGTCATTCACATACTGTGACCTTGTTTTGGTTTCGTTGACTAATCCTGCAAGTCATGGTAAGTACATGTGTACGAACATTACCGGTAGTTTCATATCATAACTGTTTATACCGAGAATCATTTCAGATGATTATGTGTCGACCATGAAAGAAATGTACAGTAAAAGGCCCCATCGAATCGGAATCATGACTGTGTCCACTCAGGTCACTATCTCAACACAAATGTGTGATATTGTAGATGGACGATTTGAAATTATAGGTTGGGGTTGGGTGGTGGTTGAAAGTTACGTAATATTGTGGTTAACAGTTACCTTCCTCTGTTTGGCAAGTGCAGTCAAGGGCATTAAGCTATATTTATTAGAAATGTTTTATAAATATTATTTTTTATAAATTACTGGTAAATTGAGCAATCCAGAAACAATAAGGTGATAAGATCACAATCACAAGTTCAGTCAAATATTGATAACTAGTTCAACACAATCCAATCAGCAAGCCTTTCATTTTTTAATAAGTAAGCAATCACAGTTGCTATGTCACTTGAAGGCATGTGCATGCATTATAGGCGTAGACCAGTTGAAGCTCTCAGACCAATTATTATTGAATATTTGAATTTGAATGAAAGGTAATGATCATTATTATACATCTGTCACCGTAACCCTATAATTTACAACAGTATTGCACTGGGTATTTTCACCCTACCATATTAAGAAATGTAAATTCCAAATATGGAACGATTATGCGTGTAAGGTTCCTCTAATAATAAAAACAAACATGGCAGCCACCAAAGTTTGACCTGATCCTATACAAAGAAGTCGCATTGACCTCCACTGCGCGTTGATCGATACTCCCGCTGTACTGTCCTCGTCCATACTTTTCGGTATCCTCATAATAACCTCATAGTATTTACAAATTGTTGTAAGTATGTTTATAATTTAAAGTACAACTTTATCCATTTCACTGTATTAAACTAGAGATAAAGTGTAGGGTGGCATTTTGGAACAAAAATAATACAGTGTTTTGTTAACAAGAAAATAAAAAATAAAACAATTCAAAAACTTTGAAAAATAAGTGAAATGTCAATACTATAAACTTTATTGAGGCAAGTTTGGGTTTATGTTTTGATAAGCATTATAAGAATTGGGCAATGTGCCCAGACCAACCAACTTTAATTTCAACATGAAAACAAATGAGGGTAATATTTAATAGCAACCAGTACTCATGCTAGTCTTTAGATAGCAATGATTGGTGTGTCAACCTCAACCATGTGAGTGTGTTAAGTTTGGATGCATATTTTATTGATTGTTTTTTTGTTTTTGTTTTATAAAATTCAAATTGATCTATTTATACATAATATTAGTAGAATAAATTATGCTAAATTTATTTTCAATTTTGTGTAACAAATACTTATTTCTGGACTGAGGCTAGCATTTCACCTCTTAAGAGTAGAAATTAATACATTAACAGAAAATCAACATATTTTGTATTTGGGTTCCATATATCTAAAAATTATAGAAATTCCAACATAGAGAACCTGCATCATATGTGAGCCAATGTGATATTATTGTAGTTGTGTACTGATAATAAATGTTTATATATAAGCTCAAGATATCAGTACATGTACTTTCAAAAATCTCAGATACCTAGAAATACAGCTTCCAGAGGCATGGAAGTACCGGGTATATTCACTGTAATATATAACAGCAATTGTGGTAAAGTAAGGGACGACGTCAAAAGATCGATGTCGGATAAAAAACTTAATTCTTTTAGTTTTTTCCAAAACCCCCCCCCCCACTGAAACTTAATTTATAAATATTGATCATGGCGTCAGACTACATTCACCATTAAATACAAATCGTTAATCGAACAGTAGTATGGCATAGCACTTAGTTGTAATAATGAAGGGGAATATACGCATGCGCAAACTACTTTTCTGGGTTCTGCGCATGCTCTAGGTCCATGCCCAAAAATTGACCTTATTTGACGCACATATTTACACTCGGACCAAACCATTTTCTCGTCTTGGATGTGTGTTTTTTTCATTTTCTGTTATTTTTGTCTATGACTGGATAGAAAAAAAACGAACTACAAATACTCCAAGATTTTTTTGACTTCATTAAAAAATAAAATAATTTTTGTAGGATGGAAACCTTTTGAGGTCAAAACCCCCTCACCCCCAAACTAAAGCAAATAAGTTTTTTATCCAACATCGATCTATTGACGTCGTCCCTAATTCATGCATTACTAGGATGTAACCATAAAAACGTGTCACATTCTCTGTTCTTACAATTTACACTATGGTGTTTGAGCTTACATAGTATATTAGTAGATACCTATATTGCGTATACCATAGATCATTATGTATTGTTCTGTGGGCATGGCCACAAATATTAATTCTTTAGACTGTTTATGTATGGTTTCAGAGTGAAGAAAATATTCAAGATCTTGTCAAGAAAGTTTTTGTTCTCCAGGAGCAAAGAGTTCATACATACAGAGTCTTTGATGGGTAGGTTAAATTATGTATATACAAGTACATGTAAATACAAATGTAGCCTACTCTATTATAACATTACTCTCACGTTACAGCACTTCTCTACTGCCAAGCTATGATTCTAGTAATATCACACAAGCCATTCAGATTCAACAAATAACACAAACATTACTGAGCATGACAAAGCACGACAATGACCATCCTTTAAAATTACAACTCTACAAAGGGAGTTCAGAAGAAAAAATTCTATAGGGAAATTTACAGAAAACAAACACACACTTACAGTTAATAGAAAAAAGCAATCACAAATTTTATGGAGACATCTTCATAGTATTTCTAATGGTCAATCTTTTGCTCAAATTTAACGAGTAGTGGTTGTCACGCATCAGTATGTTAAGTATTAGTACCTTAGTCAAGTGACGTATAAAATGTGTGTAAAATACCATTATTTGCTTACCAGAAGTTTAAACATGTGCAGTGCAATACCCCCACTCCTTAAAATATGGCTACCATTTAGTTTGGCAATATCTAATTACATATTTTGCATTATTAATACAAACGCCCAAGGTCAGCTATGTTTACTTCACACAAAATTAAACCTACATAACTTCACTTTCAAAAATGTTGATCATAACATGCCAGGTGAAAGTTATATCAAATTGAAAAAGAAATTATAGAAAAGTACATAAACATGTCCTGCAACATATATATATATATATTGCAGCATTTAGGCAGAAAAAAATAATGGTATTTATATGATAAAGAGCATTGTCCGCATAATTTCTGTGAGTAAAACAGAATGAACTCCATTTACCATATTCTTTTTGAACTTCTCTGTGTATGTTATCCGGTAGTTTATTATTTCCTCATTGTGAGACTGCATCCAAGGCTACATTCACACTCAATCCTCTCACAGGAAATATATTAATTGAGTGCTAATTTTCTTTTCACACTCTCCGCAGACATCACCAAGAATACCTCAAATCAGCACCAAATTATGATTTCCTGAAATACCGTCAATCTGTACACGATGTCACACAAGAATTTAACCGAATCTCTTTGGCCATTATTGAAATTCAAACACAGTTGAAGAACTGTGACAAGAAAGAACTGGTTGGATTAATAAAACTGTTACAAGATGAAGAGAAATCAAAACTAGAATTGGTAAGTAACTAGTCAAGATTTTAGCCAGAAACTCAACTGTCCTACAAGTGACTATTTTGTTGGCCAAAGAACAAAATATTCAGATTTATGGAAAACATCCATGTTTCAGAAGTGGGCTTGATTACATGAGCTATGACACACTCTTACATCTTTGACTGAACAGAGACTCGTATGCACTTGTTACCCATCATGATACTGGGTACTCTTTTTAAACAATTGAGAACCAAAAATTCATCATTTCTCACATGTGTACATGCTCTAATAGAAACCGAATCCCCTCTGGTGTTTTGTATGGAATTTATTTTCACTGATTTTTAACTAGTTGAATGTAAAATATAGAAAAAAACTATATTCGCTGGATTTTATTTTCACTGAATCATTCCTTCAGCAAAAATAGTTTTACAGTAGTTTAGAAATATGATAATTTTGAAAGCTAGCTTTAATCCAAGTAAATTTTGAGTTACCTCAGTATGCCCAGACAGTACTGTACATTGCCACACTGAATATGAGCTATTAACTTTAATAGACCATTTTCTGTTCACTGCGAGATTTCGCGTTATGCGTGAAATAAAACTAAAAAACAGAACAATTAAAGGTCATAGCGTCGTAGTGGTGACAAACATCGCATGGGGTTCGACAAAGGCAAAAGTATTTTAGGGGATATTTCCATGCTTAATAATGTGCTGTACACATTTGATGAAGGTCAATTTCAATGAAGTAAGGGTATTTAAACGCAATATTTACCTGTTAGAGATCTGCCTTTTGATGTAAGCAACGAAATAAAAAAATTCAAGTTCAAAATCAAATCTTTTGATTTTTGCGGCAGACGTTTCACGCAATTCCTGAGATCTCGCAGTTGTACGGAAAATCGTCAATTAACCATGTGCCTACCAACTGATCTACATTGAGTTCTCCACATATCAGCTTATACTGGCAGTGAATGCAATTGAAACCTTCACTTAAAAATGTAAATGTTACAGTCGACTTTCAAGTTTTTGTCAGAAATTTAAAAATAAAATGAAAGAAAATTCAATTTTTATGAAAATAAGAAAAAAAAACTTACCGGTACCTTTCAATTTAAAAGGTGATGATAAAATTTCCTCCTAGTACAGTTGTGTTTGTCTAAAATTATTAAGTTATCGGTAAATGTTTGTTTGATTTTATGTTTATTTGCAGACTGCCGCATTACAGCTTGCAAAACAAAATGCAATTGATCATCCACATGATGAGATTGGTGCTCGTGATATTCCTGAACTTAAACAAAGGTAAAATCCTTCAATCCATAGTGTTGGTGGTTGAGGTGAAGGGTATATGTGCTATACCTACCAATCCATATACTGTAAAATAATTTATTTTAGCTGGAAATAATTTTCGCTGAAAAGACTTTTTTGGTGTTATGTATGGAATTTATTTTCACTGTTTTTTGATGAGCTGAATGTGAAATATAAGAAAAAGGTATATTCGCTGGATTTTATTTTCACTCAATCATTCCTTCAGTGAAAATTAATTCCAAGTGAAAATAAAGTATTTTACAGTATACTAAATGCTGTCTATTATAGTGAGTCTTTGAAAAATCTAATAATTATATTGAATGGGTCTAGAGTGCTTGGGGCCTTACAGGTACTTATGGTTCAGTCTGCACATGCTAGTTGCCATGGCAATGTACTAAAAACAGCCAGCCAGTCAGTGACACAGAATTATTTGCCGTCTATGTATGTACATGAACTGGAAAGGGCTCTCTGATTGGCTAGATTCTAACGTACAATCCATATTGCATTTTGTTGTGGAAAATCAGCTGAAGATGAACACTTTCTCACTCACATAATCTTTTAAAAGAGTTCATGTCGATATTCCAACAAGTATTGTATAACCGTTATTATCGGTACAATATTTAAAAAATATTGCTGGTATTCAGACATAGACTGTAAACAGTAATGTATTCTATAAAGCCTAATTTTCTTAGTGACCACACCAAGTTGCACATGTCAATAATTTGCACAACTTTAAATAATTTGACATAATTTTGAATGGCTCATCACCCATTGCCTATATAAACGTTACTGCTTGTGCTAACGTATTATTGTGTGCTTTGAAAGGATGAATTGTCACCAACAGTTTAGATTAACATGTTTAAAACATGCTTTCTCGTCAACTTTTATAGAATTAAAGAAACAGCAACAATGAAAACTACAGCAAAATACAGTACTGTAAAATACTTTATTTTAGCTGGAATTTATTTTCACTGAAAATATTTTTTTGCCATTTTGTATGGAATTTATTTTCACTGATTTTTGACGAGTTGAATGTTTAATACAAGAAAAAATGTATATTTGCTGGATTTTATAATCAATGAATCATCCCTTCAGCAAAACAAAAAGTGAAAATTAAGTATTTTACAGTAATCTATGCAACCTGATTATCAAAAAAAATATACTCAGACTTGATGTGTCAACATCTGTTCGCATACTGAAAGCTGATTGCCTAAACTATTTTTTATACACCCATTGCTATGTAGGTTACCGGTACGCATGCGCAAATAGAGTCACAACGCATCTGAGGGTACCAGAATAAGGAATTTTGTGAAATGTAAGATGATTTAATTGGCTATGACATTCTGTATTGCAGGCTGGCACAGACGGTGGAAAAGATCAATGAATCTTTAGAGGAAATGAAATATGAATTGGAAGGCAGTTAAGGACACGCATACATTTCACATATCAAGACTTGTGTTCAGCAGAATACATTGAGGGTGAAGGACAACAGCTCGATACGTCACTGGGGCTCGATAAGTCACTGGACATTCAAGAATTTGATGGCTGTGAAAGTGTTCGGTTGCATATGAATATTCAATCGACAATGTTTTTGTTGTATTTTACGAAATCATTTTATGTATTTTACCGGTATGCAGTCTCTGTTGATGGGTAACAGTGTTCAGTGTGTGGATCCATTTGTACAACTTTGCAACACATTGCAACACTCATGTTTTCAGAACGGACTCTTGAAGGGAAAATTTCAACCTGCATTCAGGATTATAAAGTGCAACTAATTTGAATCACATACCTAGACTGACCATTATACAGCAACATTGTGCATTTTGTTAAGGAGTCTGTACAAGTCCAATTGGTCCTAGATTCCCTTGTGAATAAACTACATTGATTTCACAAGTCTAAAAAATGAATAAATTTTATACTGAAAATTTGTCGTTTTTGTCTGACACATTCAAGTTCCTCTCATTGTCACCTTAAAGCTGTAAAAATTTGGTGTTAATTGGACGACAATAAGTATACGTTATTTTTTGTTAAAGACCTTGTATTTTGAAAAACAAACTCCTAGAAAACGTCTATGAAGTAACAGCAAAGATTTTCAAGCTTGTTTATCTGCACAAGCAATTTGTTTTCACATCAAGATCTGTTTTAACATGTGTAGGGGCATCCAAATGTGCAAGGCTTTTGGAAACCAAAAAATAAAGGAATTGGATAGCTATAATTCGATAAAATCAGCAGATGAAAACACGAAAATCAATGATTTTTTTCAGTGGTTGTGTGTCCTTGTGTCTGACACATTCATATGCAAATGACTAAGGGACGACGTCAAAAGATCGATGTCGGATAAAAAACTTAATTCCTTTAGTTTTTTTCCAAACCCCCCACTGAAACTTAATTGATAAACATTGGTCATGGCGTCAGACGACATTCACCATTAAATACAAATTGATAATGGGACAGTAGTATTGCGTAGCAGTTGGTTGTCGGGTGGGTGTAAAAAGATTTTGCAAATGCACCTCATTTGACGCACAGATTTACACTCGAACCAAACCATTTTCTCGTCTTGGATGTTTTTGTTTTTTTTTCTTTTTCGGTTATTTCTGTTCATATGATTGGATAGAAAAAAAACGAACTACAAATACTCCAAGATTTTTTTGACTTAGCTTAACTTAGAAAGAACTCCCATGTGCTGAGAGTATTGGAGACACATTAAATATAATTCGAAATTACTTAGCTGAAAACTAATTATGCAAATCAGAAAATTAATATGAACAGATTTGAGTGTAAAACTAATGAGGTTTGCGCAATGTAACAGAAAATCTGTTTCCAAGTATAATTGAAATGTGATTAGAACCAAAAAATTATGAATTATTATGCTTATTAGGGAATTAATATGAACAGATTTTTACCCAAACTAATTAGGTTTGTACATTGTCCTAGAGCATCTTTGTACTAAGTTTCATTGAAATGGAATAATTAGTACTTTAGATATCAGTGTGAAAGCTTAAAATTGATTAATTATGCAAATTAGGTAATTAATATGTACAGATTTTAACCCACAATTATCCAGGTCTGTCTATTGTCCTACAGCATCCATGTACATTCATTGATATGTGATGTTTAATACCTGAGATATCAGTGTGAAAGTTGGTTAATTGCACAAATATTTACTGGAAACTAATTGGGTCTGCATAATTTTAGATTCATTGAAATGTGATGATTAGTACTTTAGATATCAGTAGAAAAGCTGAGAATTAATTATGCAAATTAGTTAATTAATATGCACAATTATTTACCCTAAAACTAATCAGGTCTCTGCATAGTCCTAAAGGATCTATGTACCTAGTTTCATTGAAATGCGATGATTAGTACTTTAGATACCCGTGGAAAAGCTGAAAAATCAACTAATTATGCAAATTAGGTGATTAATATGCACAAATATTTATCGGAAACAATCAATCTCTGCATAGTCCTTGAGTATGTAAGTACCAAGTTTCATTGAAATGTAATGCTAACTACTTATATCAAATGCTGAAAATTAATTAATTATGCAAATTAGGTAATTAATATGCACAAATATTTATCGGAAACAATCTCTGCATAGTCCTTGAGTATGTAAGTACCAAGTTTCATTGAAATGTAATGCTAACTACTTATATCAAATGCTGAAAATTAATTATGCAAATTAGGTAATTAATATGTACTGATATTACCATAAAAACTATCAGGTCTGTGCAGTGTCATATATGTACCAAGTTTCATTGAAATGTGATGATTAGTACTTGAGATATCAGTGGAAAAACCGAAAATTGACTAATCATTATGTAAATTGGTAATTAGTATCCACGGATTATTACAAAAACTAATGAAAACCTAGCATTAGTTCAGAGCATGTATGTACAAAGTTTCATCAAAATCCAATGAGTGGTTGTTTAGATATCAGTGGAACAATCATGGAACAGCTAAAAATCAGCTAATTATCATGCAAATTAGGTGATTAATATGCACAGAATTTTACCAAAAACTAATCAAATCTGCACACATGTTCAGAGCATCAATGTACCAAGTTTCATCAAAATCCAATGAGTGGTTCTTTAGATATCAGTGGAAGTCATAGAACAGCTAAAAATTAGCTAATTATCATGCAAATTATGCAATTAACAAGCATGGATTTTTACCAAAACCTAATCAAATCTGCGCATTGGCCCAAAGCATCTATGCACCAAGTTTCATCAAAAACCGATGTATGGTTCTTGAGATAGCAGTGGAATAGTCGGACACACACAGACACATGGGAGTCAAAAATAAAGGAATGGGATAGCTATAATTCAATAAAAATTGGCAGATGAAAACACCAAAATCAATGATTTTTTTTCAGTGGCTGTGTGACCTTGTGTCTGACACATTCATATGCAAATGACTAATCTGTGAAATAAACAGGGGTGGAGACAAACCACTCAAATGTTTAGAAACACTCATTGTGTGTCAGAAAGCTACTGATAACACATCTAACTATTCAAAAACCACTTTTTTGGGCATGTACATCCACAGATAGTCGTGTACAATTTACCAATAAGGATTGCAGGTACCGGGTAATTGCATGCACTGGATTCAACAAGCCTGATAGAACCAGTAGGTGTTATTTAACTTGCATTATTCATAATAAAGAAACAGTTACAACACAATTACCATCATTGGTTCATTCAATTTATTGTGAACAGTACAGGCAGACATTCTTTACAATGAACCCATATACCCAATTTGTGCCCAGGAGAATTGATAATATTTCAACATAATAGGTACTCTTGATACTCAAATTGAATGTCAAATTTACGACGCAACATTAACAATGTCATCGGAATTGAGATTTCTTTTAAGCTGTACAAAACAAAAACACTTTCTACAAAATAAGTTTACCATACTGCCCCTCCCAGTCATACAATAAGCCCCCTCCCCACGAATCAAAGACAACCCCTCTCTCTTCTATGCCTCTTCTTTTGATGGTGCGTCAAAATTTTCAACCAAATCTGAAATGAGTGGAATATTATTTGTTACAATATTGTATAAACATGCAAGAATAACTGCATTTGCTTTATAGTGCAAGTGCATGGTCAAAGCAAATTGTTTTTCAATAAACCAGCACAAACTCAAAAATCTTGGTTTATGTATTGGAGGATTTAGGATAATACTGCAATTATTTCTACATAATCTGATATTTTTCAACTTTATTTACTGTGAACTGATTTAATTCCTGAGAGTCTTGATATCTCAATTAAACAGCAGACTTGATAAACAGAAATAAGAGGAACTTGTTAATTGTTATTCATATACCTGGCACATCTTCATCGTCTTCATCTATGTCATCTGAAGGATGTAATATTCTTTCAGCAGTTTCCTGCACTGGCAGTTTTTCAGCTAGTTTGCGGATATTACTCAAGCTATCGGCACCCTGCAATAAATGAAACGTGTTAACAACTGACAAGGAAATACATGTCTATACACAGATAAAATCAATATAAAGATGTTCATTTTATTACAAAATAACCAAAATTCCAATTCATGGAAATGAAATTTGACTGTAACAGTTTCTTCTAATTTTGTTCCCTTCCCTCATCTCAAGATTGGTTAAAGACTGCCAATACCTCAGTAACAAAAGTACCATTGAGAGTCGTTAGTTAATATCAGCTTTTCATTGTGATATATTTTAACACTCTTTAAACACAGAATTTTTGTTTGCAATTTCCATTTTCAGTTTAGTAAATCGCCACAGTATATTGTATTTGCCAGTACACACAATTTGTGGTCTACCCCCCCCCCCCCCCAATATTCCAAACGAATATCAAATGTTGGACGAGACACTGAATCTGCTATATTGAAATTGCCTGCAGAAAAAAATAACTTTACCAGAAACTTTGCAAAAATGAATCACTCACCAATTGATTAAGGATTCCTGGGAGCATCTCCGCTAATTGTTTTGTCTCGGCTTGACCAGAAATTGCAAATGTGTTTGCAGCAAGAGAAGCCTGAACTTTAGGATTATTGAAGTGTATCACCGTGCCGTCATCTTTTATCATATTAACCTGTAAAAAGTTCGGGAAAACTGAGCATAATATTTTTTACAGGAAATGGATCTAAATTTATGATATGTCAACATTTCAGACAAATAATATACACTGTACAGAAAAATCTACTATAGAAGAGACCTTTCTTCACAGAACAAATATAAACTTGTCCTTTGTAGCCATTATGCTTGAAATGGTCCGTGTAAAACACTGCTTTCAGGAGAAATCATTAGTATGGCCCAGAATTTGTTTTGTACGCCTAACATGCAATATCAGCTAATTGGCTGTAAATACGGCCATGTTGCAAGCAATACTGTCTCTAAATTAGACAACAGCCTACTGGCAACATTGCTTGTAACACAACCTCTTTGTCAATCAATTAAATCACAGTATTGTCGGTTAGCCTTTTCACCAACAGACTTTTCTTACATTTTTTTTTCTTACATTTTTTAATATTCTGAAAATGTATCCCAATTTTAGAGCCAACAGACAAAATTTAAGTCAACATTTTTTTCTATTTTTGTCCCAATTTTCTGCAGACTATAAACGGGACTATTTTGTGATAAAAATAGGGAGCTCAGTGTATGAAACAAATAGCGACAACAGTAATTACTGAATGAACAGTTAATCCTTTGAACACCAGTTTATTTTGTAAAAATAGGTAAAAAGATGACTTTGGAGTTAAAGTTTAACCATACAAGCCAATACTTTGAGATACCAATTCCTTACCTCCTCTATACCAGGTATATTATTTACGCCTAATTTCTTGAGTGAACCTTGAAGTTTTTTGTCATCATTTGTTGCTGTTCTATGTACAACCTTCTTCTTCCTCCTGGCAGACCCCTTGCCACCTATTCGCACTTGGGCAGCTTGTGCCTGTAACCTTTGTAGCTTCTCAGGATTCATGGTAAATGTTTTTTAATGATTCTGAAAAAAAAATTTAACATGTTTACATGAAGGGCACAGGAAATTTTAGACTATATTCAGATTAATAATATTCATAGTCTGAGCAACATAGAAGAGGGAAACTCTGGAAAACAACAAATGATATCAGAATGTCTGCTGCACTATCTAGGTGATAATCCCTGTATTTTCTAATTTGATTAACCTGGGCTACAAAAGAACCACCATGACCACTGGTTGTATCAACTATCAGTAAAACTTGTCTATCTTTTAGTGACTTGAGAAACATTTCAATAAATAGGAAGCAAGTATGTCACACTAGAAGAATCTTAATATTACCTCTGGTGCAGGGTTCTGTCATGCCTGGATCAAGTTCCCGTCACTAATAAATATTCATGAGCTAATTATTGTTTGTGTTTTCACGAGTTACTGATTTAACTACTTAAATTTTATTATAAATTTTTCAAATGTAAAATTAATCTGCTTAGATAAAAATGAATAGATATGCATTTTAAATGCGATTGCGATAATAAAGTGCATCTTGAATCATTGAACTCTCGCCTGTCGACCATTTTTGTTTTTCAATGAAAGTTCTTAGTTTGTGATGGCCAAAGTGAGAACAAAAATTAACTCTGTTTTCTTAACTAATGCAATGCTGGTAAACCACATAAATAAGTATTCCTTGGATCACTGACTCGTAGGTTCTGGATTTTATAAACAAGTCATTGACGCTTACTACACTTATTGTCTTAAGTGCAAGTGTATAGAGGGACTGTGTGTAAATTAAACAAACGACAGCTTGACGCATCCCTGTCAGCAAGGTTTTCTGTAACTCAACAAATTCTTCAGATTTAAACTGCAATGGTAAAACTTCCTTCTGTTTGTTTATCACTGCCTTTTCTTGCATTATCTTAATGTACAACTTATTTTGATCTAGTCAGAATGTCAACAGGAGATTAAAATAAAAACACATCAGGCCTGTGTCACAAGTTTGTTGATTTTGAATAGTGGTGCCTGTGTTAATTTTCTAAGTGTGTTACTGTGCAAGGAAACCAGCAAAGACATGAGAATGATGGTCCAGTGGCTGACATCCTGTGTGTATCATAAACAAATAGTGCTGGTCCAGCAACTTTTTGTTTTGGTCAGAAATTCTGAGTGCCAAATGTTAGCATCGGGTTCGATCCCTTTACACAAGTATTGGATAACTAAATCAATATGCAAATAATTATTCACTAAGTCTGGATTTCTCTTTGTACAGGCTTATTATGTAATGTGATTAATTGTTCAAAAAAGTTTGATTTGGACAAACAAATGAATAAACACAAACTAGAATAGCAACAGCCATTCTTATAATTGCTGTGGCAATGAAATAATTTAGCAATGGCTTTGTTAAAGCATGGAACTATGAACCACAGAAAGAACAACCACTTTGTTTCATTTGAACTATGCCGCGATGTTAAATGTTTATTTTGACTGTTTATTTCGTCGCATTAAAAAATAAGCCAGTTTACGTAAATGAACGTTAATCTCCGACAATCAGTCATTTTCGAAGTCAATCGGACGACTTCGGGAGATCACGCAATCGAGTTGTTTTGGTTATAGCATAAAAAAACAATAGCGCCAACACAAACTCTGATGAATGAGCAACATTCAACAGGAAAAAAAAACACATTGCCACTTCCGGTGATCGAAGGGAAACACGGAATAAGTCGAGATACCTCTACAACAAACATGTTTCGCAAACTTTCGCAACCTTATTTTTTCGAGGGTTGAAAAAAACAAAAAGTAATCCAAAAACTACATTGAAAATGATGAAAACTCGCTAAACTCCGACCCGTTGCACGACTTCTGGTACACTGAAGGTCACCCTGCAAACCGACTTGTTTGCGCAAGCGCAGTGGATGAAATATTTTACTGCGCAGATGCAAAAAAAATTTTTCTTCAAATTTTCTGTTCCCATCAAAGTGGTTCATACGAGCGTATCGACGGCAACTAACATGGAGTATGACTAATGTTGTGGAAACAAAAGCGAAAGCACTGTAAGATAAACTAAGACACAAGGTTTTTTTAATCCTCTTAGTTTTGTTGTTCTTCCTGTGGTTTATAGTTCCATGGTTAAAGCAAAAAACTACACTGAGATTGATAACAAATCACTGAATAGCAACAACGAAGTCACATAGATGGGGGTTGAAATTGTTATTGTCTGCAAAGCTCGCGTTGAATCTGTTTCACATGCTGAATGAAGTTAAGTCAGTCAAGATTTGGTAAATGCAACTTATTTTGTGGTGTGGTGACTTCCTGCTGGTAATAGGTTTTAAAATGTTTTATCGATAGCAGATAATTTTTTTTTAAACTCTAAGAGTGATATATTAATTTACAAAATTTCATCACAGAATAATGTGGTGACTAAGGTGTTGCTTGATTCTTCAAGCTGACTGTCAAATTGATTACTTGGCAAAGAAATATAAACAAACGAAAACACTTTGAAAACAGAATCTATATCATCTGAAACGAAAATCTAACACCAGCATGGAAAATGTTTTTGTGGACTTTCTAAAAGTATTCTACTGTGATACATTGACAAATCAATGACGAGCAAAAGGTAATGGTGGCAGGAATACATTTGAAGAAATAGACCTCTGTGCTGGCTCATGATAGCACAGATATTTCTCCAAAATAGCCATTGTTCATAAACACTTTAAAATTTGCAATATACAGCAATAACCAGGAAATGACTAAACCTAATTTCTACATCCTAACTATGT
Organism: Saccoglossus kowalevskii; assembly: GCF_978046115.1. Lineage (NCBI taxonomy): Eukaryota > Metazoa > Hemichordata > Enteropneusta > Harrimaniidae > Saccoglossus > Saccoglossus kowalevskii. The sequence continues at coordinate 32,818,569 of NC_140649.1, read as the reverse complement.
CCTCCGGAAATATTGCACTTGGGTGTTTGTGGAATCAAAACAATATTCATACAGCCAGACTTCATTTTAACTATTCTTTCGATGAAAAGCATCGAGATATAATTCATGTTTCCATTGAAATACCTATAACTGCCTCAAATGTGAATATAATATAGCAACTGGACAATATTTTTAGAATGTAAACAAAATAGGGATCGAGAAGTGAACAGGAGATATTAAGAGTCAATATTTGGCAAGGATCTCCTCACTAAACTAATTGCTCCTCTTGTGCACACAAATACGTGTACGTTGTGACTGAGTGAATGGGCAAGCTTTCTTGTGTGTGCTTGTTGTCATGATGCCAGTGGTAGTCAGTACGCCATCACTCGGTATAATCACACAAAACGTTGATTATGCCTTTCACATCATGGTTATGTTAGATATTAACCTAGATAACACGCTAGTATTATACAATCACTGCGATAACAGAAGTTAAAACAAACTACGATAGTAACGCACGCGAAACACTAACATTCAGTGGCAGCATAACCATGATGTAGGACAGGAATGCAAACAGCGAAGTGTCTTGGCGAGATTCTTATAATATCCAACAATTTAACCATGATCTGAATGGTTCAAGCAACATTACAACCCGACAATAGCACACAGTACCGACCACAATAGATAAATTATCAAATAATGCCACAAAATCGGTGGCTACTAAGACAAATATCAAATACTTACAAATACACATGAGCCCAACTTCGTAACTTTTCACTCACGAGGAACAAAATGGCCGACTCGTGACGTCACTGCCGGGGTTTCCTACGGTGAACTTTAGAATTTCAGACACTTATAATTGAGACTATTCTCAGGGAATTTCATTCACATGTACTTTATTTTTATTTTCAGCTAAATTTGTAAATGTGACATTGCTGAAAAAAAAACATTTTTGACTAGAGGTCACGAGCCTCGAGTGTATTTATCTTTGCATAAGCTGTGGCCATTTGATTTACAATCAGCCCTCCCACGATTTTTTTTAAATAGTCTAACACAGTTTTGTTTATTGCGTTTTATTAAATATATTATAAGGAATATAAAATAACGAAGCCATAGAACGTTACAACGATTGTATATATATATGTATATATATATATATATTTAAACGATTCTGAATATATGAATAATCTGCCCTAAATTACCTAACCTAGTAGGGTGCGTGGTACTAATTATAACAGCCGGTCTTTCGAAGACACAAAAGGCGCGAATACGCACGTTGTTCACTTCAGCTGTCAAGCCGGAGACACTTCTTTTTCTGCTTTCTCAGTTTCCAGTTCAGTTTTCCTCTCCCATCACCATGGCGTCCACTTCTACAGATCCAGCCCCACCAAAATCCAGGTACGTAATTTCAGACAGTACCAGTTGCATTGCACAATGTGGATATTTTTATCCGGAAGTGCTGTTGTGTTATTGTTTAAAATATTGCTGATTTGGAGCTTTTTGTTTGGCATGAACATTTGGTATCAGTAAAAGCAAATCGAAATGTCTGTTTTACCGAAAAATAGCATATTCATATTCACTTGTTGCGCTTAGCATTTGTATTTGTGCTGCGAATACCTTCCGTTGTCATAATGTTTTGTCGCACCCGGTTTACTTGTGTAACGTGCAATTTCGCGGGAGATTTATTTGCCTAGCTAACATTAGCCTAGCTAATATTTCAAGGACGAATCGAGATGGACAAAGAAAAAGTCATCCCATAGTTTTTTCCCCCAGAAATAACCCCCTCCTCCAGTTAAAATGAAAACTGATATGAATTGTAATTTTATTTAGGGGTGTTTCTATAACGCTGGAATTGGGATTCATTTCTTTCTTGTGGCCAGCCTTGCATTTAAATGCCTTTGTTTTCATTGTCAATTGACACATTTGTGCTTGTGTCAAATAACTGTTAACGGTTGGCACTAAGCATTTTTAACTATTCCAAGTTTAAAGTTAGTTTCACTTTGACCCACATCCAGGAAATGAGATGTAATGGATAAGACTACACAGCTGATTAATCATTAATTTTGTCAAACTTCCTGATTTTCTTTTTACTGACTGTTATGTCAAATTAATTCTGTATTTTATTTGTTGAAGATTGTCTTTGTTTCCACACTTGGTCCATGACCACAAAGTAATTGTCATTTGAACTTCAGTTTTATATCATTGTGATATGGACAAATATATCTAAATCAAAGTTCAAATTGTATTTGTTTACCCTTTTAAATATTTTGAATCCACACAAAACTAAACTACTTTTGTGCATAATAGGCACAATTGTTTGTTCATAAAAAACGGGAAAAAAATAACTTTATTTTTAATATTTATCAAAGTGCAACATAATGTAATTAATTTGTCTTGCCAGAAAAATATTTTGATTTGGGAGATTTTCTTTGCAGCACTGACATTGATACAGAAGCGGTACAATTGATTGGTCAAGGCAAACGTAATATGGCTATTGGAGACATACCCGCAGCTGTGAACTGTTTGCAGGAGGCTTCTGAATTGCTGTAAGTATCACATATTGGGTGTTGCGGTAATTCATTTGTAACAATCTCTCAAACAAGTAATTTCAATCTTCGATAACATGCAGTTCTTTCAATAGCATGTCAAAGTGTCTATTAATAGAGTGTAGTATCTATGGAAATTTTAAGAACTTGTAAGTTCAGAATGTAAAGTCCACACATTTCCTAATAAACTACAAAATGAATAATACTTGCCTAATCTATTGTATTCATACCACAAGAATAGATATGCACTCATTGTTTCCAGACAATGCTGCATTTTAATGAGCTAATTTGTAGAGTAATTACCCAGTATTTAACTTTTCCGCAAATATCTCGAACAGATTCAATGAAACTTCATACACAGATGCTTAGGATAAGCCATATACATGTTCTGTTTAAGGTTAATATTTGTGCTTACTAATTACTTTATATGCATAAATTAACCTATTTATAGGTGCTTTGCCACTGATCAAATTTAAAAAAAAACTTAGGAACATAAGTGCATTTGAATAATCCACAGATCTGGTTACTTCTGGGTTAAAATCCAAGCATATTACCTGTTATTAGTTTCATGTGTACATTTTAATATGCAAAACTGTAACGTACTGAACACTGCTGCAGATAGTGACATGCAACCCGTGCTATAATGAGTGTATCTGACAACATGATAGGACTAACGCATCAGATGACTATATGGTCGTATAACCTTGATAATATGCATAACTAATATTTATTAAATTGTTGCAGATAGGTACATACAATTGGTGCTATAAATTTGTTGTCTGACAAGATGTATAACCAAAAAATAAAGTCATCATATATATTTTAGAAATTATAATGATAATCTTACTCAGCCACCTGATAAAAATATTACAGAAGTGGGTTAACTATCAACTTTAAACTTTTGTTTTGACTTCATGTGTACTTACTGTTCACAATTAATGCTTGTTTGAGCTGCATCACACTGTGTAACCTGAAATACCGGTATATTTAAGATGGTTATTTTATGTACAAATTGAAAATGTATCTTATACAAATGCTTTATTTTGTAGAGGTGTGAAGTATGGCGAGGCTGCCAATGAATGTGGAGAGGTATATTTTGAATATGGTAAAGCCTTATTAGAACTGGCTAGGATGGAAACGGGAGTACTGGGCAATGCTTTACAAGGTGTGCCCGAGGAAGATGAAGCAGAGGAGAGTGATGATGGTAAAGTTGAAAAACCAGACGATGTGCAAGGCAAGTCTTGTTTGTAAATATAATGGCACAATAAAGGCAATGCTGTGTTCTGCCCAGCATTTTGGTAAAACGAAATTTAATTGATCAAAACTCTAGGTGCTTTTTCAGATTATTTGACCTTTTTTACCCATGGCAAAGGTTGAGTGCTCAAGTTGCAAAAATCAAAGAACTGTACGAACGAAAGGCAATAGGGCTTTTTTTTTTTAATTGAAAAACTCAATTTTTGAAACTTTAAAGTTGCTACACATTTGATCAATTGTATTTTCCAAAATACATAGTCTATCAAACAAATTTCAGTAAAGAATAATGACTTGCTCTTTTTCACTTACTCACTTGCAACCTGCTTGCTAACGCACGCACACGCACGCACATATAACGCAACCCCCACTTGCACTTGTTCTGCCAACCTTCATAATTTTGCAATTGACATTGCTATGCATGTAGGTTCAACAATTGTTTGCTGGTTCTGTATTAATGTATTACTATTTAAAAAAAATATCTGTATTAGATAAGATTGCTTTGTTACTGGCTGAGCCAATGTTTCAAGAAGATCATTGTTTTTGGCAAAGGACCTGTGATAAACGTGGTATTTGTATACTTCAGCACTTCTGGTCTCGTTCATTAGAATAATGAACTGGTGATTGCAATTTGGATATTTGAAAATTCTATTTTGGTTAGTGTTTCTTTATTTTGGCTTAAACGTCATCGTTGTCGTTCGTTAAATTCCTTTAGGTGAGGAAAGAGACAAGATAAGTGATGATGTAATAGATGCAATGACTGAATCAAAAGAACCAAAAAAAGATGGTGAACAGTCGGAATCAAAAACTGATGAGAAGTCTGAAAAAGAAAAATCTGAGAAAGAGGATGAAGCAAAGAAAGATGATTCAGAGGGAAAAACTGAAGGAGAAAAAGCAGACAAAGGTGAATTAAATTGCATTTTGGCGATTGTCTTGGTAACGTGCAATAGAGAAATGTGTTGCACTGCTGCTTCTAAAAATAATCTAACACAATAACTGCTTTCTAATCTACTTGTAGTTGCATTCCTGTAAATCTTGCATCAGTAACCAGTGTTCTCCCCAGACTTCATGTCAAGCATCACGGCCAATTTGCATAACAATGCATCTACTTTGCATAATTTTTATTTGCATAGTAATCAGTTTTTCCCAACAAATATTGTCAATCTACAATTAATTACACCCCTTTCACCCCTTGATTACACGAAGAATTGCAGTCAGATGTTGATAAGTCGTTACAATTGGTCAGGCAGTTTGTTTTGAAATTTACTTCATCTGTTCAAAATGTTGGCAACAACTCGGTAATTATCAAAGGCGTGATTGACAGGTCAACAACAACAAAATTAAAATGTAGCAAGGCTACGATCACAAATTGTTTATTAAAACGATTCATTGACGATTATCATAGGCATTACATCAAAATTGCCAACGAGATGTTTTTAAACATCGCGGAAAATCGTGCATTCTACGCCGCCATCTTTGTTACCTCGGTCAGAACCCCTGGTAACCCAGCATGCACCGGTTGCAACGTGCATTATGTCGCCTTAGGGCGGCGTTTTTCTGTACTAAGGCACCCTATGAATGGGGTATTTCCAGAGGTCAGTTTGTTTTTTCTCAACCCGTCTCGTCTGCTGTTGAATTATTCATACTTTTCTTTCCAATGCGACATAATTTCACTTTTTTTTTTTTTAATTTTGGGGTAATTAATGTAACAAATCAGAGTGCAGCAAAAATAGGGTTGATCTTCCCAACGTACGCCGTGACTTGTTTTGTCACATTGTTGCCGTTGCGTGCAATGGGCAAATTCTTGCTACTCTAGTTATTTTTTTTTTTGATTTGGAGGCTCTGCACCTTTGAAAGACTTCGCAACATATTGCAGACTTCCGTTTTTATCACTGTCTTTGTATGGCTAACAAAAGCGGGATTACCTAAATCGATCAATACATGTTATTGTTTTAAATACGTGCAAGACGAGACTGACACTTGTAAACATAAGCATCACGGGCGAGTGACCAAGCGTCACGGACAAAGGGCAAGCATCACGACCGAGTGTCCAAGCGTCACGGTACAGTGTTGCTTCAGAGGCCTGGGGAGAACACTGGTAACAGTAAAATGTTATTAAGCCAACTGAATGAGAGAGATAGCACGAACAATGCGAGGTCAAAATGGGCTCCTTGAGGTGGGGGACAGGGGTGTGTGAGAATGCACTCTGGTATAATGCATCATACTCTTGGTAGGTCAGGGCAACTTTCACACTCGAGGTGTATAAATTTAAGGATTACTTTCAAATGGTTCAAAAATATCATTTGTCTCAACCCTATCGGATTCTAATGTAATTGGACCAATCCTTTGGCTAAATACTATGTTTTTGTTCTTCAGTGTTTTCAGTTAATTTGAGACTAAAAAACTTTACCTTTTGTACTTTGTGTGCCTAATCATAGAATATTCAGTGCAGTAATGAAATAGTGTGGGTTTTTTCTGTACAATATAATGGGAAAGTACTGAAAGATGGATTGCATGCCAAACATGAAGTATTGTATGTGTTGGATACCCATACTAAATTATTCACTTTTTACAACAGAAGACAAACCTGGTAAAAGTGAACCAGAGAAAAAAGATGTTGCAGAGAAAACTGATATAGAAAAAGATGTCACTGAAAAGAAAGATGAAGAAAAGAAAGACGAAGAGAAGGAAGTGACTGAGAAAAAAGATGTAGCTGAGAAGAAAGATGAGAAAGAAGTGGCTGGGGAAAAAGATGAGAAGGAAGTGGCGGAGAAAAAAGATGTGGCTGAGAAGAAAGATGAGAAAGAAGTGGTTGAGAAGAAAGACGAGAAAGAAGTGGCTGAGAAGAAAGATGAGAAGGAAGTGGCTGAGAAGAAAGATGAGAAGGAAGTGGCTGAGAAGAAAGATGAGAAGGAAGTGGCTGAGAAGAAAGATGAGAAGGAAGTGGCTGAGAAGAAAGATGAGAAGGAAGTGGCTGAGAAGAAAGATGAGAAGGAAGTGGCTGAGAAGAAAGATGAGAAGGAAGTGGCTGAGAAGAAAGATGAGAAGGAAGTGGCTGAGAAGAAAGATGAGAAGGAAGTGGCTGAGAAGAAAGAGGAAAAAGACGAGGAAGAGGAAAGTATGGAGGAAGGTGCTGAGGAAGATGATAGTGCTGCTGAAGATGAAGCGGGTCCAGCTGGAGAAAAAACAGAAAATGAATCGGTAAGATTTCTAGAACCCCTTGTTTGTCAAATTCCAGTTCAAGTAGACAGCATAAACTATTTTCACTTCAAAACTGTCCGTTACAACTTTGTACCACTGGTTTCAATATGTGTAGGAGTAAAATTAGCTGTACATACCAATAGACTAATTTGTAAGGCAATGGTCTGCCAGACCAGTGAGTTTGCCAAACTAGGCTATGAATACAAGAGTTAAATTGTTTTGCCACAGTGCTGGTGTGTTAATATTTGACAGAAATGATTTACATTGTATTCTTGAATTTTCAGGAAACTGAGGATGTGTCAAATTTTCAACTGGCCTGGGAAATGTTAGAATTAGCTAAAGTTATATTCCGAAGGTGAGTACTGATTTTAAGTAGTGGAAAAACAGAACGATTCTATCATTGGACTGAGGTGGACTTTTTTTTTAATGTCTGGTAATGAGTTCCTTTTGTTCTGGACTTGCAATAATTTTAACATCACAATTTTTGATTGCAAAATTTTATATTTGTTGTAATTTTCTTAATTTTTGACTAGATGAACCTGTTTTAGTTTTCATAGGTCTTGATCAAAAGTAAGGAAAATGTTTGAAAAAGGTTACTAGCTTGTATGAAATAACAACCAAGTTACTGAACAAAATATTGCTACATTCTTTGAGCAGTTCATGTTGCAGTTAATTTTTGTTAACTGCTGTAGAATAACTTTGACTTCATTCAGAGTGTATTTACTGCCATGTCTAGTCTGTCGCAGTGCTTTCTAATTTTTGTGCTTCATAGGTATTATTGCACAAGGTCCCAACGGTGTTGTAACCATGCAAGAAAATGGGTTTTTCTTTTTGTTTGTCAGTCAATGTAGAGTGTAGTTGTATTATTTCCATCAACATGAAAGGAGACTTCTCCTAGACACTCCACTGAATATAAGGTTACAGAGGCTTGAATGATTTGGACAGTCAGTTGGGAAAATGACTTGCAACCTTGCACAATACTTTGGTTTTTTGTCAGATCTAGACAGTGCTGTTCCATGGACAGCATGCAGTCCAGATAAATCTATTATAGCACACAAGAACAAAATCCAGTTTTCCCATGATGCACATTACCAAAAACAGGTTATCCTGATGTTTTAATATTAATTCAGATACACCAAAGTTATTAAATGTTGTGGTCGTCGCACCACACATGCGACATTTGTGTTGACAAACATTGATTTTCCAACAATCCAATGTGCTTTTCTAATGAAATCGTGAGTAAGAGTTTTGAACTGGGTGCCACTTGCACTAATAATTAATGCTTGGTAACCTCAGTTTGTACTAGTTAGTCTGCACAGTATAGTTTGAGTTTATAAGTTTTTGTTTATACAAGACCAATATCTTGCGCATGTGTGGCGCGACTACCGCCCTTTAAATGCATACTGATAGTGTTCTCCACAATCCAAATTAGCTGGTGGGCGGCCTAATTAGCATAAATTTGCATATTAATTTGCATATCATTTGCATACAGCATTCTCGCATTTATGACATGAACTGCAATACACACTAAGTTATTTACTATTCTCTTTTTAATTTAATTTAATTGGAACATGTTACCATTTTTTGAAATACAAACAGATTGGTCACTATCAATATTTACGAAATGCAAAAAGTTTGAAATCGGTGATTTATGCGTTCGCAAATTATTCTGCGTTCATGAAATGCAATTCGAGTAACCAAGAGCAAGTACAAAACATAATTGAGTTATAAGGTAGAAAATATACGAGATGATTTGCCCACAAAGCCAAAACAGACAATTTGTCAAAACAAAATCCATAACATTTTTATTTGTGGCATCAGTACTCACCCGTGCCGACGGACGATAAGATGCATTTACGCATGTACGGCCACGATACGTTGCGTTTTCACACATTGTTTTGGAATTCAAGAAAAAAATGCTAGCAATCGGCAAAATAAAAGAATCGGATATGTTCTCGAAAGATTAGACATAAAAAATAGATAAATTGAAAAAAGTACGTGGAAAAGATAACTAAAATATTATTCAATTACAAATACTCGCGGTAAACTAATCCAGCAGCCATGTTTAATGTTTATTACCGCTTTCCGAATTCAGTACACGAACACCCAGAATGCGCTGTTCCCCTATGCAACTTGGATATTAAATCGTTACAGTGCCAACAGCGGTGGGTGGCAGACGGTTGTTGAATGGGGTAGGCCAAAATGTCATCAGTTTGCCTTCTCCATGCTGTTTTCACAATGAAAATCGAGCGAACGTTGTAAATACGGCTAGAATTTAAATTTTTGTTGAGTTTACATGCAATCTGCTAATATATTTGTTTGTTTTCTGTGCATATACATTTCGTTCGTATTTACTTCTTTCTTTTGTGATCGGAAGACTATTATTAAAAATACAGCTGTAAATTGAAACCACTGTAGTTGCATATCGTGAGCAATAAGTGGCAACAACGTCTGGCGACAATGAAGTCAAGCGATTGACACATTGCCATGAATACACTTGATAACTGCTTGCAGACTTCCAATGGACATTGTTTATGTTTGGACTGTTGAAACAATAGCAAAATAAAGGGTTGGGCAACTACTCTTTTGTTTAGGCTTGGGAAGAACAATGCAAGCTTTTTACAAATAATTTCAGCTGGATGTACGTTGGTGGGCGGGTGTTGAGAGTTACTGGGCGACCGTAAAACTTGATGGGCAGGCCGCCCGCCTAAAACCCCTTGTGGAGAACACTGCTGATATGCTAATCATTATGTTGACTTCCATATGAAATAGTGAATCCCACACAGCAGCCATCAAACAGTGCCATCTATCTCGCTGACTGTCGGAATTCCTCTCAACACCACTGTAAAGGCTAACTTAGATTAGTGAAAAAAACTGTTAACTGTTAACTGTTACCTGTTAACTAAATTTTATTTGCAGGCAACAAGGCAAAGAAGCTGATCTTCGGGTGGCGCAATGCTACTTGAAACTAGGGGAATTGGGACTGGAAACTGAGCAATATGGGCAAAGTGTTGGAGACTTTAAAGACTGTTTAAATTTACAAATGAAGCAATTATCACCAGAAAGCAGACTTCTTGCAGAAACGTATCCTTTCATCCTACCGATGTGGTAGTTTTAAATTTTTCCGCAGATGAAATTCGTCTGAGTGAAAGCCTACTGTCACAGCATCCAGTTACATTGATGATCTGTAATTGTGACGGCAGTGGTTGGTAATAGGCAATTTTTGCTCGTAAGGTCAGAGTACGTGTATATATTGAGTATATATTTCTGCTCAATTCCAAATAGTTAACTATTGATTCCCAATCAATCTTTAAGGCTTCTGTTGTAGTAAATGTAGATTTGTATAAATGTCAGAGTTGGTAATGATTTGCTGGCAGGTACATTCAAATTGACCAGAATGTTCTTTTCAAGGAATACTGAGAAATATTGTTTACCTTAACTTGGTAGTAATTATCAATTGGGTCTTGCACATTCGTTTGACAAATCATTTGATTCAGCAATAGAGGTAGGAATATTGATTATTTTTCAATTGTTCATAAATTGATATGGATGACCAATACTGAATAATGCATGCACTACACATACAATAATTTATTGGGTCTTTATATACACAACTGACCAACAAACATGGTTAAATGCATGTGACTGCTACTCTATTCAAAATCTTTTGAATCGGGGTTTATCATTTATAACTGGATATCTGTATCTCTTCAACTCATAGCATTTTAAAGCAGCCAAAAAGGGTATTGAAGACAGAATGGTGATGTTAACAAAGAGAATTGAAGAAAGTGAAAAAGGAAAGGGCAAAGGTAAATACAGGGTAATGTAAAAAAAAAAGGATGCTTCATACTAATTTCAAATTTGGATGGGCATTGGAGAGTACTGTGGTGCAGTGTTTGATATTGTATCAGGGGTAGATAGTAGAGCAGTGTGGTGCAGTGCTTGATATTGTATTAACGGTAGATAGTAGAGCAGTGTGGTGCAGTCTCATCTTGGTTATATACAATGTAAAGATAGACAATTCCAATTTTGTATTGCAGAAAAAGCAAGTGATGATGATCCTTTGGTGGCTGACCAAAAAGAAATGGGAGAGTTGAAAGATCTAATACCTGATATCATGTCAAAGGTAAGCTTGTTTGGTCTTCAATATCATCAAAAGATGAGCAAATTAGAATTGTACTGTCTATTGTTAGGATTTCATTTTTACTAGACTGGTTAAAAATGAAACATGTCCACTAATATTCTTGAAACTATTGTTTCAGATTGAAGATGCTGAAGACATGAGAAAGAGTTTAGAAAATGAAATAAAAGCTGCAACTGAAGTTATAGCTGCTGAGTTTGTAAGCATAGACTTTTTATCAGATATTTGTGAAGCACCCTCATTGGCCACTTGTCTGTGTTAATGTTTGGTCTGTTTGGCTCATTCTAAACATTTCAAATGATTTTTTTTATTTCAAACCATTGTACTGTTTTTTTTTGTGGAGATTATTGATGCAACAATGGAAATATTTTTGCAGGAAACTAAGAGTAACTGAAACTCTAAATATTTATTCATCACACTTTGTAGTGTATGATACTGTTATGAAATTAAATAATTTCTATTTCATTCTTATAGGGTTCAAGTGAAGTAAAAGCTGAAAGTGTAAGTAGATACAACTTTATGTGTAATTAATCTTAGTGGCATACTGCATTGTTTTAATTTTTATTAGTCCGGAAACTGACTTATAATTTGCATCTCGGAATCCCTTAGACAGATTCCGTTCATTCTTTGCATGTGCCTCGTACATTATGTGGGACATGTGCACATGCAGTGGTTTAGCAATTCGATTCAAAATGGCCGACTGGCAGCCATCTTGTTTTTTGAAAATGTTGTATTTTGGACATGCTTTGTCAGTTTTCATTCAAACTTGGTACATATATTATACATGTTAAGATACATGTCCATGACTATTTATTTCGCAATTGGATCAAAGATGGTCGACTGGCAGGCATCTTTTTTTAGCTCCGCTGTTGACTTTGTCGAGCGGAGCTTATCATATGAGTGACTGTCCGTCGTCGTCGTCAGTGTCAATGTTTTACTTTTTCGACTTCTTCTTTGATACTTGGTGTATATCTACCTTGGGTAGACCTCTCTTAGGTTTGTTCATTTCATGTTGATATCTTCAATTCTCTAATTTTGGTGAATATTTTTGTCATTTTTGGTAAAAAGTGATATTTTCGACTTCTTGTTAAAAACCGCAAGTCCGATTGCTTTGATATTACATATATAGGTACTACATGTGGACCTCTCTCAGATTTGTTCATTTTGTGATGATATCTTCAGTTCTCTAATTTTGGTGAATATTTTAGTCATTTTCGACTTCTTGTTAAAAACTGCAAGTCCGATTGCTTTGATACTATACATATTGTTCATTTTCTGATGTCTTCAGTTCTTTAATTGAAATGTGCATTTCTAACAGCGGGGCTATCTCAGCCGATAGGCTGCTTGTTTTTTTTTATGCGGTATCTTGGACGTTCTGTCAGTTTTCATTCAAATTTGGCACATACATGTACTTTATACATGTTAGGATGCATGTTCATGACAATTTGTTTAAAATCTGGTAAAGGATGGCCGATTGACAGCCATCTGACTTTTTGGCCTTACTGCTATATTTCCACAATTTATGTACACATACATCATACATATCAGTGTTTCATAATCAGATCAAAGATGGCCGAATAACGGCTGTTTTTATTTTTGGCCATATTACTACTACACAGAACGCGTGTTTTGATGTAAATAAACAATCTGTTGTATACGCCACTTGGAACTCTAGTTTCAAGGACACGCTCACGACAACCCCTCCGCTTTAATATGACGAGCACAAAAAGAACTTTCAAAAATTTAACGGGGACTGTCATTTTCAATGTCTTGTGTCCTGTACATTTTGTAACAGGTGCATATTTGTTTTTTTGAGAATCGGACGTAAATGATGACAGGCATTTTGATTTATGTTCATGCCACTTCTTCGCTAATATTGTTAGATTAATCTGTTGAATATTTGTAAATAGTAGTACTGTAAAATCTATATTAGAAGCCGCGGCTTCTATTAAAATGGTACAATGCAACAGAGGGGATGCGGCTACTAGAGAATCTACACATGGTGTAGAAATGGAATTTTGGGGTTTCAATTCTTCATAAAGGATGTGTGTGGCTTCTAATACAGATTTTACGGTAGTACTATTTTTGTTATGGAGTATGTCTGAAATCAGTATGCAACTGTCCGATGAATAAGTTTCTAACTATGGTTTTCTAATTTTGTAGTCTGAAAGCAAGAAACCAGAGAGTGCTGCTCCTATTAACGACATTAGTCATCTTGTTCGTAAAAAGGTGAGACCATTCTAAATTCATTCCTGCCTGCCTGCCTGCCTGTCATACCTGGTACATCGTAACAATTATTAAGTCAAGTTCAACTTGAAGAGCAACAATATAATCCAGCTACATGACCATTATGTCAATAATACTAGTGCTTGTCTGAAACATGTCATATAATATTGCAAATATGGTTAATCCTACATTGACATAATTCCTTTGCAGAGGAAGCCAGAAGAAGAGATAAGTAAGGAAGGCACTGAAAGTGTTGATGCCAAAAAACCCCGATCTGAAGTGGAAAACGGAAGTGGTGACAAAACAGCTGAGAAAACAACCAATGGAGTTGAAAAGGTGAATGGTGTCAATGGTGTTAATGGTGTAGATAGTTCCCCTGAAAAAAAGAAAGGAAAGGTTGGTCTGTTATATCCTGGGCTCAGCTTCCATATCCTTATTCCTATAAACTTTCCTTGTTATACCTTCTCTTAGTTTAACTTCAAAGCTAATTTCACTTATGCAATTATCATTTGAGGAAATAGTATTAACTTTGTATGTTTAGAGTGCCAGCAAATTTCAAATTTGAATGTGCGATTACTGTATGTACATTTGTACCTTGAATACCTAAATGCACCTAAAGTAGTTTGAAAAACAAGAATAATTCTCAGTAGTTTTCTCTAACACATTCACATTCTGTATAACATGAGTGACCCAAAAATGCATGCATTACCAGTGTTAATATCTTGGGATATAATGGGCTGTAAAAGATCAAATCTGCATTGGTCAGTGCCTCTGGGAAGTGATGAGATTTTGTCAGATAAGGATTGGTTGGCCACATGTTATATTCAGAATTAACACTTCTATTATATTTTCAATTCAGGAAATTCAAACCAAGACTGTGGAGGATGTGAAGAAAGATTCAGAGAAGGAAACTGAGGCTCCCATGGAAACATCCTAGTCACTGCTGTGTAACGCCATAGATTTAATTGGACCTCACAAAACCAATTCCAATCTTCAGATCCAAGCGAAATTCAATCCCCATTAAATCGTGATATTGCTTACTTTATTGTTTCACTCCATTTCTTAGAAGATGAGTGAAAACACCAGTGAATTTGATTTCTTCTGAAAACTTGCCAGTTAAATAACTCTTGGCAGAATTTGATGTTTTCAGGTGGGCTGTATTTCAGTTTGTCAACAAATGCATTCCATCTACCACCTACCTCAACAGGTGTTTCATCACTGCAAGTCTTGCCTACTCCATGTCCACAATGTGGCAACTATAGATGACGCAGGTGCTCTTGTAAGCAGTGTCTTCGATTTAAAGAGTTTCACAACAAACGCATTCTTCTCCGCAGTCTTTTTTACCACCTTTGTACTATGCATTATTGGCACAATTGAAGTGTTGTACATTTCTGCTCTTACCGCTCAGTATTCAGATTTCAGATCCTGTCATTCCAAGGCTGATTAGAGGTTTAGTCTTCAAATTAATCTTCAGCATTCATCAATCATGTGCAAATAGACATTCAAGTCGGGTATCAAGCATGAGATTCTTATCTTTCACTGCCGCTTATTCTCAAGCCTGTTCAATGATTACATCAAATATTCCCATTCTAAAGCACATCAGTTGATCACACTGAATTGGAAATGACATTTTCTAACAATTGGTTATATATTTTGTTTCAGTTCTGTAGATTGATATTATCTTAGATATTATTTTACATATATACACACTAGAATCATAGTACTCTATACAGTGTTGCTTATTTTGTTTGTGTTTGTGCAGAATAAATACAATTTATAAAAAAAGAGAAATGGTTGGTCTTTCTCATGGTTGGAATTTATGCACTCAGTTGCACTTGTTATGTGAAACTGGGCGCGAGTGCCAAAGTAAGTCGACTGAACCATGGAGCCATTATAGCTCCATGATTGAACAATACTTTATCAACTATTGCGTAAAGTCTTGAAGTGACCAATCACTAGAGTGGTTCAAACCCTATTTTGTGGACAGATCACAAATTCAAAAGCTACAAGAGTATCTTGCAATCGCCACTACTGTGCCACAAGGCTCAATATTGGGTTTCCCGCTACTTACAACATATCAAAGATATTGCTCTGGCAAGTGAATTCAGTACTCTGCATTTATGCCGATATTACTTTTATGGTGGAACATGTGCAACAAAAACTGAGCTCTGACATGACTAATACAGCCGTGTGGTGTAAAACTAAGATGGTCGTAAATTAAAAAACAAAACGCAACTCCTTAAAAAAATCAGGCCATTGTATCTGTTCACATTGCTCTGAAACGGCATTAATAAAATGGCCACCAGTCGACCATTTTAAATTCAATCTGAAAAATAAAATGACTTGCATCAGGAACCCATGTCTAATGTGCAAAGTTTGAACAAAATCAATTCATAAATGCTTGATATTTAATGATTTTTTTTAGCACAAGAATGGCCACCATTTAGAATCAGAATGTGAAACAAATTATGTATAATGTATCTGAATTGGTCCAGGCATATCTGAGATGTAGGTCCAGATACACAGAAGTCAATCCACAAGTCCTGATTTTCGAACTGTGTCAGATCAAGTTGCCTGTTGAAGAACTTAACTATTCAGTAAATGATTTAAAACAAGTCATTGAAAATGACAGTCCCCGTTAAATTTGTGAAAATTCTCCTTTTGCTTGTCATATTAAAGCAGAGGTGTTGTCGCGAGCGTGTCCTTGAAACTTTAGTTCCAAGTGGCGTATACAACAGATTGTTTATTTACATCAAAACGAGTGTTCCGTGTAGTAAGTAATATGGCCAAAAATAAAAACTGCCGTTATTCGGCCATCTTTGATCTGATTATGAAACACTGATATGTATGTGCCAAATACGAATGAAAATGGTACATAAATTGTGGAAATGTAGTAGTAAGGCCAAAAAGTCAGATGGCTGTCAATCGGCCATCCTTGACCAGATTTTGAAACAAATTGTCATGGACATGCATCCTAACATGTATAAAGTAAATGTATGTGCCAAATTTGAATGAAAACTGACAGCACGTCCAAGATACCGCATAAAAAAACAAAACAAGATGCCTGCCAGTCGACCATCCTTGATCCAATCATGGACATGTATCCTAACGTATAATCTACCGGTATGTACCAAGTTTGAATGACGACTGACAAAGCATGTCCAAAATACATTTTCAAAAAACAAGATGGCTGCCAGTCGGCTATTTTGAATTGAATCACTAAACCATTGCATATGTCCCACATAAAGTACTAAGTACATGCAAAGAATGAACGGAATCTGTCAAAGGGATTCTGAGGTATGACTCCAGACAGACGGACGGAGACCAAATTATAAGTCCCCGTTTTCGGACTTCGTCCGAGCGGGGACTAATAAAAGTGTACAGTCAAACGGTTATGATAGCTATTGACTAGATATTTATTGTGGAGAGAGTAGTGTTTATACTTCTGGTCTGATTCAGTGGTATAAAACTCTTCCCCACAGCTATTTACATCCATCATTTGAACTGAAAAAAATTGAAATGGATGGCGTCCTGCCCCAACATGTACAAGTCAAATGTTAAAATTAGAAGTAGGTGCTACAAATGCCATATTAAAAAGATTCAGACAGTTCCATGTTATACTTTGCACCTGGTAAAACTATTGAAGTTTATTCAGTTTTGAATTCTCAGCTGCTGAATTTTGGAATAAAACACCTCCAGAAGTTTGATTTACCTATTTAAAATGTTTGTATCAAAAATAGTCTGAATTTCTGTACTTATTTTTAATTGTGTATAGTACTAATTACAAAAGACCATGAGTGAGATGATACTATGGCTTAGTGTTTTCATCCTATTTAAATAAACTATTTTAGACATTAAAGAGTTAGGAATTTAGTTTTCTCTTTCACCTGTGTATGGCTGGAGCAGAGCGCCACCAGTGGCCAAGCTGGGCAAAAACAAGTTATTTATACTTTTGCCACGAGGAGTGAACACCTCATTGTGATGTCTGACCACAGACCCTGCAATAGGATCTATTGCTTGTACACAAGTTACATTGATTTTTTTCATATTGCTGAGAACAGCATAAATCATTTTTTAAGTGTTGACTTTGTTTTTTTTTTAAAAAAAACAGTACAGTGTCGTATTTGAATTAGTTCAATTATCTAGATTAGCATGACAATAAGTGAGCACTTCGTTTAAATTGACTGGTTAATCATTTTGGATGAATGAACACGTGTAGAATCTTAGGAAATCTCCATTACACAATGTATGACCAAGGCATGAATACATACATAGGCAAGCTATACATTTTGGTTATCTGTTTATAGAACCAGTATATGAAATTTTAAATGCCATACATTTTTCTGTGCTAAAGGGCAGTACCGGTAGTTGTCACACTGCGCATGTGCGAAATTTGTGTTGATAAACGTTGATTTTCCCACAATCCAAATGCGCTCTTCTAATTGAAATCACAAGTATAAGGTTTCACCTGGGTGCGACTTGTACCAGTTACTGTCGGTGACTCCTTTGATACTTTCCAATCACCTAAAAACATTCCATTAAAGCTTGGTAACATCTGTTTGTACTCGTTGATCTGTGCAACAGTCAAGTCCCCATCTTTGTTTATAAGAAACTTATATAACACGCCGTGCGACGACTGCCGCCCTTTAAGTTAAACGTGTCGAAAAATTTTGACTTTCATAATAATGTTGTCAGTTTTTGTTCTCCAGTCTTGCTGGTTAATGTTAAAGTTTTTTTCCCTGGCTTTTAGATTGAATCCTGCTACTGACAGTAGTAAGAATAGATCATCTGAAAGAAACCTGAATGGTTTCCCCTTATAAGGTTGTTGATTATGATGTCGATTTTTTTACACATAAAAGAAAGCTATAGCAAGTCTTTTCATTTATATAAAAACATGCACTTGTCATAATTTCTAATCCCCATTTGATGAAATAAATACAAATTTATTATTCAATACAGTTTTTTTTTTTCAAATACAAAACATTCTGTATAAAAAAATGAAAGTTTAAGTATTGAAACAACAAGATGCAAAATTATCCGAACATCAATTTTATTTTTTTAAAAAGATGATTTGAATGACACTAGTTAGCACAAAATGGGATAAAAATGTTAAAGGTAATTTATTTTAAGTTTTTTAATATTTTTGATAAGGTACAATATTCAGCTTTCTAAATATATGTAATGTGGTGAAAAAAAGGTGAATCTCATCCTTAAACTTAATAATAGAATTTAAGAGGTGGCCTAATGCCATGCCCTTCTCAAGCCTCTTTTAGTTTCTTCATCTTGTTTCTGTGGTTGACTGATGTCTTACTGAAATTACTCTTCCTGACATGTAATGGAATTTCCTTCCCACTAAGGCATAACCTGTTGATAATGTCTTGAAGACTAAACTTCTCAATAAAAGAACAATCCGTTTCAGTGTCTGAGATTCCTCGCGTTGAATGATTAGCGATAAAGGCAGCCATACTAAAACCAGTCATGAATGCATCAAAACCTGCACGGTGTCCTCTCATACGCTGCTTTTGTAGTAAACCAACTTTCTCCACTGCACTAGTCATAGTGCCAGTTTCATTAGCATCTCCAGAGCCATCTGCTCGTTTCTTTGTTTTTTTATCTTCAGTTCTTTCCAACACATCCTTTTTGATACCAGACTCATCTTTCATCCCAAGATGCATTTCTCCATCCCCCTCGAGCATAGTACCATGTGTTCCACAATGCATTGCTTTGTCAGATTCTATTCCACTGCCAGAACATTTATTTGTGTTCAGATCAAGATGTACTGGATCATTTGGCTGCTTGTCAAACCTAGCATCTATGTAATTCTCATCAGTCTCACCAGCAGGCTCCGTAATTACCAAACCATCTTGAACAACTTTCCTCGTCTTGGTCTCACTTTCCTCCATTTTATGTTTATTCTTACGTCTATTCCGATTCCTCTTTCTCTTTCTTTTGTTTTCACAAACTGAATCCTCCTGATCCAGAATCTGGTCAGGATCATGTGACTTTGGACATTTGGTACTCAAAGGACAGTGTCCGTAACCCTGGAAATTGGAAACAGAACAATGAGCAACACTGAACATCACCACTTTGAAGTTTTACGCAGATCAGATTGTACAACAACAGATGATACTAATGCTTATTTAGTTAAATCATGATCAGCTGAGCACCACGTCTGTTCCACCACCCAGACACAAATCTGGCGCATGCGTGGCACACGATTAAAAGCTATCTAAAGGATTACACCTAATTATTATCCAATCAGCAAAAATAAATCCAAGTGCTAATTAAGTACTTTTAAAGTAAATATCCCGAGAATTTAAAGTTAATTGAAATATCATAAACAGATGTAAACTGTTAAAATGCATTCCTGGAACCTTTGTTACTTCAATGCATTATCTCATTTTTTGTGCAATTTAAAGGAAACAAACTAAAATATATAAAAACATGCACTTGTCACAATTTCTAATTTAGGAAATGTACCGTAAAATCTGTATTAAAAGCCGCATCCTTAATTGAAGTCGCACCCATTCTTTTTGAATAATTGAGAACAAAAAATTCATCATTTCTCAGATGTGTAGATGCTCTAATAGAAACCGCATCCCCTCTGTAGCTTTGTACCATTTTATTAGAAGCCACGGTTTCTAATACAGATTTTACAGTACTATTAGTTTTTCTTGTTCACTTTGTCTTTATATTAAAACAAGTCCCAGTTTGTCTTACAGATGATATATACATAAGATATATGTATAAACTAATAAGTTATGTATTTGTGAAGTTCAAACTTGAGTGGTCCAGGTATGTATGAGTATGAGTACGGCTCCATGGAAGTGCATTTGTTTAAACAAGATGGCTGCCAGTCAGCCATTTTGGATTTGATGGTGACAAAAAAACATGTGCATTTATCCAATATTTATCTTATGTATGTGTGAAGTTTAAACTTGATTGGTCCAGGCACATCGAATATAGGGATCAGAAACTGCATTCTTTTAAACAAAATGGCCAATCCTAGGACATGAATCATATACTCACAGCATACTGCATACAAAGTTCAACTGCAAGTTTTGTTGTTCCTAGAGGTTCCATGATGTTGCTAGGCAACCCACATTGTCGATATTCAATACATTTCATGGCGGTAGGATAATTTGGAAAACCAATGGTCACATGTTTTAATCCTTTGGACTGGTTCACAGCATTATCTCTCTGGCTGTAAAAAAAATTATAATAAATTTTATTTATTAATATTTAAATTATTCAAATTTTTAATTACTAAATTTGATACAAAAAAAGTGCAAAAAATTGATACTTAATCCGGCAATAGTAACAAGTTTTTTTTAAAAAACAGTAACATATATCAACCAACTCTGATTGCCATTTATTCTAGGCACTTCCTGAAATGAAAATCACAGTTATAAACTTAATATAGAAAAGAATTACAACTCAGTGGCGGATCCAGGCTTATGCCCACTAATGCTCATGTGATTGTCAGATTCACCAGAAAGTAACAAAAATGATAAGAATTTTTCAGACTTGGAAAATGACAAATAATTTAGTGTCAAAACCTGGTTCTGTCACCCATCAAGTATATTAAAGAGACACACACACATGCATGGTCCAGAATCCGTCTTTACTACAAGCTTTCTATGGAATGTTCAGCACAAGAATCATGTGAATGGGATACGAAATGTAATTCTGTCGCAGTAATCTGAATAATTTGCAGAAAACAAAGCAAAACAAACATTTTATAATGATGAGTTTGTACTGTTTTTGAATATCATTATAGAAGTTCAAGTGTTCACCTAACAGCCACGTTAAGAATACAAGAATCCTTAAATATTAGAATTTGTATCTGGTGGAGAGTGATTCAGTGCGTTCATTCAATGCTTGTAGAATGACATCTACCCACAACATCTACCCACACACAAACCAAAACACAGCCACATATCATCCATCTATCTATATGTTCAATCTTTTGTTTATACAATCATGCAGAAGCCATCCTCCAGATGAGTAAAATTTAGTGGCATGGGATCATTATATTAAGGCAAGCTAGATTTAACCTGCCCATAATATAAATATATATTGTCCACTGCTTTGAAGATCATGAACACAGAGACAAGACACTTACCTTTTCCTGAAGACGTACTCCAAGTAGGATGCAGACATTCTGGAGTGAAACTCAGCAATGTACTTCGTATCAAACAAACCCCCAGAGAAAATCTCTGAAAGATCTGCTAAGAATGTTGCCATGGACGACGGCAGCTCTGAATAAAAACACTGGTAGAGAAAGACAAGATCAAGGAATCCATTGTGAAAAATCAACGGTTTTTCTGCTTTAATTATCTCCGAGAATAATTCTCTGAATTGATGAACATCTGATCCATCCTGTAGGTGAGAGAAAAATTGATTACTGTAAAATGACTAATTTTAACTGGGTTTAAATTTTGCTGATTTACCATTTCAGGCATAATCAGTGGGTTTTAAATTCACGGTTTTATCATTTAGATAATGTGTTCTATGCTACAATTTACATAGTCAATGGGTTTTAAAGTGCATTTTCCAGTCAGTGAAATAAGCAAAATTAAAACCCAGTGAATAATTAACCTTTTTACAGTAGGTTTTTGATGGTTCATTTACAATACGTTGTTTCAATGCTGAAAAGTAGCTTGGTCAGCAAATGACTGTGAGGTAGGATTTCAAAGTTTTATTAAGTTGATAGTCTTAGTGAAATAGTTTTTTTATTAGGTAAAAACAATGTAATACAACAGAATGTTGACTGAACAGACTATATGATTCCGTTAACCCTAATCATACCAAATGGTGATAGTACAAATAGGTTTTTTGGTTGAACACATACACCCAACAAACTGGGAAATACAACTAATGTGGACAACTATTACCTTATAAGCTCTGTTAGTGGCACATTAAAATTGATTTTCTGTTTACTGCGGGATCTTGCATACTGTGTGATAGGCAAACAGTTTGAAAGTTTCTTTTTATAGGTCAATGTTGAAATGTCGATCTTTGAAAGTGTAATATATGGCATTGAGATTGTTTTCAAGGTGTTTGACACCACTACAACACCTTTGTTTGTACTGTTTTAATTTTGGTTCACACATTACATAGTATCTTGCAGTGAAGAGAAAATGGTCTATTGAAAGAAATCTCAGATCAGGGGTGTAGAGTTTGTACTTCTCTATTTGGAATATTAAACTGATAGATAATTATTATTTTAACATTTCAAACCAAAATCAAACTGGAACTTAACCAAAACACTTGAAATTTACACCACCCCCCCCTCCCCAACACTGTATATGCACTTGTGGATCATGCAATTTAAAATGGCATTCCTATTATCACACATTCTTAAATACACAATGCTGAGGTATGTCTATAATCGTAATAGATCACGTTTTAATGATGCAATAAATGCTATATTTGTTTTATGTATGCTTCTAATATGCTGAACATGATATGCCAATTATCCATAGAAGAATGGTGTTTCAGGGATTTTTTAAAACAAGGGAACAGGGGCGCAGCACCCTCATGCCATGACCATGCACCCCCTTACTCTGGGGAGCAAATCCTCTGGCAACCATAAAATTCTGATTGACCAGGAATCACATGTGGCCAGTCTTCAACTGTGACCTGTCTGATAGTAATTTTGGTCACAAGGAAGACATAGAATGCTCCATTTTAACTTAGAATTATCAAAAACTCCACACCCTGGTAGGGAGAACCCTATCTCCCCCACTTGGTGGTGCCGCTGATTTGTAGTGCTCCCTCTTGCAGTTTTTTTACCCGAATACAAAATCATTCATTTACAACAGTTTATACCTAAAATAGAACATAATTACCTTGTCAACTCCTCTATAATAGGGAATGCCTTTTGAATACTGTTTATTGAAATCAAAACCATGTTCTACCAAGAAAGAGAGTGCACCTGGTTCAACAATGTAGTCTTCATTGCATAGCATGGTGATATCAAATGACTGAACAGTGAATGAAACAACATCACCACAAGTCTGTTGAGGATTTATTTTGAAACAGGAGAGTCCAAGGGATATCAGGGCTCTAGATTTCGCAATGTCACACATAGCTTTATATCTGTCATCCACTGAACTGCAAGAAAAAATTCAGAAAGTATAATCAAGTTATATAACAAGCACTGTGATGAGCAAAATACTGTCCATGTTTTTAAGGTCTTTCAAACTACCAAACTTGCACAACATAGACATTGTCGGGGGTTGAAAACATAATTGCAGCCTGATCGCTCTTTCTGAAATCTAAATACCCTACGAGTTGGCTTTTTATTGCTCATATGGACAATGTCATTTTGATTGTTTTAAAGATTATTCACAGAAAAACATATTTCCAGAAAGGAAATGTTTTTCTGACAAGAATGGGTGAAATTTTATCTCCAAATGCATGTATATGCTTAAAATAGTTTTTATGAACAGATGAATGAAGAGTCCTGACAGATGCTAGGATATCTTGAAACTCACACACAAAAGATTAAATCTTGATGCCTGCATTTGATAATTGTATATATGTACTCTGCAATGTAACATCAGTTACAATTAAAGTCAGGTGTGTCATTGTTTACAAACACGCGTCTACCCATGAGGCTTTGAATTTATGAGTGCAGGTGATGACCTCTCCGCTTTAACGTGAATTTCAATAAACTACTAAGCTGAGCTCACTCATCTCCTTGCATACATACCGGGTACTTAAAGAAGTTCAGAAATAAATATATATAAATCATACATACTGTGCTACCAATAACTTCCTTGGACCAAGGCCGCTCAGCTCCTGAAACAAAATTAAACACAGTGTGACTACTTGTTAAAATGGTTCCAGGAAACTGGCTCAGAATAATTGGCATTACAGTCAATTTCAGTCATTTAATTAAAATTCCAAAACGGTTTCAATAGTTATAGAAACTATTTTGAAATGCCTATTCCAGACAAGTCATTGTACGTTCCCTTTAATTATTGGCCAATTTACAACCATGCACTAAGGCACTGTGATTGGTCAAGTTTGTTTTTTCATTTATAAATATTTTATATAAAAAACATTTATGCCTTCATGGAATTCACTGTAAAAATAGTGGTTTTGATGAACAACTGCCAATCCACAGCTATATGAAATCTAACGAGTGTTATTGCACATCAATGTTTTCTTCCAGGGGGAGTGTTTCCATTCCACTGGAATGCGACAGAACAAAACCCACCTAAATAGTGATATGGTCTGTATGGTCAGGAATAGCCCTGTGTACATGTCTGTTGTGCCCGCCGCTATGCCAACCTACAGACATGTACACAGGGCTAGGTCAGGAACTGAAAATATATGAACCTACAACTCATCTCTTTTTCTCAACTTCAAAATAACTATTAACTTGAACTTGATGAATTAAGGGTAGATCATTTAAAGTGGGGGAGTCGTCACCTGCGCATATGTCAGATGCCCATTCTCACAGTCGGAGCTACGTCATGATCCCCCAAACGTTGCCAGGACCAATCACAAACAGGAAAAGACAATGAATTTTTGGATTAACACTTCTGTTTTCCCCCAAGCTAACAAAAAAATCTTTTGTCTTCTACTGACTTCCTGTTCCGGTCCGTCTGTGAGAATAGCGTGTCATTACTTACAAACAAGCGTCTACCCATGCGCCTTTGCGTTTTTAGCGTGTGTTGTTATCGTTGTTTGGGACTCAATTCCCGCGCGTGCGCGGGTGACGACCCTCCCGCTTTAAAATAATGGTTCGAAGATTTGGGAAACAAATTTAAGTTTCAAAAATGGATTAATATATATATCACAAAATAGGTTTCATGACCATTGGCCTTGCAGAATAAATAAATGAATAAATAAATAAAGCCTTCCCCATAAACTATATTGGTCCACCGTCCCTCAACTTGAGGGACGGTGATTGGTCCACCCTTTATTAAAAAGTGTCATACCGCATCAGCAGCAACAAATGTGGCCGACTGGATCGCGAGCTGCATGGACGGCCTGAGTTCATGAAAATTATCCTTGTGGACATCTACCACGGGGACCTGCGAAAACCATGCCATTATTATTGTCAAACTTTCAGTCCAATATTTGCATTCCCTTCCGATATAATATTATTGCGAAACTGGCGTGTTTTCCATGGAAGCAGCCATTTTTAAATTACTGACGTCATTGTGCGCGGTGACCTAAGTTCAGATGCGCATATGTATATTTCGCGGGAAAGTTGGGTCAGCTGTTGTCAAATGTTTATTTACATACCGACAATCGACGTCAAAAACCGATGTAGCGGTCATAACACACTGTGTGACAGAATCTTGTAAAGTAAAGATGGGTCGAAAGAAGAACATTGCAGAAAAGAAGACGAAGATAAAAATGAATGGTAATCTCAACTCTTACTGTAATACTAAAACGATGTGCTTTCATCATATATGGTTCTATGAGTTCTATGAGGGTTAATATCCTAGACCGATTTGATACAAATTTTGCAAGTCCAAGGTAATTGTGTCCCTGAGATGATGGCAGAGTAACTACAGTGCGTGACAGAAATCCGCACCCAAGCTTTTTTTTTTGAGGTATCGAAGACCAGGGAGTTAGGGACATTTAAATCCAGTACTAGTTGCTGAGTGGCTTCAGTGATGAGTAGCTTTCCCAGTTAGTAGTGCTTTGTTGCAGTAACTGGTCTTTTCATCAGAGTTGAGAATTAATGTTTTTTTGTGTCATTAACAACTGGTGTTTTATCCTTATGATTTGTGCAGTTGTTCTGGCAGAAATTCCTAAAAAAGTCCCATGCTCTGATATTGCCCCTTTCTTACTTCAACCAAGGAATATTCGATCCAAACTTCCTGTGTCTTTGAAAATCAAATCTTATCACTCTTGTGTTTCTGAGCGAAAAAAGGATGAGGACAAAAAAACTTTTTTTCGCCCAATCTTTCCAGTGGTTACATAGGTTATTTTATTATTATTGGCAAGATTCCAGGAAACAAGTTTATAATACATCTTTAAAAACATTCCAATCGCAGTTAAATTCCAATAGCAGTTAAAGCCAACCTTCCCTTCAAATAAAATAAATATGATTACCGGTATCTCAAGTGCTCAACACGCTCTAAGAACCTAGAGAATGTGTGCATATATGCTTTCAATTCTCAGTTCATTAATAGCTATATAAGTGAGTAACATGACATTGTTTCAATAGTAGTGTACATGTACTGGTACTCACAGAATCCAATCCAGACGATATGATGTATGTAAATTTGTAAACAAGACTCAAAGCCATATTTAATGTAATGTTCAACATAGGACATGTTTTATAAGGTACATAACTGACAATTACTTGTTCCTTAGGCAAAGCGATGAGGATGTTGACTGGAGTTTGTGTGCAAATAGAGCGTGCTCACTTAATGAAAGTGTGAACATGCCCATGGTCACTAGATTGTTCCATCAGTATTTGGAACTAATAACATTTTATTTGAATGCATTTAATGTGTGTATTTGAAAGCTTTATTTATGAATTATTAAACATATATTTTTGTTGTTGTGGTATTAAATAAGTCATCATTTTTCAATTTTTCCTAGGATGAGAACCAAAACCTGTTTTTTGTTTGCATAAATCTCTGCTGCTGCGAATGGATAATTTCTAAATGTTCACTTGTTTCCCACAAATACAGGTACAACTGCTGTGAAAAAAGAAGACTATCCATATCATTATTTTATTGAAGACTCTGTAATAACATCAATGAGGAAAAGTCTTCTGCAGTGGTACGATGAAAACAAAAGGGAGTTACCATGGCGAAAACTTGTAAGTTGGTTGATACTGACCTATGACCCCTATTATTCAACACTATATTTTATTTTTATTAGATGTTTAATTTGGCAATACTCTGTACAAATATCATACCATAAAAATATTTTATTACATGCTTTGTGAATGAACAGTGACAATGCCAAAAATGATTGTTATGAACACATCTTACACAGACTCACTAAGTTGCATAAGAATTTCTAGAAATTTCTTACAATATGCGTGACTTTTTCAATTTGCATCTGATCTTACTCACATTCCCTTGCATACCCTAATCTTATAAATCCTTGATCATTGTCGCATACGACCTATTTACCACTTCCGTGTCACTGAGAATGTTCTAGAACTGTACTGTGTCTGGGTGGAATATTCTAGATTTTTTTAGAAACTGGTTGAATAGGTAATAGAACACTGTAGGAGTCAATAGAAGGTAATGGAACATTCTAGAAATTTGTAGTAAGTTCCAGACTCATTATGTATGCTGATGTAATGGTCTATTTATAGACAGTGGGGGTATATATAGGGGAGTTGTTCAGCACTGAGATCAGATCGGAGATCTCGTTGAATTGTATTGGAGTTTAAGTATCTAGTTATTGGAGTAGTGGAGTTTTGCTGCGTTATTGTACTTGATGTTTACAGAGTACAATAATACCAGTACCAGTTGAAACCTGATCTGTTGGCTCCGTGTTCGTATTTTATCATCGCCGCCAGGGAAGTCTTTCTGTTACTGTTGCCATTTTGGTATTTGAACCATCACACCTGTACTATACCAATTACGGTAATATTACGTTGCGTGTGACAGATACAATGTATGTTAAACATATATTTTTGTTTTTTTCGAACTTCCACTGCACGATGACTATGATGGCTTTTTAAGACCGAGAGACACAGTATCTTTCGCAAAATTATTCATAAAAAATTCTCATAGTAAAAAATTAACTGTTTTAAACTTTCATAAAAAAAATTATTTGTGTGAGTTAGGATACAATGCAATCATTTTAGCTGTGAATATTTGACTGGAGTTATTGGGTATGATGACACAATTGTTTAATTTGTTCCTGTCAACACTCTTTTAATAAATAATCAAATCACGAAAAATGTTCTCAATAATAACTTTTGTGTATTGTAATCCATATTTGTTATTGTTGCTTGGTGACAGTCACAATTAGAAGACGCTAATAAAAGGAGTTATGCAATCTGGGTTTCTGAGATTATGTTACAACAAACTCAAGTTGCCACGGTGATTGACTACTACAATAAATGGATGCAGGTAACTGTGAATATTCAGATTATATTAATCAATTATTTCTTCAAATCTTTTGGCTTTTATATCAGGTTAAGATGTTTAAATTCAGAAACTAAAAGTGTCATCTTCTATGAGTTTATTATAAATTGATTGTTGGTTTTTGAATAGAAAATGGAAGGAAATAACGCAGATAATGCTGTAGAAGGAAAAATACCCACAGTGCGAGACAGCCATGGAATTCAACTCTCACTAATATGATCATTACTTACAGTATGTCACTAAACAGTATGACAAAAATGCATGATGCAAAGAAAGCCTATTCTATAAAAGTTCCATTGGTCGGCAGTTGGTTGACAAAAACTATCGTATTCCAGTACTTTATATTTTGAATTCTTTGACATTAGGGAAGGAGACAGTGCCCTCTAATAAATTGACAGTCGATCTTCACCCCACCCTTGAGTATTTTACACTGATTCTTTGGGAGGGAGTTTGACACTTATGTAAAAAAATTCAAATTTCTCTACCTACCTGCCCTCTGTTGGCTTTAAAAAAATCTTTTGTTTTTATCTGTGAGAAAAAAACCAATAAATACAACATAATATAAGGTTATTATGAGGATACCTCAAAGACAGTACAGCGGCAGTATCGATCGATGCGCAGTGGAAGCTGATGCGACAGCATACTGTCTGAGTGCATACTTTGAGGTATCCTCGTAATAACCTTATTATTATACATCTTTTCCTTCATGGGAATGGTGAAATCCAAAAAGTTGTGAACAGAATCAGCGAACTTCTTTGTGTGGAGTCTGGTCAAATCCTGGTGGCAGCCATGTTTGTTTTTATTATTAGAGGACGCTTACGCACATAATCATTCCATATTTGGAATTCGCATTTCCTTATATGGTAGGATGAAAATATTCTGTAAAATACCGCAAATTTACTGCACGCTGTAACTTATGGCATTACAGTGACAGATGTATAATAATGAACATTATTGAAAAAACTGACATGATTGGATAGCTCAGATTTTACTTGTTATAAATATTGGGATTATGCTGTTTATTTACAAAAAAAAAAAATTTTTCTTCTTTTTCTTTTCAGAAATGGCCGACGTTGCAAGATTTGGCTAAAGCAAAACTTGAAGTAAGTGGTGCATGTGGTGCATCCTTCAGCATTGAGTTTTTTGTATGAGAAAAAAACAAACATAATTTTTTCGAATAGACACAATTTTCTATTGGGTACATATTTTTTTTTTCAAATTATACCATTTTAAAGAATTTTGTGAAAGGTAGCAAAAATTGACTTCAGAATGAAAAGCTTATACATCAGCAGCTATTCAAATCTGTAAGAATAAAATTAAATGGTATTCTATGCCCTCTAGTTAACACCTGGAACGCAATTAGAAAATAAAATTGGAAAACATGAACTTACTATTTAATCATCAGTTATTTTTCTTATACCTTTACATAAAATTCACACAAGATCACTATTTGGGTGACAATAAAAATGATCGTTGCATCATGTTCTGTTCGATATGGAACTCATAGCGATGTATGTAAAATATATTGTTTGTTTATATGAAATTTGAACATACATTGTGTGAATGAACCTTGCCCTTTAATATCACTCCTTCAAAATTCATTTGAGCTAAATGGTTGTCAGTTAATTGTAACCTAGGCAATGAACCAAACAAAATACAAGAGTAACAGAACCAATTATTTCAGATGACAAACAAATGCTACTTTCAAAAAACATTTTATTCGTCAAAATAAAAATAATTTAATTTGACCTGGATTTCATGTATCCTAGGAATTTTTTTTTTCCAATTTATGATAATTCATTTTGTTATTAACGAACAAACCAAGTTTTATTAAATGGTCTTGTTCTGTGTTCTGTTTATTTTTTAGGAAGTTAATGAAATGTGGTCTGGTTTGGGATATTACAGTAGGGGTCGAAGGTTACATGAAGGAGCACAGAAAGTTGTGAATGAATTGAACGGTGAAATGCCATCAACGGCTGATCAACTGTTGCAGCTACTGCCAGGGGTTGGTAGATATACATCAGCGGCTATTGCTTCTATAGCATTTAACGAGGTAATAAACTTAACACATTCAAGTCAGAATTTTTTTGATGACCTATTTAATATAAAGTTTATTTCATAGAAAATTGTACATTTGTGCGATGCTGAAATTGTGTTTTTCCTCTATTCATATTACTGTAATACTGATTTAATTTTGTGAACAAAATTTGTGAGTTAGTGTAAAATATGAATTTTTGTAGGCATTAGAATTTCTTCGGAGTGTCACAAAATTTTATTTTCACAAATCTCATTGAATCAGCAAATTCCTAGCAGTCAAAATTATATTTGTTAGTGTTTATGACAAAAAGCTGTTATGCAAATTAATATTTGAATAGTCATTGCATTTGAATATCTGCCAACAATTCCACTGAAAAAAAAACACGCTAAAACTACCGATGCTAATATTCAAATGTACAAAACTAATTAATGTTCCATCCATCGGTCATTATGTTTACTTATTTAAAATACTAGTGCATATGGATTTCTATGGTGAATTTCAAAAGCATGACATCACTCTGTTGACAATAGGTAATAATGATGACAGAAATTCTAAATGTTATTGTTACAGGTAACAGGAGTGGTTGATGGTAACGTTATCAGAGTATTGGCACGGATGAGAGCCATCGGAGCTGATAGCACCAGTCAATGTGTCATGGAGACATTCTGGTAAGTGTACACCCTCCCTCATGGTAATAATGGGGCAAGAGTTCCTTTTGTACCCCCCATCCCTAACCCTAACTCTAACACCCACTCCAGTTACCCAATTCATTTGTATATGCCCCCTCTAGATAACTATAGATGTCCATAGGAGGGGCATGTACAATTAAATGGGGAGTGCTGGAGGGTAAGGTTAGGGTTAGGGATGGGGATGGAGGGAACTGTTTCCAATAATGGTATGAGACATTCTGGTAAGTGTACACCCTCCCTCATGATAGTAATTACTGAGACATTTTGATAAGAAAACACCTTTGTTCCTGATGGCAGTATGTATTCAGACATTTTGGTAAGTGAACATCGTCCTTCATTTCACCACCAGATCCCTGTTTTCATCGCAAATGAACAAAATAGTCCTGTTTATAGTCCACACTTCCTTTTAGAAGATTTGGGCAAATACAGCTAAATATTTTGAGTAAAATCTGAAAATTAACTCAAATTTTGTCAGTTGGCACCAGAATTAGGGTACATATTAAAGAATACAAGAAAAATATTTTGGGCAAGAAAATCTAGTGAAGGAAAGGTTAAATGGTGGTGGTTGTCCCGCTGCGTTCAGTTCAATATGGGACTCATGGCAACGTACACAAAGTGTGTAAAATACATTGTTTATTTACATGAAATTTGAACATGCATTGCTCAACGACCACCGCGCTTTAAATCAGTAATATGAGAAGAATTCATTTCTGTTACCGGTATTGTACTCAAAAACAACGGTAGAATATCTGGAGATGTGAACAAATATTTTCAATGAATTGGAAATAAATTTCACAATGCTATTAAGCTCAGAATATATCGGGTAACAGCTACTCTCTGTAGACAGCACAATAACACACTTTGTCTGTATTTATTACTCTAGGGACCTTTCTAACACTATTGTTGATACCAAACGTCCTGGTGATTTCAACCAATCCATGATGGAACTAGGGGCCACTGTCTGCTCACCGAAGAATCCCAAATGCAATGAATGCCCTGTGAACAATATCTGCCATGCTTTTGCTAAGGTAAATTCCTGTTACCAATTTACACTGTCACTCCATGAAAACAAAAAGTATGCATGATGTATTGATAGGTGGCGCTGTTTGGATTTTTTTTCCTGAGTCGCATGTAGTGGATATTATGGTACACAACTAACTTATTTTTGGGATGGGGGAGGGGGGTCACCTTCTTTTTTATAAGCATGATTTTTTCCGTACGTAATTACAAGTTGTGAACAATAAATGTTAATTTAAGTTATTTTTATTTTTTTTTTTTGATGTACAACAGTGCTTTGGTTAATTGTTCCTGACAGCAACCAATGGCTTGGAATCATTTGTTTTGATTAACAAGTGGTCATGTGCTGTTGAATTTCTTTGAAGTACCATGTGGTGTACAAAATATATTGAACTCCAGAACTACGTGACGAAAACAGCCTTGGCTTTTAATTGGTTCACAACAAAATGATTTGATATTCTCAAAAATAGTAAAAAAGTTGTTATGTTGCATAAAAATATTGATTTATAATCTATTGAATGATTACATTGTGGTTATGAATGAAAGATACAAGAGATAATCGTAAATACATTACAATTTATTAATCTTTTGAACGCAAAGATTTTTTATGCAATTTTTTGTGAATTGGAATGTATTTTTTTATGATTAATTTGTTCATTTCAGCCCAAATAAGCAATTCTCCCCTGCTTTAAAAAGTGGTGGTCGTCGCGCCACGCATGCTTGAGATATTGGTCTCATATAAACAAAGATGTTGACTTGTGCAGACCAATGAATGAAAACTGAGTGGTTCATAGGTTTTTAATTTTTTGGTGATTGGACGATATTGAGTCAACGGTAATAATTTCTGCGAGTGGCGCCCAGGGCAAGGTTTTCACTCATTAGAACAGATACCATCACAATTTAAGGTCTAGATTAAATGTTTATATATAGAATATATAATATAATTAATAGAACATATTTGACTTAAAGGGTTAAAAAGGTTAAAAAATGATTAAAGAAATGATCAACCTGCATTTCAATACTGTGTAGCATATAGCTACGTCTGTTTATAGTATTTGATCTCATTTGGACTGAATATCTAGTGTAACAAAGAATGAGGTTACCACATTAATTCCGTAATTCCACATTTATGCAGGAAAGCATTCAAGTAATCCTGTACTGCTTGGATGCGTATTTTGCGATATCCTCCTAAATTAATATTAAATACTGTACATCTTTCTCTGCTTGTAGTGATAAAAGTTAATAGCTGAAACGCCAGAAAAACACATTTTATACGATTCATGGCACCAAATGTTGCATCTGTACTCTACTGTGATTATAATTCAATCATTGTTACACTTTGCTGTGCCCTTGAATTTGACGTGAACTACCGAAACTGTATGAATGTGTTGGAAATGAGACACGAATTCTTCAAATAAGGCAGAATTACGTATCACATTCAAAAATGTGCATTCAAGTTTTCATACATGTGGGTAAATTCTAGAGTTTACACTGGGAGATGTATAATGGTAATTTTTATTTTAAAAGACTGTACTAAACAATACAATGGAGATTCTAAACAGTACTGTATGTACAAGAGAAATACACACAGAAGTATAAAAATAGTATAAACCTGCATGTTATTTAATAAATTTGATGGTAATGGGCATATGGTGTCTACATAACACATTGCATTCCAAATTCTTTTATTGTCCAGGTACACAGCACTGTTCCATGGAACTATAAACATGCTATAAACACAACACAATATTCAATTATGCATGCCAGTATATTATGGTCTGTTATACCCTTGTGTGGTGTACCATATGACTTTGTATGTATGGAGAATGAATGGGTACATGTAAATTTCACACACTGATAATGGTCAGAGCATCATTTTGGGTCATTATAGGCATGTATTCCCAATACAGGGGTCTCTAGTTGTACTGATAAAAACCTGCCGTATCAACTAAGTTATTTATTGACTCCACTACAATAAATCCCATCATGCACTGCTGTTCAAATTCTGCTTCAAGTGTATTCTAAACACAACTAACTATATTGGAAGTTTGCTCAGACGAAGTTATAACATGAGTATAAATCTTGTGTGTTGTCTCGGACTAATCTTACTGGAAAATGCTTTGCATCGAATACTGATTCTGTAAAACAGTAAATCTTTGACTGTCGAACAGTCAATCTTGTGTGTGATTTGGTAATGTGATGACACCCTAAGATGATGAGAATTCTATCACAATGGAAGCTACGAAACTGTCAGTGCTGCGAATATCTATTGAATACAGTTGCTGTAGCAATAATAATACTACTTAACATGTCAAAAACTTGCTGACAATCAAATTTAAGCGTGTTTTTTTGTCAAATATATGTTTTTGAATATGTGTGCTTTTCCATACAGTACTTATTTTAGCTGGAATTAATTTTCCTGAAAATGCTTTTTTGGGCGTTTTGTATGGAATTTATTTTCACTGACTTTTGATGAGTTGAATGTAAAATATAGGAAAAAAGGTATATTCGCTGGATTTTATTTTCACTGAATCATCCCTTCAGCGAAAATAGTGAAAATAAATTCCAAGCGAAAATAAAGTATTTTACAGTAAATGCCTCGATTTATTCTAAATATTTCCGCTACATTGCCGATAACTCCTTACTGTACAGTGATTCAGTTATTTGGACTTCTGAAGATTTATTTTTAAAATGTCTGAGTATTGATTATATAACATATGACGTAATGTTATTTATCACATTGTCATGAGAAAAGGCATTTCATCGTCCATCTGGTTCTCGTTACACACGTCATATTCTGATATTCAATTGGATACTTTAATTTGAACCACTCAGAGGAAACTTAGATATGGAGGCATGCAGACACGTAATTGAATATTTTCAAGTTTGATTTGATGATTATATATATTTTGAGTATTTATCTCTGTGAACTAAAAATGTATTTTAGCTTTATTAGCAACATTTGTCATTTATTACGTCACCTGTTCTTAATTGTTATTTACGTTTAATATTTTATTAACTGCATGATGTATTAATGAGGTAATTAAGGAGATCCAAGTTGAATGATTAATATCTTTTTTTTTTTTATCTTCTTAATACTTCATTATTGTAGATTAATGCCATTAGGTGATGAAAAAGAAAAAAAAATAGTTATTTTGGGAAATAACAATTCAAAATGTCATGAACAAATTAATTAAGTTGCTTTTTTTACTGTTTTTTTTTTTAAATTATTTCTTCATTTCACTTTTGGTCAATGACACAGGATGAAAAAGGCATATATTATTTTTGATATGAATTCTAATACTGTTAAAACATTTAAAAAAATAGTTTCCAGTGTGATGTGATAATATGTTCCCATTATATACAGTGATAAGTTCGTTCCCACAATGCATTGCATATATGTGTCGTAACATGCTCAGAAGTGCCAAATTTGAATTCATCATGGACTACCTTAAACGTTTTGATGGATTGCAAGGTTTCTAAAAATAATTTTAATTCATTTTTTTCTCCCCAAAATTTTAATTTGCAATGTTGCTGTTACTAGCCTTCATTATTCCTTAAGTCTTCCTCATTTTGTATGGGCTGATGAAAATATACTATTAAACTATATTGAGTCATTATTATTTAGTCAGTCAGATGTTTATAAAGTCATCTATAAATTTCAAGAAAAAAACATAACAGAATATTGGTGAATAAAATAAATATTGATCAAGATATTAAATAAGAAAAATATTAGCTAATGTAAAATAACGTAATTATTGAACATTGAACAATAACAAAATATTTGTCAATAAAAAATGTCAGCTTTATCCCCTATAATATACGAATGGTTAATTACAGGTGGAAAATAATAGATGGCAGTCCACACAAAGATTGTTGAAGAAAGATGTTAAAAGTGAAGCCTTGGAAGAGGATGCTGAGACAGAAATACCTGATATTGAATGTGCAGGTGAGGTCATTTACATATTGTATTGTATCAGCACTCAAAGTTTTATATTTTCCCTAGTGACACTTAGCAACCAATTTAAAATTTTTCTTTGAAAATGAGTAATGAAGTACAACATTTTGTGCATAATAAACCACACAGAAACAGAAATTATGTTAAAATTTTGATATTTATTCAAGCATTTATTATACCACTAGTGTACTGATGACATCATCCGATACTGATCCATTAACGAAATGAGTTATGCTTTCAATTGAATTATTCTGCTACAACCTGAGATTGTCACTCATACTTACAAAATTTGCATTGATCATCATTATATAAGAACAAATCAAACATGGTGGATGATAAAAATTCACATGTGCAAAGTGATGAATTGTGGGTAGAAGTGCGCCTCCATGGGCTGACAATCTGTATAGTTTTATCAATATATCTTTTATATTTTTGGATCAGTAAAAACTAGCAGACACTCTTAGCAAACAGTGAAAACAAGCAGACATGTTTAGGAAACAGTGGAAACTAGCAGACACTTGTAGTAATTAGTGGAAACAAGCAGCCACTCTTAGCAAACAGAAAACGAGCAGACACTCTTAGCAAACAGTGGAAACAAGCAGACATGTTTCGGAAACAGTGGAAACTAGCAGCCACTAATAGCAAATAGTGGAAACTAGAAGAAACTCTTAGCATACAGAGAAAACAAGCAGACATGTTTAGGAAACAGTGGTAACTAGCAGACACTCGTAGGAAATAGTGGAAACTAGCAACCACTGTTAGCAAACAGAAAACGAGCAGACACTCTTAGCAAACAGTGGAAACAAGCAGACATGTTTCGGAAACAGTGGAAACTAGCAGCCACTAATAGCAAATAGTCAAAACTAGAAGAAACTCTTAGCATACTGAGAAAACAAGCAGACATGTTTAGGAAACAGTGGAAACTAGCAGACACTCGTACGAAATAGTGGAAACTAGCAGCCACTCTTAGCAAACAGAAAACGAGCAGACACACTCTTAGCAAACAGTGGAAACAAGCAGACATGTTTCGGAAACAGTGGAAACTAGCAGCCACTAATAGCAAATAGTGGAAACTAGAATACACTCTTAGCAAACAGTGAAAACTAGCAGCCACTAATAGCATACAGTGAAAACTAGCAGACACTCTTAGCAAACAGTGAAAACTAGCTGCCAAAAATAGCATATAGTAGAAACTAGCAGACACTCTTTGCAAATAGTGGAAACTAGCAGCCAAAAATAGCATACAGTAGAAACTACCAGACACTTTTTGCAAATAGTGGAAACTAGCAGCCACTAATAGCATACATTGGAAGCTAGCAGACACTCTTAGCAAACAGTGCAAATCAGCAGACACCATTAGCAAACAGTGTGAACTAGCTGACATCTTAGGAAAAAGTGGAAACTAGCAGACACTCCTAGCAAACAGCAGTCATTTAATTATCAGTAGTTATGTGGGTGTGAATTTATGACAGCAGCGTCACAGTTTCCAGTTTCACCAAAGTGAAAACAACAAATTATCTTTTTAAAATAATATTTAGTTTATTCGAGTATCATTTTTTCTCCAATAGCATTGCTTACAAGCCAAAATGGATGAACAAACGAATGAACCATAAATCATATGAAAAACATGTGATTTTGAGAATACTCTTCTAATAGAGCAAACATGTTAACTTTGTTTGTACTTAACACAGTCATCATTGAAAGTATTCAAAATATATATTTGACATGGATAAAGTTACTTATAGATCATTACAATATAATAACACAACAAACATAATCAGAACTTAGCATACATCATTTAACTCAAACAAACAAGATTAATCACTTGAGTAAATCATTGTATATGTGCTTTAAGGAATATATTGACTCAACTTACAACCATTTCACCCCTGAAGGGTTTGATATAAATGATTGTGTACATTAATTAGTGTTCTAATTTCATGTCTTCTATCAGAATACAAAGACACTATTAAAGACAGATATTTCTTACCTTATCGTGTTTCTTCATTAGAATTGTATATCGGTTTGCACACTTGCCTCCAGATAAATCTGATGAACATAAAATGTGTATGCAACATTTTTATTCTCCAAGTCACGACTGATTACTGCCACAGGCGATTCTTTACGCCTCAATTTGATGGATTTCATGTTTTTTTTCAAATATGCTGTATTATTCATAGTTTGGTTTTTATTTATTTATTTATATATTTTATATAGAAACATGATATGAAGTAAAAAAAAATCAGCAAATATGATAAGTAGACTATGTAACCATGGCTCTGGGTGTACGAAAGGAAAGATGGTGACCAGTATGCAAATTAGGATGCAAATCAGTATGCAAATTGCACTCTATGGTGATGCATCTGCCCTGAGTCATAATGAATATTTATAGAATATAATTTTTATGTTAGTTTACTGTATATAGTTTGGCATGATTTATGCATAATTTTCACCTAAAAGTTGACAAGAAGTTGGAATAATATTATGTTCTAAACAGCCACAAGAATCTCTGCAGTGACTGTCAATTAGTGGTTAATTCAATCACTGTTATTCAAATGTCATTTCAAATTGTTCATGATTTTCAAATTCTCGTTGTTTTTACCTTGATCACAATAACTCAAACTTTGTGATCATAGACAAGTTCTATATGGGATGGTCATGCAGGTATATTTTTCAAGATATTAGTGAAAATGTAACTGGAATAATTTTCTTCTTACAGTATAAAGTCAAACATTTTTTGTCGACCATTTTATTGAACAATATAAGTTCAGAGATAACTTGAGTGTATGATATGCAAAATTTGTTAGACATAGAAATAAGTGGACAGATATGAAAACTTTTAAACTGCTGATCATTTGAAGCAGATGCAGAGGAAAATAATCATTCTTCCATATATTTTAGATAGTGCAGTAACGTGATGTGTTATTTTTCATTATGTATTTTTCGGGTCAGTATCTTTCTTATCAAATTATAAAACGAAACCCAGTGATAAGATTTCTGTACTACAATTAAATCAGTCTTAACTTTGATTGGTCTAGAGCCTAATTGTGCTGGGTTTACCAAATTATAATTAGCTTGTATTCCTAAAAATCAAATAAAAGTAACTATGGGATGTCACAACTTTGTGACCTTTATTTATTTGTTTGTTGATTTAACCAATTGAATTACTGGATTATAATCATGAATAAATTATACGAGAAATGACTGTGGCGTAAGGATGAAACATTCTGTCTAATAAAATGAGTCGTGTTTGGTCAAACGTTAGCTGACTCAAGGTACTACTTGTATTTACAATGAGTGGAAACTGTGTGAAAGTTGGAATATATCAACGCAGTTGGTGAGCAAAACATTTTTGCTTGAGGTATTGGGAAACATTGGTTTCGACTGTTAGACAATATGTTGATGGTTGGTGATAAAGAAAGTCAGTATTTTAGCTTTTCAGAGGAGTTTGAAACTCAAACTCCAATTATCATTACAGACTAACTTTAGTTGGTTACGTGTAACGACTGAACTGAAACAATACATTAGGATGAGCTTCAAACAGTCACCTGTAGCATATAGTGGTTGTAGAATTGACTCATGTTCAGTAGACCAAGATTCAAATCTCATCTCGGGTTGAAAATAAAAAGAGTCAACCCCCTACCCTGTGTTAATGTACCATAGACTCAATAGGAAGGCTAAATCCACTGGTGGAGATTCATTCACTAACGAAAATGACTTTGGGTGTACCATGGTTAAGGTCCGCAAGTACCTGGGCCTAATTTATGCCAGGATAGTGCAATTGCTATAATGCTATTATGATAGGAAGATGGTCATACAACCCTGTCAACAAACAGAAATATGGTGTCTGTGGTAAAAATACACATGTAAGCATTGTTGTCAAGTGAGACAACAGTAACATTCAATATCCCTAACTGTCACCTGACACAAAAAGAATTTACAAATAAAACTAAAAAAGAGTGAGCTCCAAACTACTTGGTGCATATTTCTGAGTTGACGGTTTATGAGACTAGACGAGCTGTGATTTAGATGCCGATAGTTGGCAGACCTAGCTGAGAAACCAGACACTGACTGAACCAAGGGAAGTGTGCAGCAACTGTTGGGCTGAGAAATGATCACAACCACAGTGAACGTGTATGGACACTGATGCAATGTCCTGATATCTCAATAACCACATATCATATTTAAATTTATATTTTCATAATTGTCTGTTAATATTGAACTGTCAGCTCTGTAGAACAGATTGCTTTCCCATTGTGCAACTCAAAGAGCAGAGCTATATTAGCTGACATGCTTCTCGTTTAAAAAGGATAATCTTAAATTTTATTTTCTAAGCCTTTCTTTGATTAATTGTTGTATTATTAAAATATTATAATGTTTATAGGCATGATTGTCATCAATCTTATTTGTTGTACTCTTCTATCACAGAATAAGACAGATTGCTGCTGCTGCACAAATCTAGATTTAAATGTATGGTGTGTTTGAAACCACTTGATCCTAGCAATAGATGTAATCCAGCCAGTAAGGTGCTTTGTGTGTATACACATATTTATTTCTCTGAAATCGTGAGAAGCGCATCTGTATGGGATTAGACTCGTATGGCGTCTTTGTCACAAATCTGTCTGCACTGATTAACTATTCACTCATTCTTTAATCCTAAGAAGACATTATGACTGTCACATTTGTCTTCTTTTCACTCCTAAAGGACCATTTTACATTAGAATTTCATAAAATGCAATGGAGGTTAAATATTTGATTACTTGTATTAATGATTGCTTATGATTTCACGTGCCATGCTTATATTTCTGAATAGCGGAATATCTTGCTGCTTTTGTTTTCATTGCAAGACCGGCCTAAAGGTTGATCAGTACAATTTTACAGTTGTGAGTAGGCTTGAAGTGGAAATACTGTTTACATCTCAGAAGACGTTCTATTATATATGTATTAGCATAGGGATCACTACTCATACTGGCGTATCTTTACAAAAAAACACAAACAGCCTGTTATTGCCAGTTCAGCATAATAACCATTGAACCATGGTTCCTTTGTGTCATTGTATTGTCGGCTGTCATTTGCATACCCTTAGTGGAATAATAATTATTGCGATGAATTTTCTTATCTTAATTGGTTTATGGGAAACCATTTAATACTTCACAATGGCATCAAAAGCTTTTCCCTTGATACTCTTATAACTAGCAACAAGTTATTGTTGTCCTTCAAAAAATACATTCTCTATATACCCCAGTAGTTTTATAAATTTTGGCATTGAAACTGGGTGCCTTCTCAACTCTTAAGTTTAAGTCCTGTTTTAATATTTCTATTTTTGTTGAAAAACTCATCATAATGTGTGTTCTCATGACTTTTGTACATTTGAAATGAGTGGTAGTATGGCGGAATTGTGCAATTTTATGTACTTATACCACACAACAATTTCTTATTCAAAATTTTGTTCTTTATCGAGTCAAGTCGGGAAATTACCAGCAATTTATTTTCCAAATTGACCAGTTACCCTCATCTTTTTAAATGAGTAAATCCTTATACAATTATACTCTGTGACTTTATTTTATTATTCCAGTATCTAGTGGATGTAAATTATGTATTCCAAATGATGAATCATGGGATAGTAATCTGGGAGTTATGAATTTTCCAAGAAAATCAAGAAAAAAACCAGCAAGAGAAGAAAAGGTACAATATTTGATTATTCATAGTTTGAGACAAAATTGTGTTTAGTATACAATAAATGCTATTTTTATTCAAGTGTGCTTCTATCGGGGATTCGCCTCTACTGGAGTTTTTAATTAATTTCATCAAAAACGATGAATTTTGAGAACACATTAATTCTAATAAGCTGTTCTAATAGACTGTTCACTGGGAGATCACACATTACATGTGAAATTGAATGTAAAAACAGGGCAAGTAAAAGTCATAGCATCATAGTGGTTTCGAAACATTGCATGGGATTTAACAAACACAAAACTATTTTTTGGGTATTTTTAGACTTAATAATGTGCTATGCATTTTGAGGGGTTCAATTTTGATGAAATAACACCATATTTCTCTCTGAAAGATTGGTATGAAATTGATATTTTAACATTGAGCAGTAAAAAGGGAAATTCAAGTTCGAATAACCCACGAAAAAAACATTATTGATTACTGTGGCAGACGTTGGATCCACGCATTACGCGAGGTATCGCAGTAAATTTTCATTTTGTGCCAGGGAAACAGAGGTTACATAAGTATTGCTGCAGAGTACCGCAGAATTCCCAGAGAGACTGCAGTGCAGCTGCACAGAAACTGTGTTGGAACCCCCAGTTTTAATATGCTTTTCTACCTGCGTGTCTTTATTGGCAAAAACCAAAGTTTAATACCATCTGTTTATTTACTTTCACATCTAACATTCATATTTGCAATATTCAAACTAATTTATGCATTGGAAGTTGTATGTTCCTATTGCAGACTGCTGTTTGTATTGTCAAAAAGAGCAGTAAAAACGAAGATGAGTTTTTACTGATCAAGAGACCTGAAAAAGGTAAATGTCACTATTCTTAAAAGGTCTTATTGGATTACATGGAATCATGGGATAGCATTGTATATGCTGTTTAAACTCTTTAGTGGTCTCTTGTTTTACACCACAATTCCCGGTCGTAAACTAAGTGCCTACAAATGCATAAATTGATCATGCACCAATAATATTTGCAATACAGAGCACCTTTCAGTGTAATAATTATTATTCAGAATAATTATCTACTTCAGTGTGGTCGTTTTTCAAGATCCCTACAACAATTTCTGATTTCTTTGATGACATTTAAGTGAATTAGCATAATTAGTGAGTGATGCATCATAAAGGATATGCTGAGTTGAGGGGTAACCGATATTTTTTCGTGACCTTCACAGATTTCTTCCAATCTCCATAGAAATGAGTTGGTGACCTTTTCTTGTTTTTCAAATTCTGAAATCTTCTTGATGCAAATAATAAGTGACAACATTATTGAGAAATGTTATTTGAGGTCAACAAACCATAAATTATAGACTTTTGCTCCCGTGTGCGAAGCACAAAAGGGAGTCTTTGCAGCTACCCTGTCTGTATATCTGTATGTCTGTCTGTATGTATGTCACTTTTTAGCTCCGCTGTCGACTTTGTCGAGCGGAGCTTATCATTTGAGTGATTGTCCGTCGTCGTCGTCGTCCGTCGTCCGTCGTCCGTGTCAATGTTTTACTTTTTCGACTTCTTCTTGACAACTACAAGCCTAAATGCTTTGATACTTGGTGTATATGTACCTTGGGTAGACCTCTCTTAGGTTTGTTCATTTCATGTTGATATCTTTAATTCTCTAATTTTGGTGAATATTTTTGTCATTTTTGGTAAAAACTGATATTTTCGACTTCTTGTTAAAAACCGCAAGTGCAATTGCTTTGATATTACATATATAGGTACTACATGTGGACCTCTCTCCGATTTGTTCATTTTGTAATGATATCTTTAATTCTCTAATTTTGGTGAATATTTTTGTCATTTTTGGTAAAAACTGATATTTTCGACTTCTTGTTAAAAACCGCAAGTGCAATTGCTTTGATATTACATATATAGGTACTACATGTGGACCTCTCTCCGATTTGTTCATTTTGTAATGATATTTTTAATTCTCTGATTTTGGTGAATATTTTTGTCATTTTTGGTAAAAAGTGATATTTTTGACTTCTTGTTAAAAACCGCAAGTCCAATTGCTTTGATACTACATTCATAGGTACTACATGTGGACCTCTCTCAGATTTGTTTGTTTTGTGATGATATCTTCAATTCTCTAATTTTGGTGAATATTTTTGTCATTTTTGGTAAAAAGTGATATTTTTGACTTCTTGTTAAAAACCGCAAGTTCGATTGCTTTGATATTACATATATAGGTACTACATGTGGACCTCTCTCAGATTTGTT
Organism: Saccoglossus kowalevskii; assembly: GCF_978046115.1. Lineage (NCBI taxonomy): Eukaryota > Metazoa > Hemichordata > Enteropneusta > Harrimaniidae > Saccoglossus > Saccoglossus kowalevskii. The sequence goes on along the minus strand of NC_140649.1, from coordinate 32,774,498 downwards.
CATTTTGTGATGATATCTTCAATTCTCTAATTTTGGTGAATATTTTTGTCATTTTTGGTAAAAAGTGATATTTTCGACTTCTTGTTGAAAACTGTAAGTCCGATTGCTTTGATATTACATATATAGGTACTACATGTGGACCTCTCTCAGATTTGTTCGTTTTGTGATGATATCTTCAATTCTCTAATTAATTTATTTTGGTGAATATTTTTGTAATTTTTGGTAAAAAGTGATATTTTCGACTTCTTGTTAAAAACTGTAAGTCCTATTGCTTTGATACTATTCATATTGTTCATTTTCTAATGATGTCTTCAGTTCTTTAATTGAAATGTGCATTGCTAACAGCGGAGCTATCTCAGCCGATAGGCTGCTTGTTTAGTTCCACCGTTATCTCAAGAACCACTAATCAAATTTCGATGAAACTTGGCACATGGATGCTCTAGGATAATGCGCAGATTTTATTAGTTTGGGGTAAAAATCAATGAATATTAATTACCTAATTTGCATGATAATTAACTGATTTTAAGCTGTTCCGTGTCTGTTCCACAGATATTTGAAGAACCCTTTATTGGATTTTGATGAAACTTGGCACATGGATGCTCTGAACTAATGCGCAGATTTGATTAGTTTTGGGTAAAAAATTATGAATATTAATTACCTAATTTGCATGATAATTAACTGATTTTAAGCTGTTCCATGTCTGTTCCACAGATATTTGAAGAACCCCTTATTGGATTTTGATGAAACTTGGCACATGGATGCTCTGAACTAATGCGCAGATTTGATTAGTTTTGGGTAAAAAACTGTTTATACTAATTACCTAATTTGCATAATGATTAATCAATTTTTGGCCTTTTCCACTGATATTTCAAGTACTAATCATAACATTTCAATAAAACTTGGTTCATAGATATCATATGACAATTCACAGACCTGATATTTTTAGGGTAATATCAGTACATATTAATTACCTAATCTGCATAATTAATTAATTTTCAGCTTTTGATATTTCAAGTAGAAATGATCACATTTCAATGAAACCTGGTACATAGTTACTGTTCAGAGACCTAATTAGCATAATTAGTTAATTTTCAGCTTTTCACCTAATATCTCAAGTACATAGAATTTCTAGGACTATGCAGAGACCTGGTTAGTTTTGAGGTAAATAATTGTGCATATTAATTACCTAATTTGCATAATTAGTTAATTTTTTGCTGTTCCATGGCTGTTGCACTGATGTTTAAAGAGCCACTCGTTAGATTATGATGACACTTTTAAAGAGTACTCATCATCACATTTCAATGAACTTAGGACTATACTCTATATTAGTTTTTGGTAAATATTTATGCTTCTTAATCACCTAATTAACATAATTAATTGATTAATACTGGTATCTCAAGTACTGATCATCACATTTGAATAAAAGTTGGTACATAAATGCTCTAGGACAATAGACAGCCTGATTAATTTTGGGTTAAAATCTGTTCATATTAATTATCTAATTAGCATAATAATTAATATTTCTTTGGTTCTAATCACATTTCAATGAAACTTGGTACATAGATATTACATTGCACAGATCTTATTACTTTTACATTGTGCAGACCTTATTAGTTTTACACTTATATCTGTTCATATTAGTTACCTTATTTGCATAAGCTTTTCCATCAGTATCTCAAGTTCAAGTAATTTTGAATTAATTTTTATTGTGTCTCTAATACTCTCAGCACACGGGAGTTCTTTCTAAGCTTTCTTTGATTGATATTTAAATGCCACTGGCATCAGAACCATGAATGTGCATAGGGATTGATGATATGCACTAGAATGGTGGGTATTGTTTATGTCCATTTTTCTTTATATAAAAAACATAGTGTAGGTACATGTAGTGTGTGTGATGTGGGAATACCACCCAGAAAACAGACTAACGATGATAGAATAGTGGTGTTTTAAGATACCTTCCTTTTCAATGACTAATGAACTTCTGAAGTTCATTATTTTTTTGTTCAGTAGAGTCAAGTTACTATAATTTTGTTTTATAGATGGCACATTTTTGATTCAGAATTTTCCTGAATTTTGCTAAACTTAACCTAATGTTTGGCAAATTGAAAGTCTGAACTAGGTTTTGAAATTATGAATGAAGATTGAGTGTATTTTAACCAGTTTTTAAGTCAAAACTGCCACTGGGGCTTAATGCTTTAGGGAAATCACACAGTTGATGTTTCCATGGAAATAAAGATCTTAATTTTTATTTGCTCGTTTTCATTTAATGGAACTTTTGTTCAATATTATTGCATATTATATGTTATTTTTATCTTGAGAATTTGAATGTTAATAGCTTTTTATTATTCTGTGTGATTGACAGGCTGTAGATATAATGCCTAAGTCAATATAAAAGTGTTGATCATTTTTACATCAGTTTCACTATGCCAGACACGAATGTTCAATTAGATTGTAACTATAATTGTTAAGTATATCAGGTTAGTCTTTTGAACTCCATACCAAATGTTTTGACTGTTTTTTTGGAATTTTTTGTATTTTCTTGATAATATTGAACTAAATTAAACATAATTTCCTATTGGCTACAGATATTTATCAAAATTTTGGAAAAATTATGAATAAAAAATTGTGGGTTATATTTTGTGAAATAAGTCAAAATTTAACTTTCACGCTCAAACAGAAATGTGAAATTCAGAGATGAATCCCTATACATGCCAACAAATCTTTGATATGGTGCAATATTTGTAAATTTTATGGTATCTTACAAAAACATGGGTGACAACTAGTATTTCCCAAGGGCTTGATTGTCTTTGTTCAAACAGTTTCTGTAATTCCTGCTCAAACAATCGTCAAATCTGTACGTGAGTACTCCTGATTTTCCGGGTTTGTTGACGGAATCTAATTTTCTGAGGTCAGCAGATTGTCACTTAAAATTGTTTGCTTTTCGAAAACTTAATATTACTCAAACATATTTTTGTGATTGTATCAATTCCATTTATATTTTATTTAGAAAATGTACAAAGATGTGATGTTAGAAATAGGAACTGATATTTCAGCTTCATGCTTGACAACCATATTTGCTTGGAAATTGCATCTTGAAACTTTAGTTATTCTTGAAAATGATTTGAATGTTAATTTTGAAATAAACTTTGTTTATATTTAGTTCACTTATTTAGTTATTGTTTACAATTTTTTTATTGAATTTATGATCATTTTCTTCTAAAATGTCCAAAAAATAACACGCACAACTACTACCACAAATACATAAAATTATTGAAAAGTTGCCTGATAATTTTGGCAGGAAATATGACAATCAAATGGTAATCATAAATGTTTTTTCTAGGGTTATTGGCAAACATGTGGGAATTCCCAAGCGTACTCCTGGGTGCCTTGGATATTTCAGAGAAAAAGAGGCAAGTTGCCATGGATACATACCTCAAGGAAAATGTTACTATGTTTAATATTAGAACTGTGCAAAAACGGCGTAATGTGGGGCAGGTGAGTATTTATATTTATCGGCAGTTTTTTTTTTATTATTATTGTTCCTGAGATTGAAAGTTTATTTAATAATTGCTTACAGTAAACATTTTGCTATGAAAACCATATATGTTTGGGATAGTAATTTAATGTCCTACCCTAGTTAAACCAGACTGAGTCCATTACATGCACCTGTGGATCTTAACTAATGTACTCCCAAAATCTCTGGCCACTAGTGAAGGAATCTTGCCGGTGGCTTTGAACTCCCAGTTGAGTCTGTGACACACTCCCCCAAGTTATAGTACTGGCTTTGGGCTTCCCATCGAGTCTGTGCAAGGACGTTAGGCAAATGTGTTGGTATGTGATACATTCTGGTTTTGAAAAATTTGTGGAATAATGTAAAGGTTAGTGTACTAGTTACCTGCCCAGGCTTCGGCTGGTAACTAGCTATTAGTAAAATAATAATTACCCGGTAATAGAATAATATACAAATTTCAAATGAAATAATGCACACAAATGGGAAACTGTGCCATTATATCTTTATTAACCAGTAATTTCTTCACCAATTTAACACTTATTGAATACATCAATATCAATAACGGGGTACATAAGAGTGAAACAGTGAGCACTCATTGAGTTAGTGACACACTCACCCAGGGTACAGTGGCTTTGTCCTCCCCATTGATTCTGTGGCACACTCACTCAGTGTACAGTGGGTTTTGACTCTCTATTGTGTCTGTGATACACTCACCCGGTGTACAGTGGCTTTGGTCAGCCCATTGAGTCAGTGGCACAGTAACCAAGAGTATAGTGGCTTTGGCATCCCCATTGAGTCTGGCACACTCACCCAGTGTACTGTGGTTTTGCCTCCCCATTGAGTCTGTGGCATACTCACCCAGGGTACAGTGGCTTTGGCCTCCCCATCAAGTCTGTGGCACACTCACCCAGGGTATGGTGGCTTTGACCTCCCCACCGAGTCTGTGACACACTCACCCAGTGTACAGTGGCTTTTGCCTCTCCATCGAGTCTGTGGCACACTCATCCAGTGTACAGTGGCTTTGCCCCCCCCCATCGAGTCTGTGGCACATTCACCCAGTGTACAGTAGCTTTTGCCTCTCTATTGAGTCTGTGGCACACTCACCCAGTGTACAGTAGCTTTTGCCTCTCTATTGAGTCTGTGGCACACTCACCCAGGGTACAGAGGCTTTGACTTCCCCATTGAGTCTGTGGCACACTCACCCAGTGTACAGTGGCGTTTGCCTCTCTATTGAGTCAGTGGCACACTCACCCAGGGTGCAGTTGCTTTAGCCTCTCTATTGAGTCTGTGGCAGACTCACCCAGGGTACAGTGGCTTTGACCTTCCCATCGAGTCTGTGGCACACTCACCCAGGGTACAGTGGCTTTTGCCTCTCTATTGAATCTGTGGTACACTCACCCAGTGTACAGTAGCTTTTGCCTCTTTATTGAGTCTGTGGCACACTACCCCAGGGTACAGTGGCTTTGACCTCCCCATTGAGTCTGTGGCACACTCACCCAGGGTACCATGGCTTTGGCCTCCCCATTGAGTCTGTGACACACTCACCCAAGGTACAGTGGCTTTTGCCTCTATTGAGTCAGTGGCACACTCACCCAGGGTACAGTGGCTTTTGCCTCTCTATTGAGTCAGTGGCACACTCATCCAGGGTACAGTGGCTTTGACCTTCCCCATCGAGTCTGTGACACACTCACCCAAGGTACAGTGGCTTTTGCCTCTCTATTGAGTCAGTGGCACACTCACCCAGGGTACAGTGGCTTTTGTCTCTCTATTGAGTCAGTGGCACACTCACCCAAGGTACAGTGGCTTTTGCCTCTCTACTGAGTCAGTGGCACACTCACCCAGGGTACAGTGGTTTTTGCCTCTCTATTGAGTCAGTGGCATACTCACCCAGTGTACAGTAGCTTTTGCTTCTCTGTTGAGTCTGTGGCACACTCACCCCGAGGTACAGTGGTTTTTGCCTCCCCATTGAGTCTGTGGCACACTCACCCAGGGTACAGTGGCTTTGACCTCCCCATCGAGTCTGTGGCACACTCACCCAGTGTACAGTGGCATTTGCCTCTCTATTGAGTCTGTGGTACACTCACCCAGGGTACAGTGGCTTTTGTCTCTCTATTGAGTCAGTGGCACACTCACCCAAGGTACAGTGGCTTTTGCCTCTCTACTGAGTCAGTGGCACACTCACCCAGGGTACAGTGGTTTTTGCCTCTCTATTGAGTCAGTGGCACACTCACCCAGTGTACAGTAGCTTTTGCTTCTCTGTTGAGTCTGTGGCACACTCACCCCGAGGTACAGTGGTTTTTGCCTCCCCATTGAGTCTGTGGCACACTCACCCAGGGTACAGTGGCTTTGACCTCCCCATCGAGTCTGTGGCACACTCACCCAGTGTACAGTGGCATTTGCCTCTCTATTGAGTCTGTGGTACACTCACCCAGTGTACAGTGGCATTTGCCTCTCTATTGAGTCTGCGGTACACTCACCCAGTGTACAGTGGCATTTGTCTCTCTATTGAGTCTGGCACATTCACCCAGGGTACAGTGGCTTTTGCCTCTCCATCGAGTCTGTGGCACACTCACCCAGTGTACAGTGGCTTTGCCCCCCCCCCCCATCGAGTCTGTGGCACATTCACCCAGTGTACAGTAGCTTTTGCCTCTCTATTGAGTCTGTGGCACAATTACCCAGGGTATAGTGGCTTTGACCTCCCCATCGAGTCTGTGGCACACTCACCCAGTGTACAGTGGCATTTGCCTCTCTATTGAGTCTGCGGTACACTCACCCAGTGTACAGTAGCTTTTGCCTCCCCATTGAGTCTGTGGCACATTCACCCAGGGTACAGTGGCTTTTGCCTCTCCATCGAGTCTGTGGCACACTCACCCAGTGTACAGTGGCTTTGACCTCCCCATCGAGTCTGTGGCACATTCACCCAGTGTACAGTAGCTTTTGCCTCTCTATTGAGTCTGTGGCACACTTACCCAGGGTACAGTGGCTTTGACCTCCCCATCGAGTCTGTGGCACACTCACCCAGTGTACAGTGGCTGAACTTATTTATTTATTTTTTTCATTAGTTTATTTGTGCATGTGCACATGTTCTACTGTTATCTTAAAGAAGCACCACTCAGCATATTTGAAACTTGGATCTTAAGTGCTCTGACAAACAGACCTGATTAGCTCAGGGTAAATACAAATACATGCATACCTATTCTGCATAATAATGACCTCTATTCTGATGCTTATTTCATTTTTGTTCAACATTTTGGTCATAATTTTATAGAAAAAAATTGAGTATTGTGAAATGTAGCAGTGCTTTCTTTTCTTTCTTGTTTCTTTGTTTCGTTTTTGTTGAAGCACAGGAGCTGTTATACACACATGCTTCTGAAACATATCATGCATATTAGGAGCTTTCAGAATTGTGATTGATCAACTTACTAGTTTGGCTACAATTTTGGAAGGAACTGGAACTGGAAGTGACTATTTTCAACACTTTATGAAGGTTGAAACATTTATTTCTAGTCCACAACAGCCTTTGACTAAGAGATGGGACCTCATTAGTAGTGGTTATCAACATGTTGGTGACAATTGTTAGGTGAACATGTCTCTATCAATCATGAGCACATGTATAGCAATCAGTTTATAATGTTATAGCTCTGATGTCATCAAAGATGATTTAGCTGTGCAGATAGGTTATTGGTCATTGCCGATCTTCCCCACTGTCTTTAAAGCTATTAACTAAATTGCTTTATCACCTGAGATTCAAAACATGTTTGTTTCTCAGCACAAATAGCACTTCTCTATAGGTTATAGAAGGGGATGTTAATATGCAGTTGATTCCTGATGGTCAAGCAGTTTTCTCTCATTTTTGATAAAATAAATAATCTCTGCATTTATTTAGGTCAACTATATCCTATCTTTTACATCTTTTACATGGGTTCTCCCATGATGACGTGTGTACAGTAACATGCTCTGTAGTTGGTAACTTGAACTTGGCTCGGACAGCTTTATTAAGATGGGACTGTACAACTTATTCACAGAATATTCATAATAATAATTATTAACTATTTGTTATCTTTATAAAAGTCGTTTCTAAATCTATAACTTGAAACCAAATCCAAGAAATTTTGTTTTTGTTTTTGTTCATTATTTTAAACAGGGCTTAGTGAAGATTACCCTAATCCTTTTTTTATTTTAATTAAAATGTCATGCAAATTTTTGTTGTGGTCAACTATGGATGTGAAAAATCACTTACCCATATCATTCTCTCCCCATGTTAGTTGGTCCACATCTTCTCTCATATTCACCAGACGTACATGATAGAAACACTTACTGTGGACAGTATGAAGATAGAATGTTGTCATGACGATCAGCCTACTTGCAGATGGGTGACGAGGGAAGATTTTGATGGTTGTGCAATTTCAACTGCCATGAAGAAAGTGATGCGAGAATACGAGAGTTCAATAGGACTACACAGAAAGGTTGGAAATGATCAATATTTATTTATTTATTTTTTTCATTAGTTTATTTGTGCATGTGCACATGTTCTACTGTTATCTTAAAGAAGCACCACTCAGCATATTTGAAACTTGGATCTTAAGTGCTCTGACAAACAGACCTGATTAGCTCAGGGTAAATACAAATACATGCATACCTATTCTGCATAATAATGACCTCTATTCTGATACTTATTTCATAGATACCGGTACTATATTTCCATTTTTGTTCAACATTTTGGTCATAATTTTATAGAAAAAAAATTGAGTATTGTCAAATGTAGCAGTGCTTTCTTTTCTTTCTTGTTTCTTTGTTTCGTTTTTGTTGAAGCACAGGAGCTGTTATACACACATGCTTCTGAAACATATCATGCATATTAGGAGCTTTCAGAATTGTGATTGGTCAACTAGTTTGGCTAACATTTTGGAAGGAACTGGAAGTGACTATTTTCAACACTTTATGAGGGTTGAAACATTTATTTCTAGTCCACAACAGCCTTTGACTAAGAGATGGGACCTCATTAGTAGTGGTTATCAACATGTTGGTGACAATTCTTAGGTGGGCATGTCTCTATCAGTCATGAGCACATGTATAGCAATCAGTTTATAATGTTATAGCTCTGATGTCATCAAAGATGATTTAGCTGTTCAGATATGTTATTGGTCATTGCCGATCTTCCCCACTGTCTTTAAAGCTATTAACTAAATTGCTTTATAACCTGAAATTCCAAACATGTTTGTTTCTCAGCACAAATAGCACTTCTCTATAGAGGTTATAGAAGGGGATGTTAATATGCAGTTGATTCCTGATGGTCAAGCAGTTTTCTCTCATTTTCGATAAAATAAATAATCTCTGCATTTATTTAGGTCAACTATATCTTATCTTTTACATCTACTGAACAATGGCCAGAAACTGTTCCATTTCAGGTATTACACCATTAATGGTGCATGTTTGACTTTGTCATGAAATAATTCATAGCGTTTATGCAATACAATCACATGTATCAATTAATCAGTTCAGGAATATTCATCCCCCACACATATCCCGTAATATATTATAAACTCTTCCTGCAATATTTCATTCCTGGAATAAATTATTAACAATTGAGTGATGTAGTTTACAAGTGTTCCATGAATTTCTGACCAAAAGCTTATATTAATTGTGCATGCACTTTATAAGTTCCAAGGGGAATAAATAATTCTGTTGAATCTTTATTTTTGCATCACACCACATCCAAATGGATACCATGTTTGATATTGGTATATCTTGGTGAGTCCAAGAGCACTGGTTCATACAATTAGATATCTCAAAGTATATGTCATGTAATATGAGTATGTAGTTTATTAGTAAATTTTAAATAATTTAACATCTCATGGTTTATCAATTTCCCTTAATTAAATACATCTATGCTTGGAGTATAATAAGCATGAGAAAGCCATCCCTTAAATATGGTGTGTGACAAAAAAGAACCTTATACTTTGCCTTCAAATGAGTCCCAGGAGTTCTACAGTATTTAAGTGCCAAACAAAACTACATCGACACAGATGGAATAAGTTGCAATGATAAACTATAAAGAAATGAAAACTGACATTAGTAATGCAGAATCACAACTCATGTACATTCTGCTTTAAAGGTGAGGCATGCACACCATCAATCATGATGCCATTTAGCTAAGCTTATTTCACAAAGATAGGAACACTGTAATTTGCAATGGTTATGTTTTTCGTAAATGATGATTTGATGGCATTTTCCCCTGTTTAAATTACTAATGTTTCCTGCACTGCAATTGAAATGTAACAGCATCCTGTATCGTAAAATGAAATTCATCATAGAAGGACATGTATAGAATGTATAAGTAGTGCTAGTGGTGTTTAGACTGATTGACTAATATGAAATTTGTGTCATTTGCTTCTCTTCCACTTTTAATTGCCACATACAAATTAAATTAAATTAAATTGCTTGACTGAGATTATTGATGATTTATATACGAATATCGATCATACAAAAGCTCTATAAAAGTTGATAAGGTGAATTATTTGCATATTGATATATTAATTTACACTTACGAATAGAAGGAACATTTAAACAGTTTTTTGAAAATGTATACACATTTTTCTGGGTTAGTTCAAATAGTGTCAATTTCTGCCATCATAATGTTTCACTCAATAATTAAAGCTGTGAAAAGTTATTTTTTCCCCCCAAAAACATCCAAGATACATTCCAAATTGTCTATAATGATATGCACTTTTGAAAAATAAGGGCTTATGATGTTACATTATCTGACAGTACTTGATAATGCTATGGTAAATTGATTTAGTGATTGTATAATCCACACCTCCCATTTGACATAAAATCAATTTTGTCTATCACACACACGTCAGCTTATATACACTGGGTCAGAAGTTGGGGCTACATTAGGCCATGACTTGTGGCCTTTCTTCCTGTTACCGGGGGTGTATGACTATGACATCAGTTATACATTGCAACTTGTATGTTAAAAAATGATGATGCATACTACACAGACTATAGTTGTCTATCAACACAGAGTAATGTTGTTTTTTTTTTGAGAAACGATGAATGGCTACATTGTCACACATTCAACTGTGTCAGTCATTTTAAGCTTATAGAAGCATTGTTTCATTAAAAGTACTGAAACAGTGAAAATTCACTTGGAAATATCTGCGATTGTGGTAATGTTATAATAGGATATTTATGACCATTTATGGGCTAAAACTCGTTCCACCTCTTTGATAACATAAACTAAGTGCCTCAGTAAATTCACTGAATAAATTAGGAATATTCCTCAGTTATTTATTTGTGGTCTAGGAATATTCCTCAGTTATTTATTTGTTGTTATTGGCATAGTCGTAACATTGAATGTTAAGTCCAAATTTATTATATTATGTGCCTAATAAGATAAAAAGCGTTCACCCATAAGTACAATGGCCCCTACTCGGATTAAATAATGTTTTGTATCATGTGTATGAAAAATCGATGATGTGATTTGTTTTGCAATACTACCCATTGTCAGTTTTTATGACCTGTGACATGTTATGTATTTAATTTTAATGGCATGGTAAGTATTCCTTAAGGCCCCTCATCCACAACTCTAATCCTAACCCTGCCTCGGCGCCCCCTTAATCTATATACTCCTCTTCAGGACACTTATTTGGAGATACATATGCAATTACATTGGGGCTGAATTGTTAAGGTTCCAGTTTAAAATGGGGGGGGGGGGGGTTCATTGGAAACTCCTTCCAATATCATGAATCTTATTTCCTTTCAATGTGTTTTATCTTCCTTTCCTACCCCCTGGTTTTGATGATCGTTTTATATATACATACTGACAATTCATTCGAGTATACGGGATAAGATAATAATCAGAGTGAAATGTGTTGACAAATGGTTCCGGTTGATCCGTAGCCTCGGATCTGATTTGAAGATGAAAAATCATGCCTGTCATGAGAAAAAAATCAATTTATCCCTGATTAAATGTCATTTATTCCATATTTGATGCAACCTTTGATCTACTGCTCTGCTGTGAAGTTAGTCATTTAATGCTGCAGTATCAGAAATAACTAAAGAATTAATCTTAACTATTCGTATCCATGGAGACTGTAACCTGACATTTGGAACTGTAATTACAGATGTCTGATTTCAGGAGATGGGATAAGTATTTTGTTGCCTAAATGACGAATGATTGTCTGACAATCTAACTGTGTCTATAATACATTTGTGAATCATGGATTTTGATTGTATGGTAATTGTTAAAGGTGTATATTATTGTTGGCTTATGTGTTATACATATATACCTCCCATACAACATGGCATTTCAGTGTAATAAAACAGTGTAATAATTGTCTATATCTCCATACTTTGTAATAAAAATCTCGGTAGTCTGATTGGTGCATGTAAGCAGATCGAAATTATGTTACCAATGAATTCCAGATAATCGAGAGTAAACTAATGGTAATTGGTGTTCATAATGCTTTCTTCAGAACAAACGAAAATTATTATACTCATTCAATAGATCAGATATTGTGGGTTACTCATGAGATATCATCTATTTCATTTTGTATGAAGTGAGTAGTTCAACTTGGTCAAAAAATGGTTTGACAAACGTTGAAGATTAAATCAGTTTATATTTATCTTGGGAATTCCGAAATTGTTTGACTATCAAAATTTATATTTTGTGGTCAGTGTTCCACCTGTGTTTATCTATGTTTTTAATAAGGTAACTAGTAAGATATTCTTTTGTTAACGTTTTTGTTTCCGACTTCTTTTTAAAAAAAAAAAGAACATGCATCATATTGATTACCATTTATGTCTATAATTTGTAATTATGGTATGGCTGGTTGGCACATTGCATTGTGGATATATTTGTCAGTTTCATGGTAGTATTTAGCCAATTTAAAATCATGGTGATATACCAGCCAACATGCATTTTCGAGTCAGTGGTTGTTTTATTTTATACCAATATGCTCGAAACATTAAGAATTAGTTTCATTTTAACTTCCCCAAAAAGGACGGCTCAAAAACTGCATGCAAGGGAAATCCTGAGGTGGTTCATTCCTAATTATATATAGAATCATTCCTCTGTTCATCACTCAGTGCTTACAACTGAACATATACCTTTACTCAATCATATCAATATTTTTCACTTTGTAGTTAACATTTTCTCTCAACTTGCTGAATAACATTGTGTGGAAAATGCATTAGATTGTATAAAGATTAATGCCATTGTAATATATTTAGTATGTTTGTATATGGATACTAATCTAATTATATAATAATGGGAAAGTAGAAATACCATCTTACACAATAAGTATCCGAAATAGTAATAAAATCACAAAATCTCAACACTACATGTCAGCAACAATTTCCCAGGCATTCCTGTGCTGAGTTTAATCAAACTTGATACCCCCACCCTCCTATGATGGTTTACTGAACAGATGCATTTACGTTTGTTTCATGATTTATTTCAAAATGGCCGACTAACAGACACGTTAGGTTTTATTAGCTCATATATAGCTTATCATATGAGTGATTGTACGTTGTTGTTCGTCGTCCATGTCCACGTTTCACTTTTTCAACTTTTTCTTGAAAACTACAATTCTTATTGTTTTGATGCTTGGTGCATATGTACCTTGGGCAGACCTCTCTTAGATTTGTTTATTTCGTAATGACATCTTCAATTCTCTAAGTTGGGTGAATATTTTTGGTAAAAAGTGATATTTGAAAACCGCAAGTCTGATGGATTTGATATTATACATACAAGTACTACAGGTATATCTCTCTCGTATTTGTTCATTTTATAATGATATATTCACTTCTTTAATTGAAATGTGCATTGCTATCAGCGGAACTCTCTCAGCCTAGAGGCTGTTTATTTTATTCATAAGTGTTTTTTTGTTTTCAATTCCTTCGACATGCCTTGACTGACATTGTTCAAAGTTAAAATAGGTTTTCCTTTTTTGTTGTAATTAGTTTGTTCAAATGTGTTCATTAGTGTTCAATGAGTCGAGAATGTAACATTGAGAACTTTTTTCAACCATTGCAAGAAATTGGTGCCACATTAGTGTATCTAACTTGCTTCACAGCGCTTAGATCAGTCACTAGAATAAAATCCACCTTGGTATCCATCAATAGTATCCACCTTGCTTGAATGGAACCAAAGCTCGAGATAAACAAAAGTAAAATAGATTGTCACAGTAAGATAGATTAATGATGATCAATTCAAATTCAACTATAAAGTTTAATTTGTGCAGCAATTTTCATTTATTTATGTTCTGGATTCCAGTCATCTTGATGTAGGAGAACATTCACCTTTATTAATTATATATTGTGTGATAATAAAAAAAAGTGTATATAAGTTGTTTTTACCGACTAGTCTCTTGTCTCAGTGGCATTTCATGCAGCGATATGGTGATTCATAAATCGTTATCAGACTTGTTTAGAATGTGTTAAAGATGGTGTGAGAAGGTGGTGAATATACATGATTCCTTCATAACACATAAAAGCTAGTTTAAAGGCAAATTATCACAATAATAATAATTTATTTCTTTACCCATAATTGTTACGAATATTTACAAACACTGTTGTAATGAAAATAGTCGTGAGTAAAAGGAACCTGAAATAGCTGCAGACACTGATAATATGTAATATATATATATATATTTAATATATAATCACTTCAAATATTCTGATAATAGCTTTTCTTTTATTTTAATTTTTAAAATTGATTTTTCCTTTCTCATAATTTTGGATCTAAATGAGATATTACAGATGTACCGATTGTTGTGTTCGATTTTGGGATTGAGATATCATTTCTGTATTGTTGTCTGGTATTATAATTGTGTTGAATATAATGCAGGTTGTAGGTTGACATGTTGTGTGGTGTGTTCCAATTAATAATATCGTCAAAAACATAAAAAGAAACTTGTGTAGTTTATAAATATCAAGGATTTCAAGCTCGTTGAAAATATGGACAGAATGGGCAATAAATTCAGAAAATGTTATAATTCTTGTAATAAATTTGTGAATAGTTAGAATACTTTTTAGATGTGATGGATATGTACTTCCCCAAACTTTCAGTCCGTACGTAATATGGTTGGATTATTAAATAATATAATAACAAAGGGGTGTGCTTTGGAATATGATGCCTTAATTCCTGTTCAGCTTATTAATTTTTTTAATATGATTTTTCCATGTTAAATGTTTGTCAATTTCAACCCCAATAAAGGTAGCTGATTCAGTCTCTTTCACAATATTTTTTTTTTTTTATCGATATAGATCTGTTCACTGTATGGAACACACGTCGACCACTAATAATCATAAAGTTGGTCTTTGAACAATTAATTGTTAGACGGTTTGCATCACACCGTTTAACAACTTGGTCTAAGTAATTCCTGTTTTATTATCAAGGAATTTATTGCTGCTTTTTATAGATCACTTTTACTAGGTTTCATGGGGGAAGAACCTTTGACAAACAAACAACATGTATTTGTGGTCCCACGTCCGGGCATCAAAACCATCAAGAAGACAGAATGACTAATATGACAAACTTGTAATTTGATCTACGAACATCGTAATTGTGGTGATTTATTTATTTGAATCTTACTTTTTGAATAAGTTTTGGATACCAGCAATCTATCTACGCCAGTGTCAATGCATAATTAAATGATAAAGGCAGATTGTAATGCAGAATCTAACCATGTAAATCTGCTTGTTTTCATTAGTATGGGTATTGACCGTACTGCCAAGTAAAATCTTGTTATTATGGTGTTCAAAATGTAAATTGTGAGCATATGCATTAATTAACAGCATTATTAATATTATTATTATTATTATTATTATTATTATTGAAAGTAATATAAATGATTTCATTAAATAAAACAGTAGAGTTTGAATGTGGAGATCAATTTGCACATATACGGCAATGTCGTCAACAGTTTGTAGCCGTCCTTATTCTATCTTTATCAGGTCAGCTTCCAAACTGTAAAATATCGTCAAGGGATAATTCAAGTTGCAGCCCCATTCACTGAACACCCTGAATAACATTATAGTGGTGTATAACAGTATTGAATAGAAGAAGTCACAAGTGTGTTTATAACGAGCAGTTGTCGGTCATATTTAAAATGCGAATTGGGTAATTATAGTTACATGACTGCAGTCAGTGGCTATCAAAAGTCTTTCATAATATCGCAGTATAATGTTTATACCTGATGTGACACCCTATTTTGCACTGTCACTCTGTTCTATGATAGGCATAGCGATGTCAAAATCTGATTATCCTTTGTTGAACTCGCATGTAAATATATCAGCACAATGTGTTCCCTATTGAAAACTGTTACATATAGAATAATTCAGTTAAAACTAATCTGTGTCCCAGGCTTGACTTCTAAAAATATTGACTCTCTCGTGGTTCTCTCATTTGAATGTAGAATATAACATGGTATCCACTCCGTAAACGTAAATTATAATAGAAATTACAAACCCCAAACCATGTCGTGCGATATAACAAACAGCACGCCACGAAGTACATATCAGTGAGATGGATATATATATATATATATATATATATATATAATCAATATATCCCTCTCACCATTTTAAATTCAATATATCCCTCTCACCATTTTAAATTCAGAGTCGGGGAAAAAAAGTTAAATTGAGGCCTTCCAAAAATAGTTATAAGTGAATTACTATATGTATATACGAACTTGGTGTATTTGCATTTTGAGTAAGCGTAGATGTTCACTGAAAACACAATGAATTACAATACAGTGTTAAAAGCATTGTGCTTCACCGGTTTAACTAGTTTATCGTATTTTGAGCACGCAAGGTAGGTTTGCAAGTGAAACAATCATTTGTATTGTAATGTCCACATAGAATACATTAAACATATTTCGACAAAATTAAAACCCAGTGGATATATAATGATTCACAATTATTGACAGATTATTCATATGTTATAGCACTACTGTGCTTTGTAATAATGAAAATTGTGATGAAGATAATATTTCTAAATTAGTATGTATGTAATGTGACGAATACTCGATTAAATTTATTCATCCATTTGTACCATAATAGATTTCATCAGTCTTAATTTTGAATGGAACATGTGCTCTCTATTTGACTCCGGCCTGGCTTGGGTATGTGTTCATCTTACAAGTACATGGGATATTAGTTGAAAAACAGCCCTGGCGTTGTTGCACTTGTTAGAATCTCAACTCAAGCTAGCCGAGATTATTTGTGCTTCTCGGCAGTAACATGATGGTCAGTGAATGCAAGCAAGGTCATTTATGTCTGATCGTACATACATTATATGTTTATTTATAAAAAGAAATAGTGAAAAGTTTGATAATACCATATAATTTTATAAATGCACCCGCGCTGTGAATAAAACTGCAATACAGAATCATGAAATTAATTTTTAACATATCATATAAATGAATTATGACTGATAACGGGCATAGCGATGGCTCTATCTAGGAGAGTTTCATATCCATAACTTGGATAAAGAAACTTGTCGTGATATTCGATTTATGATCTTACCCTTACCCCACTTGGCTGCAATTTAATGAAGCCTTCATTTCCCCCCTGTGTCCCGTATACGCTGTCGAATGGTGATTTACGTTATGATGACAGTGTAATATGCTTCAATAGATTCTTGTGTTTCCAATGATATGTCATTCCTGTGTCGTGTAAATCTCCATAGATTTGTGCAAATCCTACATTTTATTGCAGTCACAGGTCAGCATAGTAGAAATAATCCACCCAGAGGAAGTCAATTAATTTGTTTTGAGATCTACTTGTAGGTAACAGCTGCCGTTTTTATTATTAATTCTTTCTGCTGTTTTTTTCTCAATTTAATACAGCGTGAAGACAATACATGGAGTGGCCGATTTATTAATTCAGATTCGTGTATACGTCCATGCACTTATTCATTTTCTCATTAAATTTAATTGAAGAACGTTCTACAGTTAATTAAATGTCATAATATGCACTGTAGATGTGCCAGGCACAAATCGTGTTCCACTAACGTCCACTCGAGTCTAAAAAACTTTTAACTATAAAATCAAAACAAGATATGATTAGTAATGTATATTATTAGTCTTTGCATATAACTATATGTTTTCAATTATTTATTTTGATATTCATTTATTAAGTTCATTTATGATGATCGAATATTACAAAGAAATTGATCAAACATTTTCAATATTATGATTGCTTTTTTATATCAAAATGACATGATGTAGTATCCATTTTAACCTTTAGTGGAGTTGATTGGATGATTTAACCACACATTTGTATTTTACGCAAGATCGTACTACGTACCAAGTAATCTCCCCTGAGACAAGTGCTGGAGACTATTGAGCTGATTGATTTGTGGTCTCATGTGACATGCAGAAACAATTACATCTCTGTAAAAAGCTATTTCTCATTATTATTTGCATATATGTATTGACCCTGTTAGATGTAGACAACATAAATGTGCATTATGTAAATTCTGATGTCGCTTTATGAGTGACAGAACAATTAAGTAAACATTGATTTATGGAAACATGACATTAAAATGAAATCGACTAAGACAATTCATATTCATTCATTCGTTCGTTCGTTCATTCATACATACATACTTAATTTGGAAGATAGTCAGGGCAAACCCACATCTTCTATGAGACCGAAATTAGGGTAGATCCTAGTCGTGGCGTGGTATTCTGCTACCCACTATGGCAATAATGTCATTTGCTATGTGCAATGAGGACACGATTAAAACATGAAACCAACAGGTTTACGTTTCCTCTGATGATACACCACGTTCTCATCTCTTTTTATTTTGGACTGCTTAGTTTGCCGACCACGACAGTTCAATGTATAATTTTTGTTGATGCTGCGCGGAGTGAACAAATGTTATATAATAATGCATATTTAATATGTATTGACAAATGTTCTGTCACATTATTTATTAATTACATATTAGTTGGATGATTATATAATGATAATTTCACAAATGCATCTCCTCAGTTTTCGTTTTAGTCAATGAATTATTGCATGCGGTGGCTCACAATTGATGCAATTAAAGTCACCTCTCATGTTAACTCACGGAGTTGTACGTACTCATTGCACGTAACGTGTATTCTGATCTATTACTCGTCGCATTATGCTAGGCATGTTTTACTATTCTGTGAGAGATTAAATAAGATTGTCGTCACACAAAAAAAGTTTCATTGTTGAAGTAAAATTGTTTACCTTGATTTATCATTTTATTTAAATAATAACATGGATAATCTAGAATATGTTGTAGTAGGTTTAATATAAACAGAATTGAAATCAACATAAATTATTTGATGAGATTTTGATTATATAAACCTGCATGCTTAAATTAGAGCATTCCAACTCTTGGATGCACGGTATTTGGCTCAGTGATGACTCGCACCATTGTATATTATCAAATCTGGTCATTTCAATTTATTGCTTCCATTGTGAGTCTTAGTCTCATTTGAATGAAACATGTAGAAATGTAGAGTGTATACTATACAAATACTTTCAAAATACCATCCATAATACATATTCAGTGGTGATTTTTACAACATTATTTGATATTGTTGACTATCTTCTTTGATATGATCACTCTGATATCACTTCTTGGTCTTATCCTTGAGGTCCACATATCATTAATTATCATTAATTATTGTGAATGCCCTTAGACTGATCCTTTCTCCTTGTGTACCACATCCATTTTTCTACTACAGTACACATTGTCCTTTGTATGTGCGTGGATGTCCCATATATACTCTTATTATAAGTTCATTAAACTTAGAATGAACGTAGAAATACAACTATTGAGTTTAGATTAATGAATGGGTATGTCAGTGATTTTTATTTCAGTATAATACATGAAGTATATTTTTGAAAGCAAGCGAATGTTCTTAATACACATTACAGTGTAGAAGATAATGGATACAGCCAGACCTTGCTACCATCATCCGCGTTAATAATGTATTAACAACTGACGCAGTTCGCTTTATATCCTGTAATTATGGTTATGTATCTGTGAGGCTTAACTTAGCCCCTGCATTTTAGATTTTCAGACAGAGGGTTAAATAAAGTATGACCTTACTCAACCTCCATATCAAAGGTCGTGGTTTATATTGATGATATAAAATTATCACCATTCCAGGTGTGGCAATCATTGAATTGAAATTTTATGAGATTATAATTTGATATTTTCTGAAGCTAGCGTCATGATATCTATATATTTGACATCTTCAATACACGCATTTAATGCTTAGTGCGTGTAATGTCAATACACTTTTCACCAATTTATCTGATGGTGTCACAAGCAGGACTCTACACTTCAATAAGACGTAGCATATAAATTAAAGTGATCTCTCCTCTTATATTCCATGAACCTGTTCCCAAGTGTATAAGCATATGTTGCATTAAAATGTCATCGTAAGCTCAAATTGGATACTTCAATCATTGAATGGAAATTTAAAGAAAGAACACTTGACTTTACACCGTACACTTTCACTAATGAAACTCTGATAATTACAACATGTAATTGAAGTGTGATGGCTAGTGTATGTTGTACTATAACATCTATAACTGGGGCCTATACTTGCTCATTTGAACTCCGAAATAACCTAATTACCAACATATTGGATGGAATCCCTAAAGGAATGTGACAGAACCCATTTACCATATCTTAGATAAAGTACTTGTTATAGTTTCCAGATTATAGTATTTGAATTTGAGAGATTACCAGCCACTCTGTAGCGGCTGAATATTTACCTTGCTCTCTGTCGTCCCACTGGGCGAGGATTGATCCCGTGCGAGTGTGGCAACTTGCAATATCCAAAGGCATTGATTAAATTGATATTGAGCTGAGCTTATTTATAGTTCAATAATTAACAGATGCATTAGATTTTCCGGTGCCAAGTGGGTGTACACATGTATTGCTATTTTGAAAGCTGTAACATAGGGGACGCTTTCACACACTGTATATGTCTATAAAAAACAAAGACATTGATTAAATTTGAGTCGAGCAGAACTTAAAGTTAAAGTAGTTTGTAATTATAGTCGTTGACAATCATTCAAAGTAACCACTAACATTTATTTTGCATTAATACCAAGACAATGATTACCAACTGCCGCTCTCAAAATATTATATTCATCAGTAGGTAGCTCTAACGTATTTTCAATCTGTTTCTGTATTTACTTTTCAAGGGTTCCATAAAGAGGAAAGCTGATGGGCCTGTGACCAATGAAAGGGACAAGAAGAGACAAGTGGGCTTAAAAGCTTTTTTCAAACCAAAGACAACGTGAATCAGTGGATAATTATATGTCACCAGTCATAACTACTGACGTCAGGCTGGAGATATACTACAGTCAAATGTCGATATCATCAGAAGGTTTGAAGGCTAATCAATTTTTAATTTATCTGAGTGTGTGACAACACGGTTGTCATCTGACAGCTTAGACAGCTGCAGATCAAGGCACTAAAACATTGCTCCTGTAGATAATTGGGATTATGCTTCACTTCCAAATTTGCTTGGATTATCATTAGTAAATTAGTGTTCCAGCTATATCTAAGTACTAGATGATTGAAATAAAAAAAACATACACACCATCATATTTGTTGGTACACATGATAAATATGCAAATGATTTGAAACTTTCTTTCTTTGTTTTATTCTCGAAATTTTGAGGAATGGTATAGGGGATTTCCATGCTGTTTTTTGTATTCCCAGCATTCTTTGCACACCTCTCTGTGATTCGCCGATGAATGACTGCTACTTTTCCTTCTGCATATGCGCAGTTCATGTTTTTTCACACAATGCACTAACTTGGCATATGTTTTTCAAAATTAATGATTTTTTTTCGGGGTTGAAAGAATTATATTACTAAAACTACATTTAATTGGAACTGTCGATTTTGTAGCTCGAAAATATATCTATTGATATAACAAAGAGACAGTCAAACACATATTTTTGATGGCAATGAATCATCATCATCATGGTGAGTTGTGTAGCCCTACGCATATTCAGAACATACTTGACCCCGGAAACGCTTTGTGAAAATACATTTTGAATACCAATTGTTGTCCAACTAATTTGGAACTTATTGACGAATGTATTGATTTCGGGAACCTTGCTTGCAATGAAGATTTTGTCGAATCCCATACGATTCAACATGGCGGTTACAGTCACAGAAATAACAACACGAGGTGATCTTGTCATTTATTTGTGTAGTAGACTGAGCATTTCATCTCA
This sequence comes from Saccoglossus kowalevskii, assembly GCF_978046115.1. Taxonomy (NCBI): domain Eukaryota; kingdom Metazoa; phylum Hemichordata; class Enteropneusta; family Harrimaniidae; genus Saccoglossus; species Saccoglossus kowalevskii. The sequence continues at coordinate 32,752,725 of NC_140649.1, read as the reverse complement.
TTTTCTCATCAAAATTTGAAACAGGGACTCGTATTTCGGTCTCCTACCGTTCAGAACCCTGTTGACCAAATCTGTTCATTCTTTGCAGATGCCTAGTACTTTATCTGGGACATATGAACATGCAGCGGTTTACTGATTTAATCTAAGATGGCCGACTGGTAGCTATTTTGATTTTTGAAAATGTGGTATCTTATGTATGCTTTGTCAATTTTGTTCAAATTTGGACATTTTTGATTACATGTTTATGACAATTTGTTGTCAATCAAATAAAAGATGGCTGACTGGTGGTCATCTTGCTTTTTAGTCCACGTTTAGACGCAGTGCGTGCGTCCGGACCTGTATGTTAGAAATGCCTGGACCAATCACAATCAAACTTCACACATACATTATACATGATATTATACATATGCACAATTTGTTTCACGATCTGATTCAAGATGGCCGAATGGCGGCCATTTTGTGCTAAAAATCATCAAAATCAAGCATTTCTCGGCTGTTTACAGATGGATTTTGTTCAAATCCATATATATACATTAGACATTATAAGACCTTGATGCACATCATTTTGTTTCAAGATCTGATTCAAGATGGCGGCCATTTTTCTGCTAAAAAATCCTATAAATCAAGCATTTCTCGGCTGCTTACAGATGGATTTTGTTCAAACCTGGTATATACATTAGATGTTATGGGACCTTGATGCAAATAATTTTGTTTTTCAGATAAGATTCAAAAAGGCCGACTGGCGGCCAATTTGTTTTAATGAATGTGGCTCTTGTACCATATCTCTAACTGATTATATTCAAATTTTAAATATTCATTATGCATGATGTCATAGATAGACAGATATATTGGTTTGACGATCTTATTCAAAATGGCCAAATGGTGGCCTATTTTGTGCTAAAAAAATCATCAAATATCAAGCATTTCTTGCATTTATGAATGGATTTCGTTCAAACTTGGTACATATGTTAGACATTACAGGTTCCTGATGCACATCATTTATTTTTCAGATCGGATTCAAAATGGCTGTCTGGCGGCCATTTTGTTTTAATGAATGGGCTTCTAGACCCATATCTCCGACTTGTTTTGACTGATTATATTCAAATTTTAAATATTCATTATACATCATGTCATAGATAAAGAGATATATTGGTTTGACTATCCTATTCAAAATGCCCGAATGGTGGTCATTTTTGTGCTAAAAAATCATCATATATCAAGCATTTCTGGCATTTATGGGTGGATTTCGTTAAAACTTGGTACATACATTAGACGGGTTCCTGATGCACGGCATTTTATTTTTCAGATTGGATTCAAAATGGCTGACTGACGGCCATTTTGCTTTAATGATTGGGGTTCTAGATCCATATCTCTTAAATTCTTTGACTGATTATATTCAAATTTTATATATTCGTTATACATCATTTTATATATATACATGTATTCAAAATTTTGAATGCTGTTCCAGAGCAATATCTCTCAATATGGACAAGTACTTGTTTGACGATCAGATACAAATGTCAATCATTTTAATGCTAAAAAAATCATATTCCTGACATGGTTATATTCCAACTATATTACTATAAACAAAACTATATATCTTAAATTTGATAACCATCGGGGACTGTGCCATGCATGGCTTGTTGATTATACTACTATATATTGGGGACCATTTTCAATCATATTTGACACATAGATTATGCAGATAGAAATACATGTTTGTGTCAGTTTATTCATAATCAGATCAAAGATCCATCTTGTTTTTTTTCGAAAATGTGGTATCTTGGACACGATTTTTCGATTTTAAATTTGATACAAACATTATACATGTTGTGATACATGTCCATGATGATTCATTTCGTGTTTTGTATCTCTCTACATGAGCCTGGACAAATGAAATTCAGTTTGGATACAAAAAAACATGAATAGCATATCCTGTTCGATTTCTGAACATATATTACGATTTCGGAAAAGTCATTTAATACATTTAATTTTTGTTGATACTAGACGATGCTTTTGGTGCATATTACTTCATTTCTAGAATGAGTAACATTCCCTTAATTCCATAATTTTTTTTCATAATTCATTGTTTTCTGTAACGAATTGTTCATGTATATTTGGCAGGTTTTCCAAATAGTGTGAATGTCATACATTTGTTTTTTGCTCCCCTTGAATTTCATGCATATGTATATTTTTACCTGATTGTTACACCTATTACATTCTGTTTATGCATTCATAATGCATTCAGTTATTTTGTACTTTTATTTTGGTAAACGGTAATTAATTCATAAAATAAAGTGTTTTCATTTTATTTGTGTGTTTTATATATTTAACAATGGCCCGGTAAAATGGTGTGATGTGGTGATAATTAGTTCTCATCATTCAACACTGATGTATCGTGGGTCTGTCAGCGGATTGTAAATTATTCAATTATGGAGACTGAACAGATTTGAACGAACAAATGTTTTAACATCTACACAAAATAAGAAAAATACAATTTCACCCTGTGAAGATATTGCAGAGTACAAAACATGTATATTACCTTGAATTTTTTGTTCTGTCGCTACCTTGGTGCGACTGAGCTGATGACTAATTCTTGGATAATTTCTAATTTGGCTCTGGAAATTTTGCTCACAAATGCTTTGTAGGGATTGGCTAATTTGTCTACTTGTTTACTATTTTCAGCTATACTTTTTTGTGTTAAAACAATCAATTGATTGAATATTGCTTTATTCAAATATTCAATCGAATCGATCTGTGTATATTAAATTAACTGGTTTGGTACACCCAAGTAACGCCGAGAGTCACTTAATTTACGACTAATGTGAACACTTTTGCGTTTGTCGCAATATAGATCTATATGCTGGTTGAAAAGAGAATTCACATTTCTCGATGTGTCGTTAAAATTTACAAATTTATATTAGAGGGGACATTTCTGGTATGGTTTTATATTTACCCTATATGCTGTTGAACTACGTGTCTAAAATTATGTCTAGCACATGAATGCATATGGTGAATGAAATATTCAATGGGAATATACATTTTTGCATTTACATATTGTCATCAGTTATATCGTGTATATTAATGATTTATTACAAATATTTACAACTGTACATTTTCACACAACTAAATAAATATTAAATCATTATCTCAATCCACTTCAACTTAGCCTGGAGGGAACACACGGAATATGTGAATTTGCTTTAGTCTCTGGTGATATATATTTATAAAAAGGAAACGAACGTCTGTTTATAAACGTCCCTCCAGCAAACTGTATGGTAGCCATGAATGTGTTATTGTCTACATGACATATGGTGCTATAAACACAGTATGTGCATCAACTTTCTTTATGGTAATGCAATTATTTGTATAAAATACTGCAAATATTATTTTTAGATTGAAGTAGTAACCTTTTCTAACAAAAAACATTATACCATATGTTACGTAAATAAATGAAGGAGCGTCAGTTTTACATAACACAAATGGTACATTGCGTTGAAATCAACAGGTGGTATTAGGGTGAAAGTGTGAGATTCACTATGTACGCGTAGAAGATACATTCAAAGGTAAATTATCATGCGTGGTTCACTGCATCGTTATTGAAGGTGCGAGGTTTACAACGTCTAGAATTACAAGCGATGATAACTACGTGCGTAAATTGAAATGAGCGTGTGAGTAAAGATGTTAGATTCGCTTGTTACGTGCGTGAACTTAAATGTTTGACTTAGTAGCTATACATCTTTTTCTTGTGTCATATTATCAAAATATAAATAAAGTACTGGGAGAGGAATCCAAGCGCTAGTTTGCTTGAGTATGTGCACTGCTAGACTATAGTATTCTGGTCACTGGATTTTCAACTGCCTCAATAACTCTTGATTATCAACGGCAGCCCGGTAAATGGGACGTTCATGTAGGCGAATACCTCCAGGTGCTGAAGGGCGCGTAATTCATTACGTTTAAAATGTATGGCGTTGTTTTGACGGTATTCTTCAGATTGATGAAGCACTCGGTGTTTCCTAGGCTCCGGAACCTTTATTTACCACAGGTAATGAAATTATCAGCGGATGTCTATCTCCGATGCATCGTTTATCATGGTGTTGGCGTGGGTGATTAAATGATAATATGAATCGTTGCAGTTCTTATCAGATTATCTCGTTTCCTTGCTGTAATCAACGACTTGGTATTGAAGTGGAACGGCGCAGTGCATTCGCAAGTTTCGTAGTCGATAAATCAGAATCGTTGCTGCTTTGTTGCATATTTTGAAAGAAATAATGATAACTTACGGGGAAACGAATATTCATCCCAATGTCCGATTCTTCTAATATATCAGCGTGTTACTTTATCATTCAATAGAAAGTAGGTGGGAACTGTGGGATTTATTCTGACCTCATTTATGAGCTTTGTTAACTTAGCACAGCTGTTACAAGGCAATGATATTTGGAAACTGGAGTAAAGTTATAACGCGACAGTCGTGTTCGAATTTTGTGTAAACAGACTGTAATTGACATCGTTGTATTTATCGCATGGGCCCCATAACCACCAAGACGCGATGACCATGGCTCTTTAAATAAACAACCAATAAACAATTATTTTTAAAGAAAATCAACAAATAGGAATAACATAATCGTTGTTCGGGTGGTGGAATATATCAAGCCCCGCACCTTGTCTGACGACTCTGGGTTTCCTCCAAAACAATATCAACCTGAACTTAACCAGATGTAACTTATTCGTTGATCAAGTTGATACATATGACGTCACTGTCTACCCATCGAACCGAATGAGTTGTTAAAACACCACTGTGGCTGTTGCATAATCCGTGACGAATCGTCAATAGACATAAGTGGACCAAAATGATGTGCACGGAAAAGTCGAACTAGGTACAATTTTGAAATGACGTCTCAAATATATGCGGCTTCACGTCATACACGCATTTGTAGTCTATAAACCGTCGTGTGATGTTTGTTGACATCAATCATAAATCAAACATAGGGGACATAGTTAATCTGTGAAATATAACTCATAGTACAGAATTTATTCTCTTGAATTGACTTTCTGAAATAAAATATTTGAAATACAATTGATAACAGCAAAGTGTATGATGTATGCCATGTATTACTGAAACACATGGTAAACATCGACTAAAATTTTCGTCATTGTCTTAAAGTGAACTCCAATCTCTATTTGATTTATCACTTTCCCAAACTGAAATGATACAATGTTGCCAATAATTTTTAGGTAGCCTAAACATGTATACGTTGTTAATAGTTGTCACCCAACCTCAGTTCAATCTGATTATATTGGAAGTTAGTCTGCACGCAAGAAACGACGTCGTCGCCGTCGTTGTATTCATTGAATGCAAATCTTATAAACGCTTAGAGCATGGTGCCGTGAAATGACGTGTTTTTGTCTGGTTTGCAAATGGAACCTGTTTCCTGGCCATTAACGATGGTTTTAATGGTTTTCAGTACATGAAAATATATCACTTGAGTTCAAAGATTAATGTAATAAATATCAGGAATGTAGTTTGCCAATTCCGTTCAGCCGTCTAATCACTGACTCGCTGTAATATCCACAAGCTTTCATGATTATGTTATGTCACGTCGCCGCTGGTAACGCATATTTTACAAAAGGAGTAATACTGTATAACGCATGGTATTGAAATATTGTATTACCTAGCACACTTCTGAAATGTATTTATGCACACTGTGACAAGTACTGAATATTTCCTCTAAGCGTACACCCCCAGTACCACCAAACATCCCAATACGTGTACCCAAAAGCAAAATAAATCAACGATTACGCGCATGCGCGTGACATATCATAACGAAAAGTATACTGTTTTTTCACCTGTCATTCCGTCCGGACTTATTTCTGATTTAAATGTTATATTTAGCGTCATATGCGTTCCACTGCATTGCGATTTTTCAACTGACAATCGCCAGTAATGTTAATGCCATTGTCGTTTCTTGTGGGTAATTAATATCGTATCATCTTCAAACTTTGATATAATTTTAATCAGTATGAAATGGTATCGGTGGTATCATCAAGTTTAATTTAGATGTGACTAGCATCATTTCGATATATATCCTCGATCAGATAATCACCGATGTGACACTCTAGTTTGTATCCATCTTTTATTCTTATTTAATAATTACATTCTCAACGAGAACGATTGAGATAGTTACGCTATGTTGACTACAGTAAATCGGTCTAATCAGTAATCTAAATCAGTATAAAACACGTAAATGATTAACAAATGCCGCAGTGCATCGGGTAAACCCTTTGTACATGACATGCACGTGTGCCACTAAGCATTGGACTCAAGTAGATATTCGGGTATTTTGTGTAGTTGAATCTCTGAGCTTTGATTGCATGTAGACCCCACTTCAGTTCTACTTGCATTGCTCATCTCTGCCGGAATTCCTTCAGATGGAACAACATTGACGTAACGTTGTAATTATGCTTTACAGGGACCGTAGTTTTGTTGAGTGTTCATTATGGTACAAAGATTCCTCGCGAACCTCGTCACTTTGTTTAACAATGCCACGCAAGTGTCAAATCGACATAATCTGAAATAAATCTATTTTATATCAATGAACCTTAATTTTTCTCTGGAACCCGATACTGTGCGCGCTCTCTGTTCTATCCACCACAAATCACCGTCTCTGGTACATCTGGTATTTGGTGCAACTAAAATTGCTCGCTTAGAAAAAGTGCCCAGTGTATTGATTAATAAATACGAATATATTTCTCATTAAATATAATCACTGAAAGACATGATTTTAAAACACTTTCCATATCTAAATTCAATATTTCTGTTATATTCATAATCAAGTATGTATTGTACGCTTAATGATATTTTGCATGTTTATGTTTCAATGTTCAACGTTGCGTGTCGTGCCAGTGTACTTTTGACGCCATAGGTATATCATAGCATTGACGAATTGCCATATTAGGCGATGATTCAAATTAGCCTGTGTGCCGCCATCGAATGTAGAATGCCTACGAATCCAGTACGACACCAGTATCTACTTCAAAGTTTGTGTTGACATTCAAACTCCGTATATTACGTAGCATGAAACAATGTGCAACCATGCAGGACGTGACACATTAAACCACTTGTAATACAGCAGTAATAAAAAAAAGTTCTTGTTTATATTATTATATTTTAATCTCCAAGGAGTGTGATAATTGTCTTTTTAATACATCACTATGAAATCAGTAGTGTATATCCATTGAATAATGCTGTCCACGGCAATCTTTTGTGCAGTAAAAAGAATATTTGAATGAAAACGTTTCAGTGTAGTATTTTGATGCTGTATAACTGCATGAACTATCGCGTGTTCTGCTCGAGTGGGCAGCGAGGATCGTGCATGTCAGCACGTTTCTTGTGTGATAATTAATTTTATTTGTAAACTAATAGTTAAATCATCTAAAAAAGACAGGATTGTTGCTAATGCATATGAAAACACGTGTAATTTTAAACATAATTAACGATTAATATAAAGTATGAAATGTTTAGTTTAAAAAAACTACTATAGTTGTCTTTTCTTCACTGTACGCGTATTCCTGAGGTTTCGCCAGGGACCGAAAAAAACAAACAATTCTCTTCTCGTTCATGTAATCGGAAACCAAGTGACACTTTGAAACTCTAGTCATGTATACATTGCTGATACTGCCTCCAGATATCATACAATTGTATTGCACATATGATTGTTTATGGAATGTTTTATGGCTGCCTCTCCTGAGATGACGAGTTCTCCTTAAGTCGTAGTCGTTATCTCTGTTGTTTAATGCTATTGCATTCAATATTTCAAGTACCGTGTTCTGCATATTTGGGTCAGGGACCAATATCAACGTGAGAAAGCAATTAGATGCACTTTTAGTAATCGCCCCTGCAGAAAAGCGATATTCGGCACCGCACCAAAGCGCATATTTGCCGACACAAAGTTGAAGTGCCCGCCATTCATTCTTTTATTCTCCCATACATTTAAAAGTGTGTAGTTGCTGATATTTGAGGCGTTTCCCCCCCCCCCGAACCTTCAGTGTGCCCCCAGTGCACTGCATATATGGCATATTGTTATCAATGTTGGATGTAAATACGGTTTAGACAAAGACGGTAATGAATCCGGCTTTAAAGAATAATATTACCCTGTGCATATATACTGGCCACAGGGCTACCGAAAGTCTTCAGCTTTTAATAACATATTAGTTTTAGTCGGTGTCTTGCTTTGATTTTCCCCTACGTTTTTGCATTAGAAAAGATGAATGATAGCAAACCCACAGTCATTGTTCCCGGTCGAGCATGGCCATATACAAATTTAATTAATTGGATGTAAATCTCGTGACCACATTTTGGACATAAAATTACACAAAAATACGTCTGAAGAACTTCAATCACTTCGTGATGACGTAGTTTTTTTTTTTATTTATTTTAATGCCCGACATGTGGTAAAAGAACTGATTGTGTACCGATTTAAAAGGTATATCCATATAACTGCTGGCAAGGTCAATGTAAGTGAATCAATTCTTCAAATTACTGCTTTTGGTTTCAACTTTTTAATTCGATCGGTCCGTAATTCAACTGGAAGGAAAGTACATATGTACACACAAGCATGTAGCCTATGCCGTAAGACTGACGAACGGAAACCAACAGATATACTAAATTCAAAACAATCTACACGCACATTTTTGACCGAAATGAAAAATGAAAAATGTGAGACCGCTTCAAAAATGAGTTCGCATCACGAAAAATATAATATGCAAATATGTTTGATAAGCAAATATGGCACGATTAAAAGGACGATGTTCGTCATAAGTTTGTTATGTCAATTTCGCTGTTTATTCACTAACGATTGGAACGCATACACACGATTGCGAACGTGAAGACACCACCTTTTAGCGTGTTTATTATGAAACTGCGAAGAGTCAGGGGTGCAAAGTTTTAGAAAAAAATACGAAACAAAAATTGAATCAAAGAGGAGAGCAGTAGGTATGTCGGTGCTAATTACAAGGGAACGCCCATCTCTGCTAAAATACATTAATATAAGAGGGTATATACTACATGACAACATGGACTACTTGTATATCGCCACACACTCTCGTTATTTCCTGAATATTTCCTATTGTGCCATCATAAACTTATTCATTTTCTGTCACATGCTTGAAACTAGTGTTCTGTGATAATTCTTTCCACAAATTCAAATCTCCAAGTCACGTGTTCGCTTGTGTTGAAGACACTTCATGTCTTAAAATGATGGGGTATGAAGATATCAGGTTCTTCTAGCACATTTGTATTTGTAAGCTTATACTGATGTATATATCCTTTTACATAGCACATTGTTGTATTTGTCTCAATAATTTATTATTTGAGTGATATGTAGTAGATGACACATTCCTAAAATATTAATATGTGACATGTTTCCAATGTTATATTCCTATTTCTCCTTCTAATGTTGTTATGTCACTACCAAACACATTAAATAATATCAAGACTAAATTAAATTAAATTAAATTGATGATTCAACAGTTTATCGTAACATACCCCTAATCAAAAGTGAAAACAAGACAAACAGGTGATGATATGCTCAAGTAACATGTGCTCGATAAGTGTTGGTTTGGGAATTCAAACAAACTCGGGGTCGATGAATGTAATGCTTGAGAAATACGGATCGATAAGGATAGATAGTAAACATACACATATGTATATATGCAGCATGACCATAAGGATATGTACCTGGGGGTTATGGATGCTGAAACATCATTTATAACCTAACGGGTCATCCATAATGCTGTTAATACCGCGCAAGTACAAATACGCTATGTGTGTCTTAGTCCACTTTACAGAAAAACATATGTTTTCATTTTTTTGAACGATTTATGGCTGATTACAACATAGGAAGAAATTGTCTTATTATATTACGAGTATTTGTATTTAAATTAATAGTTAATAGTGAGTAGCGGAGTAACACAAAGTGTCATGGTGGTTGGGTTTGCTGAACTAGTATATGAATTTCTTTAATGAGCAAAATTGAATATCACTTGCTTTTCACCTCATAAATCGTGTATAATACACATTGCTTTAATATTATGCGGGATACCTGGTGCATTTATTTAGGTGTCTGCACACATTGTACACAATTTACATATTTAATGAGTTTGTCAAATAGTGTGTGATTCTACATTAAATCCACTCTCTTCAAAGGCCATATATGTACTACTGACTTCGTAATGACGTAGTTTTTTTTTATTTATTTTAATGCCCGACATGTGGTAAAAGAACTGATTGTGTACCGATTTAAAAGGTATATCCATATAACTGCTGGCAAGGTCAATGTAAGTGAATCAATTCTTCAAATTACTGCTTTTGGTTTCAACTTTTTAATTCGGTCGGTCCGTAATTCAACTGGAAGGAAAGTACATACGTACACACAAGCATGTAGCCTATGCCGTAAGACTGACGAACGAAAACCAACATGTATACTAAATTCAAAACAATCTACACGCACATTTTTGACCGAAATGAAAAATGAAAAATGTGATACCGCTTCAAAAATGAGTTCGCATCACGAAAAATATAATATGCAAATATGTTTGATAAGCAAATATGGCACGATTAAAAGGACGATGTTCGTCATAAGTTTGTTATGTCAATTTCGCTGTTTATTCACTAATGATTGAAACGCATACACACGATTGCGAACGTGAAGACACCACCTTTTAGCGTGTTTATTTTGAAATTGCGAAGAGTCAGGGGTGCAAAGCTTTAGAAAAAAATACGAAACAAAAATTGAATCAAAGAGGAGAGCAGTAGGTATGTCGGTGCTAATTACAAGGGAACGCCTATCTCTGCTAAAATACATTAATATAAGAGGGTATATACTACATGACAACATGGACTACTTGTATATCGCCACACACTCTCGTTATTTCCCGAATATTTCCTATTGTGCCATCATAAACTTATTCATTTTCTGTCACATGCTTGAAACTAGTGTTCTGTGATAATTCTTTCCACAAATTCAAATCTCCAAGTCACGTGTTCGCTTGTGTTGAAGACACTTCATGTCTTAAAATGATGGGGTATGAAGATATCAGGTTCTTCTAGCACATTTGTATTTGTAAGCTTATACTGATGAATATATCCTTTTACATAGCACATTGTTGTATTTGTCTCAATAATTTATTATTTGAGTGATATGTAGTAGATGACACATTCCTAAAATATTAATATGTGACATGTTTCCAATGTTATATTCCTATTTCTCCTTCTAATGTTGTTATGTCACTACCAAACACATTAAATAATATCAAGACTAAATTAAATTAAATTAATTTGATGATTCAACAGTTTATCGTAACATACCCCTAATCAAAAGTGAAAACAAGACAAGCAGGTGATGATATGCTCAAGTAACATGTGCTCGATAAGTGTTGGTTTGGAAAATTCAAACAAACTCGGGGTCGATGAATGTAATGCTTGAGAAATACGGATCGATAAGGATAGATAGTAAACATACACATATGTATATATGCAGCATGACCATAAGGATATGTACCTGGGGGTTATGGATGCTGAAACATCATTTATAACCTAACGGGTCATCCATAATGATGTTAATACCGTGCAAGTACATATACGCTATGTGTGTCTTAGTCCACTTTACAGAAAAACATATGTTTTCATTTTTTTGAACGATTTATGGCTGATTACAACATAGGAAGAAATTGTCTTATTATATTTCGAGTATTTGTATTTAAATTAATAGTTAATAGTGAGTAGCGGAGTAACACAAAGTGTCATGGTGGTTGGGTTTGCTGAACTAGTATATGAATTTCTTTAATGAGCAAAATTGAATTTCACTTGCTTTCCACCTCATAAATCGTGTATAATACACATTGCTTTAATATTATGCGGGATACCTGGTGCATTTATTTAGGTGTCTGCACACATTGTACACAATTTACATATTTAATGAGTTTGTCAAATAGTGTGTGATTCTACATTAAATCCACTCTCTTCAAAGGCCATATATGTACTACTGAAAAGTGTGTGGGGGCGTATGTGTGTGTGTTTGGGGGCGTTGTTATTGTCACCTAACATGGGTTAAGTCATAGTAATAACAAAAGTAAACATAACTATATAATACCTACCCGGATAACGTTTTTTTTTTCTTGAAAACCATTATAATATAAAAGAAATACATCTTGTACATCATGCTGTACTCGTCACAGACAGAACTTCGTTGTAAATAATTAATGACTCATGAGACTTTAATTTAATAGAAGAATGATTCTTATGAGTGCTTTTTATGTTAATATATATATATATAATATATATATATATATTAATATAATTGCTACTGCCGAACCATTAATCATTATTACATGGTGTGGTAAATTGTGAAAAGTCATGCGTATCGAAACATTCTAAAATTATCATTCGCAGAATGGAAGAAAATGTGAGAAAGTAGGCGGTTGGTTTTGTAATATACAAATAATTTATATATGATATAGGTGATAAGAGAAAGATAAACAGTACTACATTAGCACAATTTGACACCTCTCGTGTTAAAAGCAATAAATACTTTACATTACGTATCATATATTATTATACTTGTCACCGTAACGCCATAAGTTACAGCGTGCCGTACTTTTGCGGTATTTTACGGGGTATTTTCATTCTACTATATTCGGAAATTAGGCGTGTGAGCGTTCTCTAATAATAAAAACAAACATGGCTGCTACCAGGAATTGACCGGACTAAACTTTTTGGATTTCGGCATTCCAATGATGTATCATTAGGAGTAAAATATATAACATTAAG